>NC_092877.1:317091787-317395953 GCF_028372415.1 Notamacropus eugenii
AAAACTGTATTGTAACATACAAGGTACATTGTTTTTGTCATATTCATTAACCATTCATCACTTGGATCTAGGTTGAGTGATGCAATTGGAAATCCTAGATTAATTTACTTTTCTGTTATAGAGCAAAATGATCTAATTAGAATGAGTAACCAACAATATTCACCAGTCTTGCAAAAGCTAGACTATTATGGGAAAAAGAAAGTGGTGCAATATTTGAATTGTAAATCCTTAAGATAATATTTTTTAAAAAAGAAAAAAAATCCCTTCCACCACACACCCCAAAACCTTTCTCTTCTTCCCTCCTCTCCCTTATAATACTGAAAGTGATTTGGAACACTCAGGCTTCCTTAAGTTTGAAAAAATTTGCTATTTAATGGACCTGTATTTCTTCATGTCCAGAAAAATGAATCATCTAAATCTGTGTTTGTGAAAGATATAATAATTAAAAATCACATTCATGTATTTCTTTACAACGTAGAAAAGTGAGGATGCAAAAACACAGTAAAGGTTTTAAATTTCTATTCAAAGCATGAGATGTTTTCTTGGGTTGTGCTTTGAGATTCTGTATTAGTATGGTAAGGACCCAGAGTAATGATTTCATTTTTCTTCTATTTTTAACATAAAGCTAAAGGTTGAAGTGAAAGTTTTTATTTGAAATCCTAACTCATTTCTTTTCTGAGCTTTTAAGGTGATGGAACACTCTAAATCAATTTCTACCCTATTCCCATAATGGGAACAGTTCTCTAAAAATAACTTTTTAAACCTTCTTTTGCTCTTGAGTTTAGGGCCTGTCTGTGGTGGTGTAGAAAGGGCAAGTGCTTTTATTAGCTGGGAAAAAAAACAGGTCTATTTCCCCAGGGTTGTTTGCTTTCCGAGCCAGTGATTCCATAAGGATCATCGCTGGTCGTAAGAGGTAGTCCATACCAAAGCACTTAAAGAAGCAAAAGTCAGAGCTCCCTGATGTTTCAGTCCATTTAGCAGAGCACTTTGTGGTTCCTTTTGCAAAGGCCTATGAAATGATACTGAGCTTTCCATTTGTATCTAGGGTATCTATTTATAAAAGTTGTTCATGTTGGGGAAAGTGTAACAGGACGAGTTAGAGCCGACCCCTGTCCATCACAGGACTCCACACTGAGAGCCTGCCTAGATAACCTGGGGGCTTGTCAGTAGGGGTGGAACTAGATGGATTTCAGGAGGAAGGGTCTCGTCTTTTTTGGCAACGTGGCAGTTCTTTGTCCAGTTCCGGATGTCCAGTGGAGAAGATACCCATATAAGGAGTAATGTTAGGTGATAGGTTCAATGTATAGGCTTAGGAATGTTCACATAATTAAGACTATATATGCATGTGAGCTAGCTGGAATAAACGGAGTTCTCACCACCTTGTCTCCCGCCTCATTTCATTACTCACTAGATCAAGGCCTCTTGCTGGACAAGAGCCTTGGGTCAGGGTTTAGGGATTCCCGAAATGGTCTAGGGGACCCCAACAACTGGCGCCCATACGCGGGGCGGGAAAAAATCTACGGAACACAGCGCAGGGCCAAAAGTGTAGTCCTTTAGTGGGGAAAAGACACACCTGCGTGCCCTGAGGAGCCTCGGGCGGGACCAGTCCGAGATGAATTTTGGTGCACTCAACCTCTGGAGGACAAGGAAAGGAAGACAGCAGTCAGTGAGTAACCTGTTCATAGAGCAGTGAAGTAAGAGAGAAAATAAATCTTATTATGGGGCTAGTAGAATCAATAGAGACAGCCAACGGAGAAACTTTTGTTAAGATAATTTACAGATCAGCTAAGACACAGGGGGTCGTCATTCAATTGAAAGTGATCAGGGAGTTCTTAAAGGAAGTAGAAAGAATTTGTCCCTGGACAAAGGAGAGACCTCCGGTCTCTATAAGCTCATGGAAAGTTGTAGGAGAGCAGTTAACTAGCTATGACTCCGAAAATCCTGGGGATCTGGAGCTAACAAGTTTCTTTCTGTATAATATAGTAAAAGCGGCCCTTCAGGCTGCGGATGGCTGTTGTGACCGGCAACCCAGACAATTCCCACCCTCCACACAAACAATGCCTTCCGTTTCATCAGATTCCTCCCCCGAACCATCCCGTGGGAATTCTCCGAGTCCACCTTCAATTGATCCTAATTTAGGACAGCTTCAGGATCAGAATCGGTGGGAGGAGGAGAGAGAATGCAACAGGAGATAGATGAGTTAAAGAGTAGATTACGGGACTTAGAAGTTGAAAAGAAACATCAGTTAAGTTCAAAGAGGAAGTGAAAGTTCCTGCCAGAGAAGAGGACACTGAAACAAAGAGAAGAGCAGAAGTTAGCGGGGAACAAAGGGAACTTGAACCGTCTCCAGGGAGAGAGAGCACAAGGGAGACACCTAGTGGACAAGTAAAGACATTGCAAAAGGAAAAAATTCTGGGTAAAGAAATAGAGACATCTGATGGACAAGTAGAGGTATTACAGAAAAAGGTTTTTTGAAGGAATATGAGGAGACCCCTAGTGAGTACTTGTCGCCATTACAACGAGCGATAAGGAAATTACAAAAGGAAGGTAAAGATGAGGTTCTAGAGTATCTTGGCTTTCAAAATGTTTTCCCTGTATTAGAAACACCTAGAGATGATAGTAATCCAGCACAAAGGACACACTCTATGGTGTCTCCATATCTGATAAGAGAGCTCAAAAGAGCCATAACCAACTATGGACTTAAATCACCACATGTGAAAGTCAGGATTAAAGATTTGGCCTCACATGTACTTACCCCCAATGACTGCAAGCTTGTTATGAGGGCCATCCTCATGCCAGGAGAGATGGTAGTATGGTTAGGGATGTTTTCTGAAGAATGCAGATTAATGGCAGTACACCATAATCCTGATAACCCTCAAAATGCTCAAAGATATTATGAGATGTTATTCGGTGGTGGACAGTATAGCACAGATAGGGCACAAATTCAGCACCCTGTGGAATTATATGAGCGGCTTGCACAATGTGTAGAGAGGGCTTATGACAAGTTGCCAGTTAAAGGCAAAAGTAAAACTTCATTGAGTGCCTTAAAGCAAAAACCCAGTGAGCCTTTCGCCGACTTTTGTGCAAGAGTTCAAGATGCTGTGACAAAGATCATGGGGGAAGTAGAAGGGACTGTAGTTGTAATCAAAGATATCTTGAGAAACAGTTGTAATACAGACTGCAAAAAGGCCATGACAGGATTGAAAAAGGATGCTGGGTTGGAAGAGATGTTACAAAGATGTGAGATAGTGGGTAGTGAGGTCTATGCTGCACAAGTTTGAGCCCAGGCATTTCATGATGTAAAAAATAGGCCGACTGAAAAACCAGACAAAAAATGCTTTCAATGTGGCAAGTTGGGACATTTCAAAAAGGATTCCAAAGTAAGGCCGATACAAAGTGGGGGAGCAAGACCCAAGACACCCTGCCCAAAATGTAGAAAACCGGGGCATTGGGCATCAGAATGTCATAATGGCCCACCTCAGCAATATTTAAACACCCTAACGGGCCCCTCCCCAGCCCAGGAACAAAGGGGAGGAATGGGCTTTCTACCGCCCTCTGCCAGCCAATGGCAGGACAATCCCAATGCCAGCACGATGGCACTCCACCAGAGATATCAGGAATTGGCAGGAATACATTCTTTCAAATAGAGGACCTACATAGTGCTGGATATTTTTCTATTAATCCAATGAGTACAGTCATGCTTCCCATACAGGAAAAAATTAAGCTTAAACCAGATAGCATAGGAATATTGTTAGCACCCACAACTCATGAATATACAGGCATGATACCCATAACACATATATTTCCACCTGATATCAAGTTTCAATATATTCCAATGATGAATACTACTAATATGGAGAGTTTATTAGATGCAGGACAAAAAATAGCAGTGTTATTACTATTTCCAAAAATGGCAGATTCGCAAGTATTCTTAACACAGCAAATTACTCTGGAGAGGCCATAACTTACAGTCATTATAGAAGGGAGGAGATGTACAGGCCTCATGGACACTGGGGCTGATTGTACAGTCTTTCCTTTAGAGCAGTGGAATTCTGCATGGCCTGTAGGGCAAACACAAAATTTATATGGTATAGGAGGTGTTCAGGCAGCGGTTGAAGCAAAACGGCCGTTGAGATGGGAATTTGAAGGAAAAACAGGAAAGGTTTGGCCACATGTATTACCAGGACTCCCAGTCATTCTATGGGGTCGAGATCTGTTGTCACAAATAGGCCTTACCATATCTACAATAGAAAATTTTTAGTGGGGCCCCCTGAAATGGCTGCACAACCCATACCTGTTCCACAATTACAATGGATCGATGATGAACCAATTTGGGTTGACCAGTGGGCCTTGACTGATGATAAAATAGCAGCCTTAAAGGAGATTGTCAAAGAACAACTTAGTTTAGGACATATAGAGGAATCTTTCAGTTCTTGGAATTCACCTGTGTTTGCTATTAAAAAGAGATCAGAAAAATGGAGAATGTTAACAGACCTAAGAAAAGTTAATGCATCCATGCTTACTATTGGGTTCATTACAACCAGGACTTCCTTCACCAAATATGATACCAAAAGATTATAAAATATAGGTTATAGACATTAAAGATTGTTTTTACAGTATTCCTATTCATCCTCTGGATCGACAGAGATTTGCTTTCTCCATACCTTCCATCAATTCACAGGAACCCTATATGAGGTATCAATGGAAAGTACTGCCACAAGGTATGAAGAATAGTCCTACATTGTGCCAATGGTATGTGCATAAAGTGCTTCAACTTATGAGAGAGAAATATAAGGAGGCCATAATAATACATTACATGGATGATATTTTGGCAGCACACAGAGATGGTGAACTGCTAGAAAATATGTTACAGGAAGGGATACAAACTCTTAGCAAGCATGGGCTACAGGTAGCACCAGAAAAAATACAGAAGGCTCTACCAATTAATTACTTAGGATATAAGTTATCAGACAGAGAGATTCAAGTTAAGTTTCCAAATTTTGATGTACAAAAGGTCAAAACTCTGAATGATTTCCAAAAACTGATAGGAAAGATTCAGTGGTGCAGGCCAAGGCTTGGTATCTGTACCTCTGCATTAGCACCACTATATGAATTATTGAAAGGCTCTCCTGACCTTAATTCAAGTAGGGATTGGACCCCTGAAGCTCTTACATGTATTAAGAATATTCAAAATACTCTCATACAACAAACTACTCAAAGATGTGATAAGAGAGAGAAAATAAATTTAACTATACTTTTCACTCCAAACTTACCAACTGGGGTTTTACATCAGCAATTAGGAATCCTTGAGTGGATTCATTTACCACAGGTAAAAAACAGAACATGTTCTCCTTATACAAACCTAGTGGCTAAGGTGATTTGGAAAGGCATACAGAGGGCACGAGCTCTTAGTGGTATGGACCCTGCAAGTATTTTTACTTCCTATACCTCTCAACAATTAGAAAAATGTTTTATGGAAGATTCAGATTGGCAAATTATAATTGGACAGGATTATCATCATGGCGGTCCTGTGCCATTTGCTGATCAACTCACTGCATGGCCATGGTCTTGGTCAGACAAGCATTCTGAGTCGCCTGTAGTAGGGATCAGTGTTTTTACAGATGCCACAAAACATCAACGAGCATCTTTATACATACCATCTGAAAAGAGGTTACAAGTGTTTGAGACATCATTTACCTCTACTCAACAAAATGAACTGTTTGCTGTGCTTCAAGCTCTTTTAATTGATGTCCCTATTAATATTATCACAGATAGTAAATATGTATCAGGGTTAATACCCAATTTAGAGACTGCCTATATTCCTACACGTCAGGATTCTATCACACATCTTACTTTAGAAGCACAAAAGGCTATTAGAGGTAGATTTAATAAATTCCATGTTTTACATATTCGATCACATTCTAATTTACCAGGTCCCTTAACTGAAGGCAATGCAATTGCTGATGAAGCCTTGCAAGTTTTTCATGCGGAGTCATCTCCAATATTAGCTCATTCCAAATCTCATTTGTCTGCATGATCTCTTAGACATTTATTTGGCATAACAAAAAGGGAAGCAAGGCAGATTGTAAAGGCGTGCACCCAATGTGCTCCATTTCTTCCACCACCACCTATATACTCAAAAAATCCTATAGGTGACTGCCCAAATGATATTTGGCAGATGGATGTCACTCACTATTCATCATTTGGATGTTCTCAATATATACATGTATGTATAGATACTTTTTCAGGCTTTCTTATGGCAACTGCTCGCTCTGGTGAAGCAGTCAAAGATGTGACAACTCACTTACTAGCATGTTTTGCTAATCATGGAGTGCCAAAATGTTTAAAAACAGATAATGGCCCAGCCTATATATCAGCTGCATTTAAAAAATTCTGCTATGAATTTTCCATCTATCATGTTACTGGCATTCCTTATAACCCTACAGGCCAAGCCATTGTTGAAAGGGCAAATCGTTCCCTCAAGGTTTACTTGCAAAAAACAAAAAGGGGGAATTACACAAGGCCATCAGGCATCTCTCAATTTAGCCTTATACACATTAAATTATTTAAAGTTCAATGATAAGAATCTTTCAGCAGCCATGAAATATGCTATTGCTATAAAAACATCAAGAGGAACTTCACTTCTAGAAAAAACACAAATAGAGAATGAAGGAAAACCGGCAATGTGGCGTGATGCAGAAGGACAATGGCATGGTCCGGGAAAAATAATCATATGGGGAAAGAGTTATGCTTGTATTTCCACAGGAAAAGAGAAAGAACAGTGGGTCCCAGTACGCAGGCTTCGGCTGATAGAAGAAAGAGACAATGGGAAGAAAATCACAGGGCAAGAGACTGAGAGCAGCAAAGCGGAGAAAGAAGCTGGAAGAACAAATAAGGAGTCTTTGTCTTCAAAATGAGGAGGTTGATTCTGTTTCTCTTACTGACTCTTGGGGCTGGAGGACGTCCAACTCCGACCCAGGAGACAAGTGGGAATGCACATCACTGGGCGTTCATCCCGAATCCTCCGTGGGTGAGGGTCATAAGATGGGGTGAAAAGATACCAACACCAGTATTACATGGCAGTTTGTCACACATGTTTGGGGGTGCAGGCTTTGAATTTATAGGTAAATCAAATGGTTCACAGCCAAGAATGAACTTTACTAGATTGATCACAGGATTACCGCTCTGTCTTCAAAAGAAGGTTGATGGACGATGGAATGGCACTGCATGGGTTTTTAATGATATAGCGGCCGATATGACATGGTGTGCAAACATAACTCTGGGACATGAGACTTTGGGTTATCGAGGGGACTCTAGACTCTTTCACCTATGGACTTGGGTCATTGAGGGACAAGATATGGATCTAAAACGAGAAATAAGTTTGAGATATAGACCATATTGTACAAAAATGGATGGGGCACGAGACATGGGACAAAAATGAGAAGTGATTTTTAGATTTGGGCCACAACGTGGAAAGAGGGATGATCCCAATGTCTCCATTTATTGTAATTATTCAGGTTTTGTACCATTTGAAGATTGTCAGTCACATCAATGTCAACAGACTGTGTTATTCTTAGAGCATTATAATAAGAGCCTTATTTCCTGTCACAACCTATCGTATTTTGGGCCAGATCGCTATGTCTCAGGATATCCTAGTCCTAGATATGTTACTAACAAGGGTTCTTATACAGCAGGGATTGAACGGGTGATTGCCACTATTGGGGGACAGACAGTATAAGGTTTTGTAGGACCATTTATAATTGTAGCACCAAATGGTACTATAATTACAAACCGTATTAGTCTTACGGCGCGAGTGTGTTTAGGATCATCTCATGCCTTTATGTGGGATCGTACAAGTCAGTCTACACTCGTGCCACATATGAATATGACAGGGATATTCAATTTAACTTGTCCGAATTGTTCGGTACATGAATGCATAGGGCCACAATTTGATAAAGGAAGGCTTTACATCATTACTAGGCCAAAGTATGCACTCACAGTAGTGAAAACACAAGGATGGTATCGCACTCCGGCTGACAATATTATGTCAGTATTAGATCAAAAGACAGCAAGTTTGATGTGATTCAAAAGATGTATCTCATGTGTAGTGTTAGGTATAACCTTATTAGTTGAGCTAATTGTTAGTTCTACTGCTCTCGCAATGTCTGTCTCTAACACGCAGAATAGTGTCCAAGAAGCGAGTGCTCTTCATGGTCTCATGCGCAATGTCTCAGAAGGATTTCAATGTCAGGCTCAAATGGATAAGGAATTTTACAATGCTGTTCGTGCTTTACAGAAAGCAGTACTGTTCTTGGGACATGAAGTTGCATATCTAGAATTACAAGCAAAGTTACAATGTGATTATAGGTATAATACTTTTTGTCTTACTCCAAAACAATATGATGCAACTGAAATAGCATGGGAAAAGATTCGGGCTCAATTACAAGGTGTAGTCAATGATAATGTGACCTCAGAGCTCCAACAATTGATTCAATTGGCAGAATATATCAGTCAGGCTTCCCATGAAGACCTACTTCCACAAAAAACTGTTCAACATATCTTAGATTTTTTCCAACATGCTGATCCCTGGCACTCACTAAAAACTTGGCTAATTTCATTGGGATCAGGATTACTAACATTGCTTATATTAGTTGCTATTATACCAATATTATTAAAGTGGATATTGTTAACAATTCGTAATTCCCTCTTCTCCACTAAGCATACCGTGCTGGCTATGAAAGAACAACTGTACCAAAACAAAAAGGGGGAGTTGTAACGGGACGAATTAGAGCTGACCCCTGTCCATCGCAGGACTCCACACTGAGAGCCTGCCTAGATAACCTGGGGGCTTGTCAGTAGGGGTGGAACTAGATGGATTTCAGGAGGAAGGGTCTCGTCTTTTTTGGCAACGTGGCAGTTCTTTGTCCAGTTCCGGATGTCCAGTGGAGAAGATACCCATATAAGGAATAATGTTAGGTGATAGGTTCAATGTATAGGCTTAGGAATGTTCACGTAATTAAGACTATATATGCATGTGAACTAGCTGGAATAAACGGAGTTCTCACCACCTTGTCTCCCACCTCATTTCATTATTCACTAGATCAAGGCCTCTTGCTGGACAAGAGCCTTGGGTCGGGGTTTAGGGATTCCCGAAATGGTCTAGGGGACCCCAACAGGAAAGGAATAGATGGGAGTCTAAAAGTATATCTTTTCAAAGTCTATCACTGACTTAATTTTGCTTCAGAGTAAATCAGTTTCACTCTTAAGTCCTATGTTTCCACACCTATAAAATGGTGTCAGTAGCCTACCTCTGGTAGACATAGGTATCAGAAATAGTTTAGAATGTTATAGCTAGATGGCACCTTAGAAATCATTTTTTTCAAACCTCTCATTCTCCCATTTCACAGATGAGGATTCTGAGAAGTGACTTTGCCCAGGTCATACTACTGCTCTAACAGTTATAATTCCCATCAGCCAGTTGACACTTCCCTTCAACTCAAGTATTGAATCACGTGCATCTAAGTTTGTTTCTTATGTACAGCTGGACATTAATGAAACTTCATTTCTGTGTATGCTCTTGCCCTTTAAGCCTGTGCCCACAGCATTGGCCCAAGTGGATAGAGAGAAGATCTATCAGTGGATCAATGAGCTATCCAGTCCGGAGACAAGGGAAAATGCTCTCCTGGAGCTGAGTAAAAAGCGTGAATCTGTTCCTGACCTTGCTCCTATGTTGTGGCACTCTTTTGGTACTATTGCAGCTCTCTTACAGGTAGGTATATATTGGACAGTAGCAATTTAATCTTGTTCACATCTATCTCTCAGCATTTCCTAAGTGAATAGGGAGAGTGACTGCCATGACTCACCAGGTAATCTTCCATGGCAACTAGAAGAGGGGTGGTAGTAAGAAAAAAATAGTTCATAAGATGCATTCTTATAGTTAAGAACAAGAGTGCATTTATGTGCTAGTAGAAGAAAGAGTTGAAACCTGAAGAAGTTATTAATGCAGAATGAAAGGAAGGCAAACTTGTGTATTTTTAAATGGTTACCCCCACAGGGGTCCTTGTTGAGAAATATGATATGGGGAAAGCTTCTAAAATAGGATAGGACACAAATTGTGAGGGAGAACATGGAGTTTTCTCTATGCTTTATTTTTTCCAAATTAGATCTACTTCCCTTAAAATGTTGTGTGAAGTTCCTGAACATTTATCTTCAGACTTTCAAATCCATCAGTTAGATTATTATCCTACCCCAGATAATCCTCAAAGGATTCTTTGTTATTTCCCCCCCTATTCTGGACTTTCAGTTATTGAAGTAATTAAGTCATCCACAGAGTACTGAATATTTCCAGATATATGTGTGTATATCTGTATTTCATCTTATCCCTTTTTGTTTGTCGCCAAGAGTAGATTTCTTTATGCCTACATTTAGAAAAATAGCAAGAGGTACTATAGTTGACCATGCTACCAGTTCCTGTATATAGATTACTGATGAAAATGTTTAGAGACTTTGCACTTAAAAAAGTAGTCTATTTATTAATCTCAACCTCAGTTAGCATTTTAAAGTTATCACTAATTGATTTGTATTATCTAAATCTTTATGAGGTGGGGGTCCCAAAGACTTGTTAATTATATATTCCTCTAAACAGAGAGACAAAGGATATGGTAACTTAAGTTGAGGATGAAAGATCTGAGGATTCTAGGGATTTTAGAGGCTCTCTGGTCCAGTCTACTTCTTTGACAGATTAGGCTGGTTCAGTGACTTGCCTGAGGCCGTACAAGTAGTATATATTAGATACCATTTGTAAGGGGAGTTTGGAACCCCTGTCACCTGACTTCTTCCACTCTTTCCACTTTACCATGCTGCCTTCTGTAGAGGAGATGCATAGACTCCAGGTTTTAAGGTCTGTGGCCTAGCTGAGAGCTGTGGGGTGAAAGTAAAGTGGAGAGGAATGGGAAGGGCAGGGCAAAGCTTTGACAGAATTTGCTGTCCTGCTCTGCAACCTGAGCACCTCAAGATGCCAGGATCTCTTTGAGCTGGCTGTCATAGTACAGAGGTAACCAGGACTTTTCTTAAGAGTTTCAGAACCGTGTGCTTATGGTGTAACCAAGCATTTCCTGTTGACCTAGTGCTATTTCATTTTTAGGAAATTGTAAATATTTACCCATCTATCAATCCACCTACCTTGACTGCACATCAGTCTAATAGAGTTTGCAATGCTTTGGCACTGTTGCAGTGTGTGGCATCGCACCCGGAAACCAGGTAAGAGCTTTGGATGGAATGAGATTCAAATTATGCTTAATTTGAGGGTGAGGATTGATTTGCATGGGTGGTTTTTTTAAAAATAATTTTATAATTTATAATAATTTAAATAATTTTTAATTAATGTCCCAGAAGAAATAATAGTGATAATAATGGCTAACTATTAGGTTGGTTGGTACTGTTTTCCCCATTTTACAGTTGAGAGAACTAAGGTAGACAAAGGTAAAGTAACTTGCCTGCGTCACATAGCCAGTAAGCGTCTGAAGGCAGATTTGAACTCAGGTCTTCCCAACTCTAGGCCTAGCACCCTATCTACTATGCCACTTAGCTGCCTATTGACAAGAAAATAAATCTCCCTCCCTTTGCAAAGGTTAAGGTCCACTGCATGTGCTGTCAGACTCTCTTGATGTGTTGGTTTAACTTACCAGATTGTTTTTATTTCTTTTTATGACTGGTTTTCTTTTTTTGGGGGGGGGGGGGGGGGGCGGGAGATGTTACAAGAGATGAGTAAAGGAAGGAGAAAAGGAATATGTTCAGAAATGAAGATAATATTTTAAAATCCATAAAACATTTTACATTTAATTTTTTTAAAAACTTGACAGCTTATAGTTCCACGTTTGGGGGAGGGGGGAGCAGAGGGCGGGGGTTTGACTCCTAACTGCCTTTATTGATCAGAGACTATGTGATTCTGCCATTTTAATCCTAAAGGCCATATGAGTACTCAGCATTAACTTTATTCAGTGTACCTTCTTTTCTCCCTTTGCAATTTCCATTATCTATACAATTAGAAAATTGTATTGATAACCTTTGTGTGTTGTATTAAAAAATTAATTCAAAGCTCTTGTATGTTTTCTAATAATCTTAGGAACTGGCTATAGTATTTCCATTTGTGGAAAATTCCATTTTAGCCCTGTTTATAGCTAAGCATTGGTTGAATTACTCAATTGCAAATCAAAATAAATTCAAAAAATCTTTATTAAGTGCCTTCTATCCATTCTAATGCTAGACATACAAAGTATTTTAAAAAATGGTACCTTCAAGGACCTTAAATTAGAGGAATAGGATGCACATTAATCACTACGATATAATGTAGAACATAAAGACAAAATAGATAATATTTTCACTTGGGAAGAGCAGGGAAAGCTTTATGGAAAAAGTGGCACCATATTGTAGGCCCTAAAGGAATAGGCAGTGATCAGGAATTCATTTCAGGCATGTGTGGTAAACCTACACATATTCTGGGAGGGGACAAGGAACTGTTCAGAGTACTATTTCATTGATTAGAGAGTGGAAAGAAAAGTGTGAAATGTAGAAAACTGTAAATTGAAGCCTGATTGTTGGAGAATCTTATATGAGCAGACTAAGGACTATGTATTTTATCCTGTAGTCATTAGGAAGTCACTTATCCTTTGTTGGTTTGTTTGTTTTTGAGAAAGTGAATGAGTTGGTTAGAGCTATTTATTTGGAATATCTGAAAGAAGTATAGGAAAGGAGAAATAGGAGTTGAGAGACTATTAAAATAGTATAAGCAAGAGGTGATAAGAACCTAACCTACAGTGGTGGCAGAAAGAGTTAAGAAATAAGGTGCATTTTACGTATACATATATACACACACATACATATGCATACATTTATATACACACATTTATATAGCATTACAATGGATGACTCAGAAAAAAGTTAATGTAAAAATTAATAGGACATTTTAAATTAAAAAACCATTTTATATATGTAGATATATATGTTTATATGTATACATATATATGTGAATGAAGGTAAAAAAGAAGGAAAGAATAAAGAATTATTCAGGTTTCATGATTGAAAGGGTAATGTCAGCGTAAATAGGAAAACTAGGAGGAGATCCATACCAGGTGTGGAAGGAAGATAGCTTCAGTTTTAGACATGTTGAACTTGATGTGGCAGTGGAATGTCTAGGTAGAAGTCCTCCTACAGACTGTTAGAAATACAGACCTAGAGCTCAGGGGAGTGTGTATGTATGTATCTTCATAGAGGCACTATCTAAAGCAATTAGAGTAGATGATGCCTCTAAGAAAATGAAGGATGAAGAGAGATGAAGACATAGCCTTGAAGAACATTCTCAGTTGACAAAGGGCACCAAGGACTGATTCTCTCTGAGATAGAGAAAAAGAAGGAACAAAAGGCAAGGATATTAAAGAATATTACGACTGAACAGTTCTTATGAGGAATCAAGAAGGAATTTGCACAGAAGTTTGTAGCAAATAAGCCTGGAAAGAATAGGTTTATTCCTTTGCTCTGGTTTGAAAGACTTCACCTGACTGTCATATATAAAAATATCTGTCATAATCTAAGGTAGAGGGAGAACCTCAATGAGAATCTTCTGACTGTTTAACAGTCTTTTATGACCTAAAAAAATTTTAAAACTAATAACCTTGAAATTTTATTTAAAATTGATCATTTTCTAAAGTATGGTTACATGTGCTGTATATAGTATGAAATACACATTCACTTATCCATTGGATCAACCTCATAAAAGATGATAAAAAGATTTGTCACCTAAAATACTATTCCTGCAATAGTCTTAGGCCAGTGCTTAGTAGAATCAATTACCTGGTCATCTTTAAATAGTAGAAATCAACAACATGAACTCTGAATATGATTGTTTTCTTTCCAAGGTCAGCATTTCTTGCGGCCCATATCCCACTCTTCTTGTATCCTTTTTTGCACACGGTCAGCAAGACTCGTCCCTTTGAATATCTTCGCCTCACTAGTCTTGGAGTTATTGGTAAGTTATTGGGCTTCTTTGCAAGCCTAAGATGATCTTTCTCAATAGGTGGTATGAATTCTTTTCTACCTCTTATTGCTTAATCACTCAATATTCATTTAAGTCTTATAGATTATGTCTATTTCTGGCAGTAAACAAAAGAGAAAATCGTATGGGCCATTTTATCACACACCATTCTGAAAAACTGGAACTTGTTGTTATGTATTCTTAAGAAAGACCAAAGGTTATTAATATTTTATGATGTAGCCATGGGGCTATACTTTTCCAGGTGTTAGCAAGAAAGACTGTCCTTTAGGAGTACAGTCAACACGTGTGAAAGAGAAAATTCTCAGCTTTGGGGACTAGAAAGTAGAGTTGTACCAACAGGATTCAATTTAGTGATCAGAGGTAATCTTTGAGGAATACGGTTTCTTTTGTTCTCCCTTCTAGACAGACAGATAGACACACATCCTTTCTCTAATTCTGAAGCTGTTTTCTCCTGTTTATCTAGCCAAATGCTCACAGTACTCAAGTTAACATATCTAGACTTCTACTTACTGATTTATATGGGGAAAATTGTTAAAGTATCCATTGAATGCTTTTGTCTCCACCAGAAAATAAGATAGGCTGTTTCTGCCCCAGACTCTTAAAAGGATTTCTGCAACTTCTGTGGCTCTCTCCAACATGATTTCTTTTTCCTTTCTTGGTGTTTCATTTGTGACATCTGTAATGTTCTTAGCTAATGTTAAACAAGAAAATTGACTATAGAAGCCTTCTCTTATTGGGGATATTTTCATTCAGACATCAGTATTGTAAGATTATGAGGGCAGCTTAACTACTAACCAGGGATAATTTGTTTAAAGAAAAGTATAAACCAGTATTAAAAATGAGTGATGAAAGACCCTATAACTTTACAGTCATGAATAGCTTACTTTCTAGGACTCATGTTTCAAAAACATAGCTGTTCCTTTTCCCCTTCTAAGACATGATTATTCTTTGATTCATACACTATTAGTAAATGTTGGTTTGTATGAGATTTCCATACCCTGATGTTAAAATCAAGCACTTCTGCTTCCAAGCTATAAAAACTACTTAATTTAGCCTTTTAAATGTCAGCATATCTCCTGGACAAAAATTCACCAGTCATCTGTACTTTGCTTCTTTCTCAACCTGTTGCAGTGTAATGTAACCTTTGTGAAAAGTTAAAAGGGGAAGAGCATTCAAAGCAGCACTGTTAGACTGATTCCTTTTCTTGTCATGTTTTCAAAGAAACTGGGTTCGTCAGATTGCTCAAACAAGTAATGTTTGAGGTTCATCTCTCATGGCTTAGGAGTCATAGAGATTGAGTGTTGAATTCAATTATGATTATGATCTGTTGTGGAATTCAGTGTGGAAATGTTGTCATTGGTAGTGGTGTCCTTTGCCAACTTCTGTTTTTGGTTTCAATAAATGATACCTCCATATGAACTATTGTTTTAGGAACAGAAAATATGTGGCCTTAGACATGTAGTGTGGCATATTTTTTGATGTATTGCCTGAGGCAAGGTGCCTGCCCTCCAGGGTTCAGATTTTTTATATAGAATATTAAGACAATATCACTGACCTCTTGAGCTTTTCAGGGCAGAAGTCCAAAGAACCTTAGGGATTGCCATGCCCATGGTCATAGTTATTAATAACAAACTTCAGGTAGTGTTTTTTCTGCTATATCACATTGCCTTAAAAAATGAGTTCCTTGGTAGAGACCAGCTAAAAAAGCTAGTTGTTGTATCCAAAACTACTCATGCCAGGGGAGGAGCCAAGATGGTGGAGTAGAAAGATACACATATGCTAGCTCCTAACCCGCAGCCCATAAAATACCTGCAAAGAACTACCAACAAATTCTGGAGCAGCAGAAGCCACAGAACAACAGAGTGGAGGAGATTTCTGTTCCAGAGAGACCTGAAAAACCAACAGGAAAGGTCCATCACGCATCGAATCGGAGCAGAGCCCAGTCCTGCCTTGGCCGCAGCACCAAGAGGAGCAGATCCGAGCAGGCTCCAGGGGCAGAATCTCCAGCAGCAGTGCAGGTCCCTCCACCCACAGGTGCCAAAGGTCAGTGAGAGGGTCTTTTCAGCCCACCGAGAGGGGAGCGGGGTGTGCCCATGACTCAGGCCCCTTCAGGAGACACCAGCAGAGGCAGCTGCGGACAGGGGCTCCCAAAGCAGGCTGGAGCCAGGATCCATTGTTGAAGGTCTCCTCATAAACCCCCTGAGGGAACTGAGCCCTGTCTGGCAGCCCTGCCCTCACCTGAGCACCTGAACTTAATCTCATACTGAATAGCAGCCCCGCCCCTGGTGAAAGCCCTGAGGCTGGGAAGCAGCATTTGAATCTCAGCCCCGAAGCACTAGCTGGGTGGATCTGGAGGCGAGATTGGTGTGGAGAGGAAACTCAGAAGTCAAGTAACTGGCTGGGAAAATGCCCAGAAAAGGGAAAAAAAATAAGACCATAGAACGTTACTTTCTTGGTGAACAGATATCTCCTCCCATCCTTTTGGGACGAGGAAGAACAATGCCTACCATCAGGGAAAGACATAGAAGTCAAGGCTTCTGTATCCCAAACATCCAAAACAAATATTCAATGGGCTCAGGCCATGGAAGAGCTCAAAAAGGATTTTGAAAATCAGATTAGAGAGGTGGAAGAAAAACTGGGAAGAGAAATGAGAGAGATGCAAGAAAAGCATGAAAAGCAGGTCAACACCTTGCTAAAGGAGACCCAAAAAAAATGCTGAAGAAAATAACACCTTGAAAAATAGGCTAACTGAATTGGCAAAAGAGGTTCAAAAAGCCAATGAGGAGAAGAATGCTTTAAAAAGCAGAATTAGCCAAATGGAAAAGGAGGTTCAAAAGCTCACCGAAGAAAATAGTTCTTTCAAAATTAGAATGCAACAGATGGAGGCTAATGACTTTGTGAGAAACCAAGAAATCACAAAACAAAACCAAAAGAATGAAAAAATGGAAGATAATGTGAAATATCTCATTGGAAAAACAACTGACCTGGAAAATAGGTCCAGGAGAGACAATTTAAAAATTATGGGACTACCTGAAAGCCATGATCAAAAAAAGAGCCTAGACATCATCTTTCATGAAATTATCAAGGAAAACTTCCCTGAGATTCTAGAACCAGAGGGCAAAATAAGTATTCAAGGAAAGAGATCCAAAAAGAGAAACTCCTAGGAACATTGTGGCCAAATTCCAGAGTTCCCAGGTCAAAGAGAAAATATTTCAAGCAGCTGGAAAGAAACAATTCAAGTATTGTGGAAATACAATCAGGATAACACAAAATCTAGCAGCTTCTACATTCAGGGATCAAAGGGCATGGAATAGGATATTCCAGAAGTCAAAGGAACTAGGACTAAAACCAAGAATCACCTACCCAGCAAAACTGAGTATAATACTTCAGGGGAAAAAATGGTCTTTCAATGAAATAGAGGACTTTCAAGCACTCTTGATGAAAAGACCAAAGCTGAAAAGAAAATTTGACTTTCAAACACAAGAATGAAGAGAAGCATGAAAAGGTAAACAGCAAAGAGAAGTCATAAGGGACTTACTGAAGTTGAACTGTTTACATTCCTACATGGAAAGAAAATATTTGTAACTCTTGAAACTTTTCAGTATCTGGGTAGTTAGTGGGATTATAAACACACACACACAGAGACAGAGAGCACAGAGTGAATTGAATAGGATGGGATCATATCTTAAGAAAATGAAATTAAGCAGTGAGAGAGACATATATTGGGAGGAGAAAGGGAGAAATGGAATGGGGCAAATTTTCTCTCATAAAAGAGGCAAGCAAAAGACTTTTTAGTGGAGGGAAAAGGAGGGGAGGTGAGAGAAAAACATGAAGTTTACTCTCATCACATTCCACTAAAGGAAGGAGTAAAATGCACACTCATTTTGGTATGAAAACCTATCTTACAAAACAAGAAAGTAGGGGAGAAGGGGATAAGCAGGGTGGGGGGGATGATGGAAGGGAGGGCAATGGGAGGAGGGAGCAATTTGAAGTCAATGCTCTTGGGGAGGGACAGCATCAAAAGAGAGAATAGAAGCAATGGGGGGCAGGATAGGATGGAGGGAAATATACTTAATCTTACCCAACACATCTATTATGGAAGTCATTTGCAAAACTACACATATATGGCCTATATTGAATTGCTTGCCTTCCCAAAGGGAATGGGTAGGGAGGGAGGGATGAAGAGAAGTTGGAACTCAAAGTTTTAGGAACAACTGTCAAGTACTGTTCTTGCTACTAGGAAATAAGAAATACAGGTAATGGGGTATAGAAAGTTATCTGGTCCTACAGGACAAAAGAGAAGATGGGGACCAGGGAAGGGAGGGATGATAGAAGAGAGGGCAGATTGGTGATGGGGCAATTAGAATGCTCAGTGTTTTGGGGGAGGGGGAGGGGACAAATGGGGAGAAAATTTGGAACCCAAAATTTTGTGAAAATGAATGTTGAAAGTTAAATAAATAAATTTAAAATAAAAAAAAATACTCATGCCCACAAAAGGACTAGTTTCTCTCTTTTTTTTTTTTCAACCCAATACATACATAGAGCAGCATTTTCCTCTCTTAACTGCAACTCCTAAGAAATTCCAAGGAAAGTTAGGGTACTGCTCTCTTTTTTAAGGTCTGATTTAGTTGACAACCAAGTGATAGCCCAGTACCATGGAAAACACTGGCAATGTAAAGTATTCCCGGGGGCCTCAACTTTGATTTGCCTGGCGACTCACAGCCTACTCTTTTTTCCCCCTGTTTAATAATCATTAGGAGTGTAGGAATCTAATCTCCACTTAGATACAAACCACAACCACTGAAATTTTGACCCTGATTCCATTTTATGACTTCTGTACTCCCCCAACCAACTGGGCAAGCAATTCAGGGTGGTTTTTAAGTGGAAACACTCTCTGAAAAGAAAGTGCATTTGTCCATAATTCTTTTCTTTAGGGGCCCTGGTCAAAACAGATGAACAAGAAGTAATCAACTTCTTATTGACGACAGAAATTATCCCTTTATGTTTGCGCATTATGGAATCTGGAAGTGAACTTTCCAAAACGGTATGTGCTTTCAGCTTAATTAGATTCTCGTTATTTTGGTTTTTGGGCATTAAGACCCTTATTCATTTTGTCTATGTCTTTTTATTATAAATGGTTCAGAGTTTGGGGACCTCTTGTAAAACATGTTTAAACTTAGCTTTTTGCAACTTTGAAAGAAAACCTTTTTTCTTCTTTGGTATATTATTAATTTCAGTAAAATACATGCTTTGCTAGATGACTCTGAAGAATAGCAACCTTTTATCCTTGCCTAATTATTGTAGCTGTTAAGTTCCCTTCCTTATTGAACCTAAGTGAGGAATTATTGTAAGCTCTTTTTCCCTGAGTCTGAGTAATTGGAGTTGGTACCTCATACCTTTCCAGGACCCATTTGGAAAAGGCTGTGCTGAAATTCAGATCTTTGTCTAACTATTAATGTGAAATAAATTAGAGTTGAAAGGCAGGAACACTTCGAGTTTGAAAAAGGATTTATAATATAAGTAGGTGGTTTTTCAAGAATTTTTTAATTTACATGGCAACTTATCATGATATGACCCTTTAAATCTCTTTTACTTTACCACCTTTATGACTTTGAGCAAATAACTTCCTCTTTGAACCACCATTTCCTCATTTTTTAAATGGAAATGCTGAACTAGATTCTTCCAGCTCTAAATCCCTATAAATTGGAATAGGTTAAAAGGGGAATGGTGAGAATAATTCATGCTAGAAAATAGACCTTTAAAGGATGCTTAAAGGCATTACAGTATTTAAATTGAATAAAAAGACTAAAAGGAGAATGGATTAGTGACATACTTTCTGTAAAGTTGTAGATAACGATCAGCTTTCTATAATAATTATAATACCAGTTCAGTTACATGATACTTTAAAGATTATGAAGCATTTTCTTTACAATTCTGTGAGATATAGTGCTAGCATTATCCCCATTTTGCAGATGAAATAATTAAAGCTCAGAGAGATTGTACTTGCTGAGTAAATTCCAGAACTCAATTTTTTTTTTATTCCCAGGAATAGTAGTATCTTTTGTATGATATCACACTGCCTTCTCTGTTACTACTGAAGACCTTATAAGTGTTTACTTTAATTCACCAAGTATTTCAGTGCTTATTGCTTATGCTAGTAATAGAGTTCCTTATGTAGTAATAGAGTTCCTTTGCATCAGGCTTTCTAGAACCCTCATTGTATCATTAACAAATTTGCTCTCTTCTGCACCTGGCTGCTACCTCTAATACTGGGCCCTTGATCTGTTCATCTGCATCTGTGTCCTTGGGGAATTCATTTGCCTTCAGTCTGCCTCATCTATTATCTCCTTCCTTGCTGCCTATAAACATATTTCATTCTCTCCTATCCTATATCTCAATTTTGACCCTTCCACTCCCTCAACCTTTTGCCCCATATCTCTCCTTTATTTTACAGCCAAGATCCTAAAGGGAAAAAATTATCTATGCCAATTGACTCCACTTGCTGATTTCAGCTCAGTGGAGTCTGGCTTTACCAGTCCACTTGACTGAAATTGCTCTTTCCAAAATTACCTGCAGTCAATCAGTTGTTAAGTGTGGTCTTTGTCAGGACATATTCTTGACTTCTGCAGTTTTTAACATCTGTGACCACCCTTTTCTCCTGGATATCTCTTCCTCCAACTTTGGTACCACTGCTTTCTACTGGTCATACATACTCCTCTTCAGTCTCTCTTGCCCCATCATTCGCCATGTCTTCCTCTTAAGGCTGTGTCCTTGGCCTTCTTCTCTCTATAGACCCTCTTTCTGGGTGGAGTTGTTGGCTCCCATGAGTTCAGTTAAGATTCTGGTTCTTTATTTGTACTTTCATCTTCCCTGAGAGATGCCAGATTAGAAGCAGGAAGGTCTTGAGTTCCATCCTGTCTGACATATACTGCCTCTGTAACCATTGTCAAGCTTTACCTCCCTGTGCCCTAATCAACTTTCTCTGACTAGAGTTGAAGATAAGTTGTTGTTCTGCATTAGCAGAAAGGAATTTCCATGCCCATAGTTCCCCTCAGTGATGAATCACAGCTCCAGACCATCCCTCATCTCTCTCGAGCTCCAGTTCTATATCATCAGTTGCCTACAGTACATATCTATCTGGATGGTCTCAAGCATGTCACCCTTACCATGTCTGAGTTGACACATAATCTTCAGTCCTAAATGCCTCTTTCCTAATTTCTCCTCCCTATTTCTATCGAAGGAACTGCCTTCTTCCTACTTGCCCAGATCTGAAACCTTGGAATTAGTTATCCTTGACTCTGTCTCCCTCATCTCTGCTCCAGTCAATCACCAATTCTTATTACTTGCATAATGTCACCCACATGCACTTCCCTCTCTCCTGTGGCTTCCAGCCTAGATCAGGCTTAGTTGAACTCTTTCCTGACAGTCTTTTTCCTCCCCAGTCCAACTTCCACATCAGTCCCTCTACTAAATTCTCTTCAGTGGCTCCCTGTTGTCTCCAGGACAAAATACAAACTTCTCTACTTGGTGTTTAAAGCCTTCCTTTCTAGAAGTCCCTTTCATATATGTTAGACTGATTGCTGCATGCTATGCATGATATTCCGTATCTCCTTTCTCTGCCTTTGCATAAGTTATCCTGAATAACTGGAAGGCAATCTGTTCCCATCTCTGTTGCTGAATTTGCTTTATTCCTTCAGTATCCAATTCAGGTGCCACTTCCTACAGGAAGTCTCTCCTGATACTCTTACTTGTTATTGCTCTCTCTTCCCTGAAGTCATATTGTATTGTATTATCTGAATGTACTATCTCTCACCGCCCCGCCCCCCCCCCCCCCCCAAGAATAAAAGCGTATTTAGGGTCAGAGGCTATTTCTTGTTTTTTTCTTTGTATCCCCACCACATAATAGACATTTAATGAATACTTGTTGAATTGAGTTGCATTAAGTGTTGATGAGCTTATTAATCTGAAACAAGAAGAAATTAGACTTGATTTAACTTCACAGGAATTTGATTTCCTGAAGATCTTTAAGATGTAAAAAAATTCACATTCTCCCAAATCCTCATCTGGAAATGATCACTGGAACCTAACTGAATCCTGAGGACCTGGGACCAAATTTCTCCAAATCAGAGTAATTCTTTCTAGCAAACAAACCTGGTAGGGTCCATAATGATTGTGTGAAACTACTACTTCAGGTCAACTCTTTGTCCTGTATCCTTGAATAGCCTCTGTTAACTTGAACTACGTATTTTTTCCTTTAAATTAATTTATTTAATTTTCCTTTTCAACATTCACTTCCATAAGCTTTTGAGTTAAATTTTCTCTGCCTTTCCTCTCCCCAAGATGGCATGCAATCTGATAAAGGCTCTACATATCCATTCTTATTAAACATATTTTCACATTAGTCATGTTGTAAAGAATGGGAGAAACCATTAGGAAGATAAAAAAAAACAAAAAAAGAGAGACAAATGGTATGCTTTGCTCCATATTCAGACTCCAAAGTTCTTTCTGTTGATGTGAATAGCATTTTCCATTGTGAAGCTTTTGGAGTTGTCTTAGATCCTTGCACTGCTAAGATCTAAGTTTATCCATGTTTATCCAACATTGCACAATGTTGCTGTTACTATGTACAATGTTCTCCTGGTTCTGCTCACTTCACTCAGCCTCAGTTCATATAAGTCTTTCCAGGTTTTTTTGAAGTCCACCTGCTCATCATTTCTTATAGCACAATAGTATTCCATTATATTTGTATACCACAACTTGTTCAACCATTCTACAATTAATGGGCATCTCCTCAATTTCCAGTTCTTGGCCACAATAAAAAGAGCTGCTATAAATATTTTTGTAAAAAGGGTCTTTTTCCCATTTTTATGATCTCTTTGAGATATAGCCCTAGAAGTGGTATTGCTGGACCAGAGTATGCACATTTTTATAGCCCTTTGGGCAGAGCTCCGAATTGTTCTCCAGAATGGTTGGATCATTAAACTATGTATTTAGCGTCAGTTCTCACTGTTAGCTATGTATCTTCTTGGATCCCACTTGAAATATGGAGCCCTAAGTTCTTCATCTGATCGCTTTGCTATAACCAACAGGACTCTTAAGAGGGAGCGGAGGTGTTAGAAGACATTTGACATCCCAAAAAGTTAGACTTGTTCAATTTATTTTACACCAGGTTGCCACATTCATCCTGCAGAAGATTCTCCTGGATGACACTGGATTGGCCTATATATGTCAGACGTATGAGCGGTTCTCCCACGTCGCCATGATCTTGGTGAGGTCCTTTGTCTATTGTACCTTTTACTTACTTTACTTTTTAAATTCTGTTGACTACCATTTAGACCTTTTCTTACTGGGGCTAAACAATGTGAGGCCTCCATTTGGAAGTAGCAGTTTGGAAACTTTGAGTAGTAGAATGCATTTACTATATTTTGTTTTTAATTTTGGGGAAATAGGGCAAGATGGTCCTGCAGCTGTCTAAGGAACCTTCTGCTCGTCTGCTGAAGCACGTGGTCAGATGCTACCTTCGCCTTTCAGATAACCCCAGGTAAACATTTATAGGATATGTAAGGAATTAAGGAAAGAACCAGCAAAATTATTGCCCCACATTAGTAAATAGTGGCTTCCCTGTGTCTCAGAGTAGAAATTTGGAGGGATATATTTGCACTTTACTCTTCTAAGTTCAAAGCTTTCAGAGTAACTTTTAAAAATATGAAATACTGATTTTAAAACCTGTGACATCTGTGCCTAAATGCTTCCTTCAGTCCACACCTGAAATGGCAGATAATCAGCATCTAGCCTTTCCTTGACTTTTAATGTACTTTAGCCTTTGTGTTTTAGAGTTCTCATTGCTTCAGAAGGATGACAAAGACATTGATTTAGAAGGACCAACTTGGCTGCTGTCTTCATGAGCCATCTTCTTAGTTGGTCCCACATCTCCCTCAGGGATCCTAGAAGCAGTACTTCACCTCACTGTGCTTCAGAATCTTTCTTTCTTGGATCCAAATAAACCACTTCGCAGATGATGTTTATATGAGAAATGTTGACCAGCAAGTTCTGATATTTTTGTTAAGTCCACAAGTCATGATGAAGCCCTTGCTTCAGTGGTCAGAGATTCTCACACCAGTTGACAGGGTGATTTGCATGTCTCTGGAAGTTGGGACTCCAGTTTAATTCTTAATTCAGCCTCTACTCAGTGGGATAGGAACATACAGAGCTTGGCCATTTCTTCAGAGGTTTGTGTCTTTGGAAGATCATCAACTGGGGCTTCCTTATTTAAGCCAGAGTGTGCAAATCTAGTAACTTTTAGTTCTACACTTACATAGCCGAACTAAGTACAGAAAGGCCACAGGTGATTCAATCTAAATCAAAACTATAGAATAATACATGATGTCTTCCATAATTTAACAGCATTCTGTTGAAATACCTAAATTCAGAAGTAAGCAGAATTGGAACAAACTCAAGCTTTTATTAATTTTTTTTCTCCATTGAACTCTATCGGGGTCTTTTGAATTCTAAACTACAAGGATGGGGGAGAAGGCAGGTGGCACAGGTGAGCCCCAGGAATAGGGGGTATCAGGGGCAGGTGGTTTTATTGCCAGTTTGAGCTAACTGTCAACAGTCTAGACCTCATGTGTTTGCAGGTGAGACCACATCTCTGCCCTGTAAGTATGGCCTCATTTGTGGTTCTCTTGGTTGTTGTTCTCCAATGTAGGGCTCGTGAAGCACTCAGGCAGTGCTTGCCTGACCAGCTGAAAGATACCACCTTTGCCCAGGTGCTCAAAGATGACACCACCACCAAGCGCTGGCTGGCACAGCTGGTGAAAAACCTGCAGGAAGGCCAGGTCACTGACCCCCGAGGCATCCCCCTGCCCCCTCAATGACCTTCCCTATTCCCTCCCACTGTCCCCTAATCTGGGGAAAAGGGAGGGAGAACCATCGAGGAAGGCAGCTCAGGTTTTATCGCTGACCTCAATGCCAAACCGCACTGGAGAAAAGGGACAAACCCCACTGAGGCATGTGGGTGCCATCCTGCACCACCCTGAAGATCTGGCCTCATTCTGCTGCTCCAAGGAATGAGTTCCCCTCCCAGCACCCCCCCCCCCCCCAGCCCGGGGGGGGTTGCGACACCAGCAAATGCAGTAATACAGCATGCCCAAGACTACCCTCCTCCCCTACGCTCTCCTGTTCTCTGACAGGGAGGGGATACAGTAACAGCTGCTGCAGCATAGGGCATGGTGGATGCCTGGGACCAAGCCATGTGGCATTTCCCATTTTTGCCTTTCTGTAAGACTGGAGACATGTCTCTTCATTCTCTCAGTGGTGTTTTTTGTTCTTTTTTCCCTCAAGGAGAGAGGTGTAAATAGTGGGCACAGACTGAGATGTTCAGCAAAACATTGTCACTTGGTACTGTTTACAAGTCTTTTAGCTACACAAGCTAAATTAAAAATTTGGTCTAAACATTCATTATGTCCCCTTTGGCAAGCCAGTTATAAGCTGCTTTGAGCCATTTAGAGGTAGGGAAAGGGTGGGAAGGGGTGAGAAGGGAGAAGCCAGAGGACAATAGAAACTCTCCACCATTATTGCTCCCTAACCCTAAACTCGAGTGCTGCTGCCTGCCCACCCACCTCTCTCCTCCCACTGCATCCTCCTGTTACAAGGAACTTCCCCCCAGTGATTGGCCTTGTTTCTGGCTTCAGCTGCTGTGTCTTGTCACATCCATCTCACTTTCTGTTCTCCTCCTGTAAGAGATGGTCCTGGAACTGGAGGATATGGAAAAAGTCCTGGCCCATGTTAACAAGGCTTTCCTAGAATGCTTTGTAAGAGGGTGAGGATTGAGTTGGAGAAGCCCAGCCTCAGGACCTCATCCTTGGCTCTAGGGTATACTTTTGTAGTTCCTGTTGCCTCCTTGTTCTACTTGAATCAGTGTTAGCTAGCTGCGTCTGCTTTATACATATATCAAGGGCGGGGCCCCTTGTGCTTGATCCTTTGTCTCCCTTGGCACATCCCCTTTTTGTCTGAGAATTACAGGGTTGCCATTAAAAGATTATTTTCCTATTCATACAGTGAAAAAAACAAACCCCTTTCCCTCTCTGCCTCTTGTGCCCAGGTGGCTGTGCTTCCACTTTGGTGGTAAGTCTGAAACCTCAACCTTATGCCCAGACAGGTGAAGGGCCCCTCCGTATTCCTATCCAACATAGGGTTGATAATATCCCCCTGCCCTAGAGAGGGAGAGACTGGTTCTTTTTCCCATTTGAGATAGCTTAAATTATCTGTAAGTTTGTGGGGTGGAAGAATGACAAGGGCCAGGTTCACCAAGTGTTTCAGAGGCGACTTTGCCAACATAAGGGCTCTTTAAGGCCGACTTTCACAAAGGGAGCCGGCTTCATCGGTTGGCCTCTGCCTCTTCAAAACCAACATAGCTACCACCATCAGATTGTAGGTTGGTTAGACATT
Organism: Notamacropus eugenii; assembly: GCF_028372415.1. Classification (NCBI taxonomy): domain Eukaryota; kingdom Metazoa; phylum Chordata; class Mammalia; order Diprotodontia; family Macropodidae; genus Notamacropus; species Notamacropus eugenii. The sequence continues at coordinate 317,118,288 of NC_092877.1, forward strand.
ATACCAGATCCAGAGCTGGATTCTGTATACTCAGCTACCTTCCAGAAGGGAGAGAAGGAAGCCTGCTTTGTATAATCCAAACCCAAGCAAGAAAAGGGTTTGAGAAAGCCAAAGGCATCATGTGCTCCATGAGCTATCTGACTCCATTTGGCCTGTCATCCATGAGGAGAGGAGGCCCATGAGGGGAACCCTGATCCCTGCCAACTTTACTCTTGCTGAGCCAAAGGTTTTCCACTCCCCCTCTGCTGGGGAAGCAATTGAAGCCCAGGGCTTCCTTCCTGGGAAATTGTCTTCTCTCCTGTCTTTTGGTGCATTGGCCATGTTACTGTGCCAATAGTGTCTTAACTCTTGCCCCATTTTCCCTCCCCAACCAGCCTTGGAACCCCATATAGGAGGCAGGGAAAAGATGGGTATTATTCCTTGCAAGTTGGTTGATTTCATGTATGTAAAGAATACCCCATTTTGTGTTTTTTTCATCCCAACAGGACTGAAATAAAACATGCTTCTGTTTTGTAATTCTTTTTTTATTTAGAGATTTTATCTGTGTATTTGTGGGATGCCTAGTAACTCTGGTTAGATCTTTAGAGGGAGTAAGTATTGTGCCACCTTGGGCAGAGGTGGAATGTCTGCCTGAAGAATGAGAGTCACTTAGAGCCAGAGAACGTGCCTGTGTCTGCCTGACCCCTACCTCTACTCTCAGGACAGACAGCCCCTTGGTCTCACTGCATTCAGGGAGAGCCACCCAACTCGCTCCCTCCCTGACTTTGATCATCCACTATCTGTTCCAGTGAAACACTGGACTTTGCAGCTGATGTGAGCACTGAATAATTCTATGCCGTGCTTTTGTTTTCATCTCTCTTGGGAGACTGAGTCTTACTGCCCTCCTTCAGTGCTGTTTCCATGCCTTGTACGTACTTTCCTGGCCCTTGGAGGACTGCCTGGTTCTTTGTGGGGCAGTTAGCTTTGCTGCCAGCGGACTTGCTGTTCTCTGCAATGCTCTAGGATGACTTTCAACTAAAGAATCAATGGTATTGGGAGGAGGGGGTTGCCACAGCTTCACAATTTCCCAAATAATTCAAGTATTTGTCCTTTTTGAAACATATCAGCCCCACCCACCCTCCCTGAAAATGAAATGGGGCTGGTTGAAAAGATTCAAAATTGTAATTTAATGTTGAGTGGAAGCTATTAGCTGAAATGAAGTCTAGATATTTGCCATGGTTTTTAATAGGATTTTGGAAACATTTTAAAGAAATTTTATCTGGGGAATGGAATGCTCGCAACAGAAAAAGAGTGGGGGGGGAGGGGAAGGGACATACAGGCCACCTGAGTTGGTAAAGCAGTGGTCCTGGGAAATGACATGGGTAGGCACTCTGTCAGGAAATTTCAAGGACTTAACTCCTGATGGCAAGGTGAGACTGCATTAAAATGTCAAGACCCTAGAAAGTCTCAGGGTTCCTTGAGAACCAAAATAATTTCTGACCTCATGCCACATGACTCCCAGTTAAAGAGACATCCTTGATCCAGGTCATATCAGAGTGGAAAATAGAAGCTTAAGGATCCATTTTCTCCTCTGGGCCCACTAAAGATTCAAAAATTGGGTTGATATGGGGTGGGGGGGAGGTATGGGGCAGTGGTAGTGGAGCTTCCTGCCAACTTGTGCTAGGTTTAGGGCCTCTCACAAGACCTCTCCTGGGCACAATTCCCAGAAGATCCCTGGGCTACTGGTGTCCTGCTCAAGTTTCTGGCTCTTTTAATAATAGACAACAATGGGGGAAGGGAAAAGAACAAGACCCTGCTCCCTGTTAGCACCTTAAATCAGATGAATAGTTGCTGAGCTCTTACCGTCCTGCTTATCTTCCTATTTTCTGCACATTTTCTTGACACAATTTTGCCTAGGATTGTGCTAACCAAAGGAGGCAATGGAAGGTAGCTGCAAGATCGCTGGTTCTCATCATTACCATGTTACTAGCTAGGGGACCTTGGCTAAATCAATCACTCCCTCTAAACTTCCATTTCTTCATATATAAAATAGACACTGGACAAGGTGACATCTGAGATTCTTTCCAGTTTTAAAATCACTTTATTTGAGGGTCTCCCAGAATCTCCCCTAATTACCTAGAAGGGTAGGATTCCAGTGCAGCATAAGACAAAGGGGAGAATGAATGCTCTGAAAGCAGTGGACTTACCCAGCCTGGAATTTTGTATAGATCTAGGGTGGATTCCCAGGGGAGGAGTGAGGGATAGGGACGGTAAATTAAGCATGGACACATAGGAAGGGCCAGAGCTCAGGGAGTAAGACTATCCTGAGGGAGGGTTGTGAAGTACACGGCCTCCAACCTCCCTCCCATTGATGGCACCCCCTTCACTTCTCTTAGTTCCCTTGGGCTCGTTTTCCACTACCCATATCCAAGCAGAATCATAGGAATCTAATACATTTAAGTGACAAATACACCGTGGCTAAGGAGAGTCCACACCTGTGATTTCATTGATTCAAGGAACTCAGTAAAGAAACACCAGATTGACCACTGTCCTAAAACTTTATAATCTTGTTAAGTACATAAAATGGAAACTCTCCCTGTGGTGCTTGTGTTTTAATAGGATGTATGTCTTTAGCTAGAGGAATGAGATTCTAACAGTGAAAGTTCAGGAATAGATAATTATGGGGAACATATTTGAGGGTTAGGAGATGTTTTATGTTGCCTCTAAAATCACGCCATATAGATGACCTGTTATGTCTACAATGAAGGCCAGCTTTTCTGAGAAGTTTTCTTGAAGCCTTTTGCAGGTTTCTTATACAGACAAGGAGGAATGTGGGTGGGTGCTCATTGTGCCCTTAGCTCCTGGGTCCTGTGGCAACCTCTGGTTTTAACATCATGACTTTCCCATCTTTTTGTCAGATAATCTGATCTTCCTCAGGCATGGGGGCTGTTGGGGCAGGCTAGCGTTGGTGGGAGTGTTGAGGGGGATTTCCAGAGTTGGTCTAGACCTAGACAGAATCACAGAGACTGGGTAGGTCTCAATTCAGGTCACTGGTGAGATTCCAAGGAACAGAGAGCCAAATAGACTCAGCTATTGACACCAGGATAGTTTGCTCCTCCCTAAACCTCAGAGTCAGTTTCTCCCTCTGGAAAATGTCACAGCAAAACACTTCTCACAACGCCCGGGGATGTGGGGGGGGGGAGGGGGTGCTGAGGTGGGGTGCGAATGGAGCTCCTTTCCTTGCTGCCTCCTTAGTGTTTCCTTCCACCTGCCCCCACCCGCCCAAACTGGGCTTCCTTTCTGGATTTCCTCCTAAATCCCTATTCTCCCCTCATCATCAGAACCTTATACTACTTCCATTTCCACATTCCCAACCCCCTTCCAGACCTCCCCAATTCTTCCTAAAGGGACTTTGCCATTTATCCATCAGTCCAACAAATAATTATTAGGCACCTACTGTATTAAAGGCACTGGATAATCTGCGATTATCACCATCCTCCTTCCCCCCATTCCTCCTGCCATGATGCTGGGCTGGGTGCTGTACAAAGCAGGTCAGACGGACCCGGGGAGGGGACCTGGCCAGTTGAAATAAAAACTGTTGAAGAGACAGCCTAGGCACAAAAGATAGCAGAAATCGGAGAATTACACACAGGAAAACTACCAGAGTAAAAAGCCGTGATTCACCAAGTTGTACAGGCTCCAGATACTCCTTAGATTCCACACCGAGAGCTGCCGAAGTCTTAGGGTCAGAACTAGAATCAAGACAGGGGCAGCCAATGCCCTTTCTCAGAGGAGAGGTGGTACCCCTTCACTCACACCCCTCCTCCTTTGTCAGATTTCCTGCCCAGCCCAGTGTCCTGGACCTTTAAGAGTCTGATAGGCAGGCAGGCTTGAGCAAAACGCTCACCTCCGCCCGCAACCCCCTTCGCTTTACTGTAATCCAGCCAGCCGCAGTAGCTGAAGGAGCTGCAGCCCAAGAAGGAGGGGAGAGGGGAGGGAAGCGAAGGAGAGGACACAATCGGGCAAGAAGGGAAGAAACTGCTGCGCAAAGGAATTACAGCCCCGGGACCTGGGATTATCCCGGCCACGGTAAGAGGACTTGGGGAATTTGTTCAGTTTTACCCAGACTGTGCCTCCCTCGGTTCTCCCGAGCCTCTGACTCCTACCTACTCTCCTATTCCTCCCCACCCCTAACGCAGATCTGTCCCGTGTGTGGCCCATCACTGGCTCATCCCCGGGACCGCTCTGCACAACCGGCCCCCAGGCTGTCTCCAGATAATGCGCTGTGCTTTCCATCCTTTTGCGGGTTATATACTAGTACTCAACAATCTCTCTGTCTCTGTCTCTGTCTCTCTCTGTCTCTCTCTCTCTCTCTCTCTCTCTCCTTGAAACATGGATGGGTCTTGTCATTAACAATAGAGGGCTGTGGTCATTTGCCCTAAGATTAAACTGAGAAGAAAATTCCTAAACTTCTCAAAGAGCAAGGCTTTGAGTTCCAAACACTTGATTCTTAATCTGAAAACAGGGTCAATGGAGAGTTCTCAGAACAGCAAGTATGATATAGAGGACAGAGAAATCAACATTTATTGAGGACCTACTATGCACAAGATACTGCCTTAGGCACTGTGGAGTTGTACAAAAGTGCTATCTTGGTGATTAAGCTTCCTCAAAGGGAGTCCCAGACTAACCTGCTTTATCCCAAATTCTAATATTCCTCACTTAATCCTATTTTGAACACTGCTGGTGTAATTAATTCTCCTGACTCATCTTTTAAAACTTAAAGTTGACTTTAAGCAAAATTCTCCTAAGCCTGTGATGAGTAAGGAATACCAATGCATATAACCAAGACATTCAAACCTCAGACTACTCTGTAGTGTTCAGTTCCTGGGCACCAATATACTACAAAAGTATCTTTCCCTAAAAGAAAACATCCCAGAACAGGAAATGTGGAAATATTCTGAGGAAAGCAAAACTTTGCAATGGAATATTTTTGTGGACGCTGGCTAATGTGAGGCCAAAACGATTCATTTTTACTGGTAGATATTTTGAGAGCAGTTAATCAAGGTGAGGTGAGCTGAGGAAATGCTGTTCATAGACATGCCATGCTAATGAGACCACATCTCATTATCCTTTATCCAGATTAGCCAGGAATCTCTGAAGTCTCTTGGCACTTTATTTGTACACCTCTTTTATCTTTTTACCCACTACTTGGTATGTGAGAGTAGCATGAGGTCCATCTCTCCAAAGATCAACCCCTTTATACGTGTATTCATCCCTTTGTGTGCTTGTCCCCTAGCAGCTGGATGTTCCTGGAACATGGTTTCTTCACTTGAGGTTCAAGACCCTTTTGAATAGATTGGGAGAGCAGTGTCCATGAACTTAGGTGGGAAAAAATTTCTCTAATTTTCACTGAAATTTAGCATATTCTCCAATTATTTAAAAACATTCTGAGGAGTCCATGGGCTTCACCAGACTGCCAAAAGGGTCCAGGACTGAAAAAAGGTTAGGAATCTTGATGGTTGTTCCGGAGCCAATTTGTACCTGCTCCCAAACAGATAATTAAATTGTACATATGAGCATTTACACCTGGGAAATCAGAGCAGCAAAGGCTTGATTTGTTGTTTTGTCGCATGGTCTAGAGTCGATTTACGAAAGTAAGTTAAAATGACAATAATGCATATTAAACTTAAACGTATGTCACTAATACATTTAATAGCATAGGCCAACCCTTAGGCCCGAACCACACTCTCCCATCCTCTTTGTCTTCTTCTCTTCCTTAAAACCTACCTAAGTGGGCAGAAGACACAGCTTCACATCTTGACTCTGCATCTTACTATTTGTTTAATCTTTATCTCTCTGTGCATTCATTTCCTAATCTGTAAAATGAGTGCATTGGGCTACTCTAAACCTATGACTTTGTCCTGTCCTAAATAACCCAAATCTTATGCATGTTTATAAGAGCCCAACACTGAATCTTGTACATAGTAGGCAGTCAATACTCAATATGGCATTAGACTCAGATTCAAGTCCTGCCATGACATGTGACTCTAGATATGTCATTTAATCTCTGAGCACTCTCAAACAATTCCCCATGGCTCGAAGTTGAGGAGAAGGTGCGGGACTGCTGTTGATAGAGGCAGCAGCCTTACCAGCAAGCACCCTGTATGTGCTAATGAAATCACAGGTCTGGTTCCCATCCCTGCTCTCTAAAGAGTGGAAGATGTTACCATAGGAAGCAAAATGAGACTCTAAAATGGGACTTCTTCATTTTCATTTTTTCTTTAAAAAAAGGATTATAAACAATATTAAGCATAACACAACTAATTAATATGCTTTGCAACTACTTATATTTAAATCCATTTCAATGCATAAACAAACTTCTAGTCACACTCCTCAAGTCTCTATCAGGAATCTTTGTCCTCTGAATTCTCATTTGCTTTTCCTCTTTTGTGATGGTTAATGGCCGACTTTAGTGTATACTCTGTTCTAGTTAATTCTGCTTTTTTTTTTTTTAATGTGTGTTACTTCACAAAGGGCTTCCCAGACTTTAGGTTTCCTCATTGCCTCCATTTCCTCATGTAAAAGTGGGAGGTTGGAATCAATGAACTATCTCTGACCTCCTTTCCAGAACAACATTCTGTGGTTCTATGATCTTGGCCCATGTCCACTTCATCCTCCTTTTTCTTCTGAACCAGGTCAACTGTAGCCCTTCCTGGGAGCAGAGACATGGGGAACATGACCTAAATTCTTCACCTTCCACTCTCTCAGAGACACAGCCCTCCCACCACACCCCCAGAATCTCTAGAATCCCAGCAAGAATCACTACTATCTAAAGGTTGCTGTCAATCACTCTACTGCAAGAATTATATCAAAGCTATGTGGTCTGTGGATATCAGAGCTTGAATCTTGACCCTGCAACTCTGGACCAAAAGTCTTCCCTATCTGTGCCTCACATTTCCCAATTATAGCATGAAAGACCATTGCCTCTGCTCCCCAGGGTCTAGTGGGGAGGGAAGCATTATTGATGCTACAGTGCTTCTTTGTCTCTTGTCTTCATCTTGGCATGCTGACTTTGTTGGGAATCCAGACTCCCTCACCGCATTACCCAAATTTGTTCCTACTCGATTTTAATCTCAAGACTTTTTTTGGCCCCTAATCTTACCCCCACCTAATCTCCCTAAACCTGTCACTAAACCCTACATCCTTTACTAGCCACTGCTTTGACCCATCTGCCCCAATTCTACCTTGAACACTAGAAAGCTGGCTAGTAGGTAGAATATTTGAGTTCCAACTCCACTTCTCTTGTGGAGAATGTTTTTAAGTCCTGTCTCCTCGTAGGAAATGGGGAGATATTGAAGTCAAAATGGGATGTCCTACCCTAGCTACAGAGCCTAAGTATTTTGTCTTCTAGCTTGTAAATGCCTGGAATTGAGAGAGGCTCAGAAGGTATAGGAATAGGTCTGAAAATAAAGGGGAAAAAGATGGAGGAGATGATAAAAAGACAAGGGGCAAGGAAGTGAAAGAAACAAGTTTAGAGGGAAGAGAGGATGAGGTGAAGAAATTAGGAACAGGAATAGAAAAAGAGAAAGATAAGAAAAATATGCAAAGATGGGAGGAGACAGGATATTTATATTTATATACATATAAGATATTTATAGAGAGAGCGATAGATAGAGACATATATGCAGGATTCTTAAAAATCTTACTTCAGCTCTAAGCTATTAAGCTTTAATATACATGTGTGTGTTATATCTATATATTCTCACAACAATACTGGGAAGTAGATATTATTAGCCCCATTTTACAGATGAGGAAACTGAAGCAAGTAGAAGTTAAGTGACTTGCCCAGAGTTATATAGCTAGTCAGTATCTTAGACAGGATTTGAATTCAGATCTCCCTGACTCCAAGTCTAATAAATAGCCTCTGAGCCATCCAGCCACCCCAAAAGAATCATTTGTTAAACTAGGAGGGTCACCAACCTACTGACTCCTTCTTCCTGGCCTCCTCTACCTTATAGTTAAGATGAGCTCTCTTTCTCTTTCTCTCTCTCTCTCACACACACAGACACACACACAGACACACACACACAGACACACACACAGACACACACACACAGACACACACACACAGACACACACACACAGACACACACACACACACACACACAATGGTCTGGAGTCTACCCAGAGGGTAATTTATACTAAAGTGTTTGCTAAAAAGTCCTTTTTTTTGTGCCATTTGCCCCAGGCCTACTTCACCTGACCCTAAAACAATGCCTAATTATGATTCTAGGTAATAGATAAGAGTTACAAGACTACAGGTGGATGGAGGGAGGGAGCAGATACTTGGGAGGTCTTGATGGAAGATGAGTAGAATGAGAATCATATGTGGAAGGGGGTGACTTAGCTCATCAAAACAGAGACAGGAGGGTTGCAGAGATAGCGAAATGACTGTCACCGTATGAGGAAGGACAAGATAGGAAATGAGAGCGTGGGTCAGGAATTTAGGGTCAGGAAGCAGGCCTGTGTGGTTGCCCCACAGTAATAATAATAGCGCCAAACAACTAACATTTATATAGTGCTTACTGTGTGCCAGGCTTTACAAACATTATCTCACTTGATTCTCACAATAACCCTGAGAGATAGGTACAGTTATTACCCTCATTTTACAGATGAGTAAACTGAGGCAAACAGCGGTAAGTACTATAGTTGTGACTGCTTTTGATCAGCTGGAAAGGATTATGTGTGAATTGGATGGGGCTAAGAGAGGGAGAAAAGGAGAGTTGGAATCGGAGATGAAGGTGTCTATCTGGTGAGGGGAGATAGTGATGGTGGCCGAGATCTGCTTCCTCATCCTCAGCAGCTTGCCATTTCTGAAAACCTTGCAGAGAGCCCAGAGAAATGTAGCTTTCAGGGGATCTGATGGCCAATGAAAACCTACCACTCCTGGAAAGAAGAGTCCTGAGTCTGTCTTATGGGCCCTCCAGTGGGGAAAGGCCTTTTCTGGGTTTGAGATGTAGACTTTGCTGAGAAGAAGACTAACATATTACTTGTCTCAAGACCAGCTCCTCCCTCTGTCTTGACCTTCTACTCATCAAAGCCCTCTTGTAGATAAAATCCATGCCATGGATGATCATATCTTATTTGAACACAGGTCAAACCCTAATGTAGAGCTAGGGGGCCGGGTGGATAGGGCAGTCTTGACAAGGGATGTCAGGCCTAGAGGCCTAAGGGCTACCCGAGTCTTTCCTTACCTGTCGCAGGTCTTTGGCTGGCCAAACCGGATAAACGTGTGAGAGAAGAGACTTTCCAGAGTCAAACAAGGGTTAGGCTTTATTCGGGGTCTTGGTTACATGTGCAGGGGGAATTCTTCCTCAGGAGAGAGGAGTCCTCCTCCCAAGGAGGCAAAGATCTTACAGTAAGAGAATGGAAGTGGAAGTGGAAAGTGGAAAGTGGGGAGTGGGGAGTGGGGAGTGGGGAGTGGGGAGTGGGGAGTGGGGAGAGGGGAGAGGGGAGAGGGGCCTTCTGTCCTCTAAGGGCCCCTCAGCGCTAAGAGCGCCTTCAGGCTTTCCTGACCCTACTTAAGCTCTCCCGACACATAGTTTGCACGTGAATACCGGGCATGTTCTCAGCTTTTAGCTAGTAAACAACAGGTGAGCTCAGACCCCAGGCCAATCTCAAGGGTGAGATGCTCTCCCCAGCACGTATCCCATGGAGAAGAGGCAGAGATGCACGAGATAGCCCGTGTCTCACTCCTCAATTCCCAGCTGTTCCCTGGGGGGCCTCATGAGAACTCTAAGGTTTAGAAGTCTTCACTTTTACCTGCCGAGGCTGTCCACATGAAACTGAGCTTACACCCCCAACAAAGGGAGATCATAGCTATTTCCTCCAATTGTTAAACAGTAGATATAGTGACCTATTCTTACTCAGTCTCCATTTCATGGTCCTTTGTGAGTCTCCAATCCAAGCAATTGAATCCAAGATCCAAGCTTGAATAAAGTGGGTCCCACCTGTCAGACACAAACAGCAGCTATATCTCTTGTGCCACAAAAAGTTAAATCAAAGGACAGAGAAATAGTGCAGTCAGTGCCCGGCCTTTGGGATAAAGTATCTGTCAAGTGTGAGAAAGGAAGGAGCAATCACACCCCAGCTTTGGGGACAGTGCTCTGGCCAATCTGGGATCTTGTAAAAACAAGGAAAGAAATGTTTTTCTGAGGGCTGGATCAGTTGCATTACCCTTCAATTTCTAGACTATGTACACCTCAGAGGAAATCAAAGGGGACTGTCCCTTCTAAAGGAATGCTCTGAGCCCTAACCCTAGTATTATATGCAAGACACTGGGAATCGAAATACAAAAAAATTAAACAAATCCTACTTAAGGGATTTACATTCCCATAAATATATAGAATAAATACACTAAAACACCAAGTCAGCTAAATTTAAGGTAGTCAGGGAGGGAGGGAACTAGCAGTTGGGGAGAAGAGGGGAGAAATCAGAAAAAAGAGCTTCCTGTAGGTTCCTGAGGTGTGCGTCTGAAGGAAGAGAGAGATTCTAAGAGGCATAGGTGAGAAGGAAGTACATATCAGGTGAGGGCTAGTTTGACTGGTTCTCAGAGGATAGCAGCGAGAATACATGTGCGATGAGGTTAGAAAAACAGGCAAAGGCCAGGATGGGAAGGTTGCCTAGTGTTTGCCTGGTTTGCCTAGTGCCCCACCACACTGGCTCAAATTATTTCTGGGTCCCAGGTTCCTCATCTGCTCAGTGAGATGGTCATATTAGATGACCCAAGGAATAAGGCTCCAGCCCCAACATTCTCTGATTCTGTATGGCCAGAAAGTTGAGAAGAAACAGACAAGCCTGAAAAATGAACTTCATGAGCGAGCTAAACAAGAAAATGCTAAAGGGAAGATTTCAAGATTCTGAAAAGTGTTTATAGTGAGGGGGTTAACCTTGCTGTTCTCCATCCTCCCTAAGGCAGGGCAAGAAGAGCAAAGTCTGGCCGGAGGGTATGACTAACATGGGGTGTTTGGGTGTAAGGAGACATATAGAACACAGAATAGAACTACTCTGATGACTGGTTCCTAGACCTAACAGTTCCTTTTCTTTTAAAACAGTAAAATTTAAGCACATGCAAAATCTTTCTTAAGAATAGTTCTTTTTACTCAGAGTTTTAAAAACGAATGTTTTTTTTTTTTATTAAACTTTAAAAACGAATGTTAAAAACTATTTTTACAGGTAACTGGGAAAAGATAAAATATTAAATAAAAATTTTTAAAAAGAATAGTTCTTTTAAAATTGTATTCTAAAAGCCAAGAGAGGTTCCTTCTCTACCCATTCTGTCTTACTCCAGTCTTCATCCTGGAAAATATAGAACATAGGTTAAAGAGGTATTTGATAATCAGGGTTGGTCTCAAATATAAGAAAATATATCTCTGGAAAGTTCCAGGCACAGAGTCAGGAGCACTCATCTTCCTGAGTTCAAATCCAGTCTCAGACATGTACTTTGTGACCCTGGGCAAGTTGTTCCATCCTGTTTGCCTCAGTTTCCTCATCTATAAAAATGATCTGGAGAAGGAAATGGCAAACCACTCCAGGTGTTTTGTCAAGAAAACCTTAAATGGGGTCATGAGTGAGCAACAACCACCTCTCTTTCCTTTGCAGAGCTGGGATGTTATAGGTGTGGAGCTACCTCTGCTGTCAGATTCAGCTGACCATGGGGTCATACGTAGAGTTAGAGCTGGAAGGGATTTTAGAGAGGGCTAGACCCTTTTATTTTATAGATGAGGAAAATTGGGGACTTAAAAGTGACTTTGAATGGTAGTAAATCAAACCCAGGTCCTCTGGTCCTTGACACTGGTACTGGTACTTGGTAAAAGGACCCAGCACTTTTTCTGCTACACCCGTGTGATAGCTGTTTTGCTAAGCTTCTTTTTCCTTTTTCTTTTGTGATTCTTTCCTACAAGTCATGTGCACCTCACTGAATAGAAGAAGGGAAAGGATATATTCAGAAATAAAGGTGATATAAAAACAAGCTATTATCAATAAAAAACTTTTTAAAAAAAGAAACAAGATATTTGAAGCCCAAAATAAAGGAATACCTAGATTCTAAATGATCTATGTCTCTAGGTGTGGATGAATTAGATTCCAGATGACTGAAGAAACTTTAGGCAGGAGAGATGTTCTGGTTATCTTTGAGACATAGCAGACAGATGTCAAAACACCAGAGATAGGAGGAAGTCCTGATTTTCAAAAAGTGGAGCCTGAGTGAGCTTGACATTAATCCACAGGATGTTTTAGAATAGCTTATTACACAGATGAATTGTGAATACACAGAAATGGTAGTATGGATCACTAGGAATTAATATGGACTTACTAAAAACAAAAATGAATCATACCAGATTAACTTTATTTCCATTTTAAAATACGTTAGTGGACTGGTAGGTCAAGAGATCTGTGTATTTCAGAAAGTAGTATAAGGTAGAAATTGGGCCAGGATTCAGGAGAACTGGGTTCTGTTTCCTGCTCTCCCACTGCCTTGCTATGTGAATTGAGCAACTCCTGTTAACCACCCTGGGTCTCTGTTTTCTTAGCAGTAAAATGAGAGTGTTGGACTTACAGAAGAAAAACTTAGCCAAGAGCTCTCAGAGATGATTTATGATTAGACACGCATTCCTGCTATGAGAGAGGTCCAAATTGGCAAAGTTTCCAGTGCTGATCAAAATTCTCTACCACCCAGGTAATTTCCACTTACAATCTGTAGATTCAGTTCAGTCATTTTTCAGTTGTGTTTTACTCTGTGTGACCCCATTTAGGGTTTTCTTGGCAAAGACACTGGAGTAATTTGCCATTTCCTTTTACACCTCATTTTATAGATGAGGAATTAAGGCAAACAAGGTTAAGTGACTTGTCCAGGATCACCCAGTTAGTAAGTTTCTGAGGTCAGATTTGAACTCAGGAAGATGAGTTGTGACTTCAGGTCTGACACTATCCACTGTGCTGCCTAGCTGCCCCAAATTCTACAGACATACTAAAACAAAAGGTACTTCCACACCAAAATAAACCAAAAGTACAGGAGTTAAATGTAAGGTTTTTTGATTTACTGAAACAAGATTAAAGTAATATTATTGCTGGTGCACTCCTAGAAAAAAATAATTTCCAAGATCAATCACTCCTTCAGCTACTTCCCTTTTAATTTGGTCAAAGGTGAACAAAGAGAAAGTTCTCCTAATAGAATCAAAAGTCATTTCTACTCTTCTTTGATAGAGATAAATAAGATCAAGTCTCCTAATTTTCTTCCTGAAACTGATAAAATCTTCCCCTGAAAGAATATAAATTAGTTATTGATTGAGTCCAAGGACTTTGGGTTAAGCCATTCATGATATCTTCTTCTTTTCTAAATTAAATTAGTTTTTTGTTATATTTTAAGTTCTGAACTATCTCTCTCTCTTCATCTCTCACTAGAAAAAGCCACCATTTGATAGACACATATATATAAACATATGTATGTATAGCTAGGTATATGTGTATAGATATCTATATCTATCTACATACATTATATAGAGAGAGATACAGATATACATATATCTGTATAGATAGATACATATGTATCTATCTATATCTATATCTATATCGTGTGTGTGTGTGTAAAACCATACTATGCATACATCTATTTATTAGTTATTTCTCTGGAGATAGATAGCATCTTCCTTTATAGATCCTGGTTGACTTGAATATTTATAATACTCAGAATAACTTATTCACTCAAAGTCATTCTTTTTTTTTGGTTTGGTTTGGTTTTTGCAGAGAAAAAGCATTTAATGGAATAACATCAGAACAGCAGTAGAAATAAAACACTTTGACATAAAAGCAGGGCACCCCCTCCCCTGAATATACATACCGTCAGTGTAAAAAGTAGACATGTATAAAGAGGCTCACATACAATAAGCATATGTGGTCAGGGTACACAGATGAAGGGAGCACATGAGGTCATGGTACATGTGTGACAGGTTAGCTCAGGCTTCTGAAACAGTCTCAGTCATTCTTAAAGCAATATTTCTGTTACTGTACATAATATTCTTTTGATTCTGCTCATTTCACTCTGTTATTTCGTGCAAGTCTTTCCATGTTTTTTCTAAAATCAACTTGTTCATCATGTCTTACAGTACTTACAGTAGTATTCCAAATCTTTCTCAATAATGATAGCTACCACTTATATAGTATGTTTTTTTTAAGGTTGCAAAGTGCTTTACAACAATTCTCATTTTATCTTCACAACTCTCCTGTGAGGTAGGTGTTATTGTTATCCCCGTTTTGCAGATGAGGCAACTGAGGCAAATGGAGGATAAGTGATTTGCCCAGGGCCACGTAGCTAGCAAGTGTCTGAGGCCAGATTTGAATTCTGGTCACCATGTCTAGTGCTCTATCCACTGTGCCTCTTAGCTGTAATACAAGTGAAGTCTTGGTGTTATATATGCTTCTACAGACTCAATAATTCCTAAGGATCATTCCAGCTCTAACAGTCTGTGAAGGCTTTTAGATGTGTAGTTTGATTATTTCACAAAACCTGTTCTCATATCTTCATGTGTCTTCATGATATTCACTTGTTGGGTATGTTATGGAGAAAATTCTTAATCCAGAACAGATTAGACTCAGTGTCCTCTCAGGTTCCTCAGAGATTATCTGCTTATGTGTGACCTTCAAGGTAACCTCAATGTCTGACATCCCTTCTTGCCCCAACAGGTGCCTTCTGTGAAGTCTGGGAGTTGTAAGGGTCATGGCATCACCCTTGCATAGCATTCGTGAGTATCATTTGGAAGAAAGGAGCATGTGGGGAGGCAGGAGGCAGTGACCAAGATGACTTAGAAGTTCTACAACTGTCTACATGGTCTCTTCCAATACCCCAAGCAGCTCTTCTGTCACATTACCTTCCCCACCTGCAGGGCTGCCTCTGGATGACAATCTGCTGTTGATGCAGAATGGTTCTATGCTACGTAAGGTCAAATCCCGAAGTTGGAAGAAGCAGAGATACTATAGACTACAGGATGATGGAATGACTGTTTGGTATGCCCGGCAGGCTGGTGGAAGAACCAAACCCAGTTGTGAGTGACTGTGGAGAAAGGGATGATGGGGAAAGGGAGAAAAAACACTGAGAGGCAGCACCAGCCTGGGAATTAAAGAGCTGGGGACAGTTATCAGGGACTACAAAAGTATCCGTTGAGCAAGTCAACTATATTTATGCCTATATATCCTCTCTGGGACTCTGACACAATAGTTGTGTTTGTAGGCAGGAGCTGGGTTTGGGGAAGGTATGATTTATTATTTGCTTCTTAAAGCTCCACCTGAAATAAATGCCAACATTTTATAAACATCGTTGGCCAAGTCCATTATAACAGTTCTAGAATCTCATGGTCTGATTACTCTAAGAGTGCCAGCTTTTGACCCATAGCCTGGAATATTTTATAACAATAGATCTATTATATGGTTAATATGGATATTCTCTCTAGCAGACAGCAACCCAACATGCCATCTTATCCTATATCATTCCTGTCCACATTATCTCATAAATTCTCCATAAGCAATTCACTCATCAAGCTAAAGGCCTTCTAGGTCTTTTAAAATATAAAGACCAAAATAAGATCTAATCTCAGGTATCTTCAGAAGACTAAAATAATTTGGTTCCCTGGAGGACAGGAAAAGCTAATGATTAATTTTCTCCCTTGCAGAACTAGAATCAGACAATTAGGCTCAAGAAGGATTTCTAAACTGGAGCGTATTTACCTTTCATGAGTTTTCATGCAGTGGAGAGCATAGTGCACAGAGCACCAGGCCTGGAGTCAGGAAGACTCATCTTCATGCATTCAAATCTGGCCTTAGACACTTACTAGTTGTATGACCTTGGGCAAGTCACTTCACCTTGTTTGCCTCAGTTTCCTCATCTGTAAAATGATCTGGAGAAAGAAATGGCAAACCACTCCAGTATCTTTGCCAAGAAAACCCCAAATAGGGTCACAAAGACTTCCCTGGCCCATCTTTCATTCTGTTGTACCACCTAGCAGCCCTCCTTTATAATAATACTGACATTATATGATTATTAAAATACTCTTCCTTTTACCAACTAAACTGTGTGAGGCCACATTTTCTTCATCTGTTTCAACCAAAACAACGTCTCACAGCAGAGTGAATGCAGAATCAGATTTGAAAATCTAGCTGTCTTTTATTATCAGACATTAAAGAGATATTCCAAAATACATAAAATCTGCCACTCTAATCACTAATTTTTAAAAGAAAATAATCATTTTCACAAAAATGTTATTTATGTTAACATGTAATGGTTTATCATTTTTAATGAATTAATACATATTTTAAAATTTTATCCATTTTAATATCTGTTATATATTGATAGGTATAACTGTGTGCTGGAGCTGGCTCATATCAGCTCAAGAGAGCCAATTGTTAAATTTTCAGTGTGAAATTTACACCTATGAAACTGGCAAACTACAAATTAGGACCTGATTTGTTGTTTTATTGATCACCTATACTTAAGAAAGTGTTGGAGAAAATGTTAATTATCCATGTAAAGCGTAAAAGTGTGTCATGGGTACATTTTTCTCTCTGGAGAGCCAGCTGTTAAACATTTACCAGCATACTTCTGGATATAACCCACATAAACTAAAGCTCTTTGGGACATTCAATAATTTTAAGAAGTATAAAGAGATCTTAAGACAATAAGTTTAAAGACCACTGGGCTAGATGGGTCTTTGAGGTCCCTTCCATTTCTGAAATTCCCTGAGACCTCACAACAAAGTCCTTGATTTTAAAAACCTATGAACTAAAAACCAAAACCAAACCCTGACTCTTCTTCCTTCTCATTCCTTTGTCCTGCTCTTTCCACTCCATTTTCAGTCTCCATTTCAGATGTGGAGACAGTGCGGGAGGGCCATGAATCAGAACTGCTGCGAAGCCTAGTGGATGAAATCCCCCTAGAGCATGGCTTCACAGTTGTTTTCCACGGGCGCCGCCCTAACCTGGACCTGGTAGCTGGCAGCATTGAAGAGGCACAGAGCTGGGTGCAAGGGCTTCGGCGCCTCCTGGAAATCATCACCAGCATGGACCAGCAAGAGAAGATGGACCAGTATCCTTCCAGTGAGGAAACTGGTTGTATATGTGGTAGGAGCCCAGAGAATGGTATGAGATATCAGGGATAGGAACAGAGAAATGATGGGACATTGTGATCGGGATTAGGATGTGATTAGGCTAAGGAGGGAGTGAGGAGGGGGACTTAGAAGGTAATCACAGAGTGTATGTAGTGTAGCAGTGTCCAAGGATGCTGAAGTATGCTCAGTGCTCAGTACATTACCTGACACATCATAATGTATGCTTTGTCTGTCTCTCTATCTCATCCATCTATCCATCATCTATCTATCTGTCTATTTCTTCCATCTGTCTGTCCATCTTTTCATCCACCCACCTATCCATCCATCCATCCATCCATCTATCCATCATCTATTTGTCTTTCTTTCTATTTCTTCTGTCTGTCCATCTTTCCATCCATCATCCATCCATCCATCCATCCATCCATCCTTCCATCCATCTATCTATCTATCTATCCACTCATCTACTCTTCTATCCCCTGCAAGAGCTTTTAACCTGGGGTACATGAATTAAAAAAATATTTTGATAACTATATTTAATATATTTGCTTTCCTTTGTAATCTTATACACTGAAAAACACTCTGAAAAAAAGAGGTCCATAGGCTTCACCAGCCTGTCAAAGGAGTCCATGTCACAAAGAAATGGTCAAGAACCTCTGAACTAAAGGAAGCCACAGAGGTGGAGCAAGGGAATGGACCCTGGGTAGATCAAGGGAGAATGACTTTAGTCCAGCATGTCCCATAAGTAACAGAGATGGACCCAAGAACATAGCACAGTGGAACCTCAAGGATGAATGACAAGAGAAAGGGGCAGTAGGAGATGTTTTAGGCTCAGGACAGGAAGAGGAAAAGGGAGGAAGCCAAGATTGGAACAAAGAAGCCAAATAAGCATCTGATATGCTAAGCATCCTGGGTAGTATTAGGGTACTTGGGATGAGAAATTATTGTATTTTGACAGGTCAAAAGGTATGGAATCATTTTAGGTTCCTTAGATCGTCTTTCCTTCATTCTAAAACGCAACCCCCTCAGAAACAAAAACAAAAGCCCAGCCTATGGGTTTTCCTTCACCCTTCATGCAGATGGCTGAGTGATTGGTTTCAGCAGGGAGACAAAGACCAGGATGGTAGAATGAGTTTCCGGGAGGTGCAGCGATTACTACGATTGATGAATGTAGACATGGATCCTGAACATGCTCTTCAGCTCTTCCAGGTGTGTGTCCTAGTGGGAAGGGATAAAAAGGACCAGCTGACCTCATTGCTCAAGCCACCTCTTGATATCAATTAATTGTTCAACCAATTAATACTTTATTAAATGTCTATCTGTTTAACTAGGCACTGTGGGGGAAGGGCATACAAAAAACCACCTAGAATTGGTCTAGATCAATGTTTCCCAACCTTTTTTGGGTTTGAGGATTCATTTTTGATAATAAAATATCTACCTCTCCCATCTGATGATACTAGTTGTGGTGAATATGCATTGGTTGGGAAAATACAGAATAACTAAAAATTACTATTAATCTTATGATGCTTTAAAATTAATTTGTATATTATTAACCAAAAAAATCTGTCTATATTTGAAAACAAAAAGCCATACATATATGTTCCATATGTGTTTGAGGCATCTAAGTGGCATGGTAGATGGAGCACTATCCTTGAGTCAGGAAGACCTGGATTTAAGCCCTACCTCAGAAACTTACTAAATCTGCAAATCACTTAAACTCTCTCAGTTTAGTCTTAGCTTACTCACCTGTAAAATGAGGAGAATAAAGTGCCTACTTCCCAAGGTTGTTATGAGGATTGAAATTATATATATATACACACATATATAATATACATATATTGCTTTGTAAATTGTAAAATGTTTTGTGAATGCTAGCTATTCTCTTTTCTTATTATTATCATTCAATCTACAGAAGCTATGTGTGCTTATTCATGTATTTATATATGGATTCTCAGAATTTTTCCAATAACTCCACAGCCTCCATGGTGGGCTACAAGGGTGAATCCCTTGGCTAGATAATCTGTAAATTTCCCTCCAGCTCTAAATTTTGTGATCTATTTTAAGTCTAAGGCATAATTCCTGCCCTTAAGGAGTTTGTAATACCATATTGGATTATCATTATTTTTAAGGGCAAGGCCTGTCTTTTGTCTCTTTTTTTGTGTCCCCAGTGCCTAGCACATAGTAGATGCTAATAAATGACTAACTGACTGACTGATATTGGAGACAAGATGTATGTATATTTTATCTCATGAGAGATGAGACACATGAGAGGTTAAATGACAAAGAGCTGATATCACATCATTTCCTCACAACCTCTTTACATGGCTGATGCCTGGTTGGGGAGGTGAGTGAGTGGAGAATGGAGTCCCTGAAAACCCCATCCCCACAACTTCCCACACAGGCTGCAGACAAGTCGGAGTCAGGGATGTTGGAAGGAGAGGAATTTGTGGAGTTCTATCGGGCCCTGACCCAACGCTCGGAGATCCTGGAGCTGTTTGAAATCCTCTCAGGGGATGGCCAGAAGTTGACGCTGCTAGAATTTGCAGATTTCCTTCGTGAAGAACAGAAAGAGGGAGACCGTGCTTCGGACCTTGCCTTGGAATTGATTGCTCGCTATGAGCCATCAGAGAGTGGTACCTGTATTTGGGGATGGGGATGGGGAAGAGAGAAAGAAAGGGAACACGATGATGGTGTGGGATGCTAGAGAGCGAAGTGCAGATTTACTGGCTAGAAATCCCTCTTCTTGCCCTCAGTCATGGTTTTTATGTCTGGTTCACAACAGTGACTAAATCTTCAGGGTTGGAGTGACTGCTACAGTCACCATTAAGGGAAACACAGATTCAGGTCTAGAAAAGAACTTCTCATTGTCAGTCATTTTTAGTCGTATCTGACTCTCCATGACTCCATTTGGGGTTTTCTTGGCAGAGATGCTGGAGTGGTTTATCATTTTCCTTCTCCAGCTTGTTTTACAGATGAGGCAACTGAGGCAAACAGGGTGAAGTGACCTACCTAGGACCACAAGTAGTAAGTGTCTGAGGCAGGATTTGAACTCAGATCTTCCTGATTCCAGGTCCAGCACTCTTTCCATAGTGGGAAAAAATCACCTAAACCGAGGAAATTAAGGCCCCCTAGAGATGTAGAGACTTGTCCAAGGTCACACAGGGTAGGAAGTGGAGAGAAGTGTTTCCAACCCAAGTCCTCTAATGCCAACCACCTGTTTTCATCCCTCACTGTTAGGAGATTCTGATGACTAACTTCGATCTAGCTGCAGGTTCAGTTCCATTTCCTTTTGCTCTGTGCTCCACAAAGAGGGAGACTAACCACTTATCAACCTTCAGTCTTCTCTCTCTGTACATTTTTAAAAATTTAAATTTTGGACTGAACCTGTAATTTCATCAGCATAGGGAAGTTCCCAATGAGGAGACCCTCCACCAAAACAGATGGACAACTGTTCCACAATTTACAGTCTTAGAGAACTGCCTGGGGCTCCCATAGTCAGAAGAGCAGTGATGATAAGAATATATAGTGCATATGTAGTGCTTTAAGGTTTATCAAACACTCTGCAAATGTCTCATTTGATCCTCACAGCAATTGTGCTAGGTAGGTGCTATTATTATCCCGTTTTACAGATGAGAAAATTGAGGTAGAGGTTAAGTGATTTGCCCTAAGTCACATAGCTAGCAAGTAAGTGTCTCAGACTGAATTTGAACTCGGGTCTTCCTCCAGTCCCAATACTTTGTCTACTTTGTCACCCAGCAGCCAGTAGTTGAATTCATGTCTTGACTCAGAGACCAGCTTTCTATCCATCATGCCAAGATGCTTTGCTTATCTTCTCAAAGATAAATGATAGTTTCATTTCCCAGCTTTAATCTGTCTTTTTTTGTTTTTTGCTGTATTCTTTCTACATTCCCCCATCTGTCTTTAATTGTTGAGTCCAGCACTAGAGCGAGCTTGACTAGAGACGATTCATTGGGTTGCTATAGACTGGTGATTATGGTATTTTTTCATTTGTAATCTATACCCCAAACCTCCTTTGTCTTTCTGCCTTAGCCAGGATCCTTCCGTCTTTGGTCCAGAGTGTTAAATTTGAAGTTCTGAGACTTACACTCAAATTCACACACTGCTAACTAACTATGTGTGTATGACTTTGGACAAGACACTTAACCTCTGCTTGCCTCAGTTTCCTCATCTGTGAAATGGAGATAATAATATGACCTAACCTCCTCGGTTTGTTGTGAGGATAAAATGAGTTAATATTTCTAAAGTGCTTTACAAACCTTAAAGCATTATATGTATTAATGCTAGCTATTCTTGTTGTTAGATCACTTGTTGGGCTTCTCAACTTCCTTATCTGGCCAGTGAGCTCAAAAATTCTTCTAGTTCTAAATCTATGATCCTACTTGGGGGAAGTAGAGACAACAGAGCAAGAGTCAGAAATACGGTGGGTGAGAGCTGGACACTAGATCTCGGTGACCTGACTCCCGATCTTCTCCATCCCTTCTAGCAGAGGAAAATTATACCTCTCTATTACTGACTTCAAGTTTAGGGTAGGGAAGGAAGAATGATGGAACTATAAGTTACAGAAATCCATCAGACTGTGAGTTCCTTGAGGGAAGGGATTGTCTTTTCCCTCTTTTTGTATCCCTAGCATTTAGCCCAGTGCTTAGCACATAGTAGGTGCTTAATAAATATTTATTGATTGAATGACTGACAGTAAATACTAGTACCCCTCTGGATGCAGAATATACATTCATGCTCTCCTACTGTGTCTGTCCCATTCCCACAGTAGGGTACTGAATTACGTATTTGTTGAATAAATGTCACTGACATAAATGGAAGATAGAATGATAGGCAGACACGTCATCATTTCAATCCGCTGGACACTGGCTCCTCACTGCATGTGGATCCTACATAGCTATTTGAGAAGGAAGAGAGATATAGAAGGATGCATGGTCCCTGTTCACTAAGGGGAGAGACAAAACAGATATTCATAAAAAACCTAAAGTAATACAAGTGATAAGACTTGTTAGAAATTATCTAGTCCCACATCCTTATTTTGTTACAAATAAGGACCCCAATGGCCGAAAAGGAGAAATAACTTGTCAAAGATAATAGATGTAGAAAGGAACCAGAATCTGACCGCAGGCCCCTACTGACTTCAGATCTGGTGCTTCTGCCATCACTGATGCCTCCTTGTGCTACTCTGGGTTTTCACAACTTTACCATGCTATGTGAACGTGAGTTAATGTTATCATCATCATCATCATCCTATTTGTAAGTTCTAGAGGCCAGAGTTTTGACATGAAAGTGCCTGAAGGATGGGCAGTTCTAAACGGAAAAAGCCTCCTAGAAAGGGGGCGTTTCTTTCTTTCTTTCTTTCTTTTTTTGTTATAAATCATTTTTATTCATACTAAGTGGTGATTGGATTTGGGCTTCTTTAAATCTATTTATTTATTTAACTTTTAACATTCATTTTCACAAAATTTTGGGTTCCAAATTTTCTCCCCTTTTGTCCCCTCCCCCCTCCCCAAAACACCAAGCATTCTAATTGCCCCTATCACCAATCTGCTCTCTCTTCTATCATCCCTCTCTGCCCTTGTCTCCATCTTCTCTTTTGTCCTGTAGGGCAAGATAACTTTCTATACTCCTTTACCTGTATTTCTTATTTCCTAGTGGCAAGAACAGTACTTGACAGTTGTTCCTAAAACTTTGAGTTCCAACTTCTTTTCCTCCCTCCCTCCCCACCCCTTCCCTTTGGAAGGCAAGCAATTCAATATAGGCCAAATCTGTGTAGTTTTGCAAATGACTTCCATAATAGTCGTGTTGTATAAGACTAACTATATTTCCCTCCATCCTATCCTGCAAGGGGGCATTTCTTGATCAAGATTTGGGGGCTGAGATGGAATGTGGTTTGTAAAATAGATAGGGCAGGGGTTTTCAAATGAGGGGGGGAGGATAAGTTTGATAGGATACATACTCAAAGTTTCTAACTCCATCGTTCCTTTTTCATCCCTCCCTCAGATTTTAGAATTGGAAGGGGCTCAGTTTAGTCTCATCCATGGGGTCCATGAGCCTGTTTCTAAAATATTTTGATAATTATATTTCAGTATAATTGATGTCCTTTGTAAAAATATCATTTTGTTTTAATGCATTTAAAAGTATGATTTTGAGAAGGGGTCCTGAAGCTTCACCAGACTACCCAAGGGATAGGACACAAATAAGGTGAATTAATCCCTAAAGCAGAGGTTCCTTTGGCTCGGCCTCAATCTATACAGCTTATATGATTGTCTTATGAAAACCAGCTGGACTTTCAGGGATGCAGGCAGCAGTCACCAGCCCAAGGGTAGTCTCTCACTGTCATTGTTACTTTCCAGGAATTGAGCTTCTTCTCCTCACATATCCCCTTGTCTTATGGTTGAAGTTAAAGTCTTAGCTAAGGAGTCTAGGACTGATAGGGTGAGGTGGATTGGGGTGGTGAAGACTGTGTCAGGGGCTATAGTTGTATTCTGAGGTCAGACATTGACAGGATATTCTTATCTACCACCCTTTTTTTCTACAGCCAAATTGCGGCATGTACTGACCATAGACGGTTTCCTTGCTTACCTCTGTTCCCCGGATGGAGATATCTTCTCTCCCGCTTGCCGGCCTGTCTACCAGGACATGAGCTAT
The DNA here is from genome assembly GCF_028372415.1 of Notamacropus eugenii. NCBI lineage: Eukaryota > Metazoa > Chordata > Mammalia > Diprotodontia > Macropodidae > Notamacropus > Notamacropus eugenii. The sequence continues at coordinate 317,142,086 of NC_092877.1, forward strand.
CCGCTGAATCACTACTTCATTCACTCCTCACACAACACTTATCTGCTGGGGGACCAGCTTCGAGGACAGAGCAGTGTGGAAGGCTACATACGGTGTGAAACATGGGGTGGTGGTGAGATGGCATGAAGGACCCCAGGGGATCTAATGGCATGGAAGAGGGAGGTGTCATTAGGACCAGAGGGGTATGGAATGAGGGTTGAAGTATCCATAGGTGTGGAGAGATTGAGGGAGCTAGGGAGACCAGAGAGCTCATGGGATATTGGTAGATTTGGGGACTGGAAAAAGGAGATTGAGGTAGAGTTCCTATGGTTGGTTGAGTTCCTTTCCTCTCTATCATGGAGTTAATTGAACTTCATGATATGGTCATGGAATTTGGAATGTCTCAGTAAGTGGGCGGGGAGTGCTATTTGGAGTCACAAAAGATTTGGGTTCAAATTCCAGCTCTGCCACTTACCAGCTGTGTCTTTGGATAAAACATTTAATCTCTTGGAACCCCAGTCTTTAAAATTAGAGGATTGGACTAGATCCCCAAGGTCCCTTCTATTTCTAAAATCCTATGATCCTGTGATTCATTTATTCATTTAAGAAACAATGTTTAAAGAAATGTTTAACCAACGTTTTCAGTCTAGCACATGACTAAGAAACTGAAGACCTGGGTTTGAATCTCAGCTCTGCTACTTATAGATTTTGGGAGTCACTTAATGTCATAATCTCTAAAACAGAACCAAAAAAAAAAAAAATCCTTGTTCCACCAACCTCACAGCATCGTTATTAAGATGAAAGGAGAAAACAGGAAGGAAAGCTTTTTGCATGCTACAAAGCCTTAATATGAATGTGAGAGATGATTAATAGGAGCAAGGCTGTGTCTGACCCTTCATGCCCTTTGGGGTTGGAGGGGTCCTGCAGGGCTCTGAAGCGGGGATGTCGCTGTGTGGAAGTGGATGTATGGGATGGACCCAATGGGGAACCAATTGTTTACCACGGACACACTCTGACTTCTCGGATCCCCTTCCAAGATGTCGTGGCTACAATTGCCCAGTATGCCTTCCAGGTGTGGACCCTGAGACTGGGGAACAAGTGAGGCAGGAAGGTCTTAGCAAAGAATAGCTAGGGTTGGGGTTGGGAGTGGGGATATAAGGTTGTGGAGTCTAAGGGGCAGGGAGGGAGGGAGCATATTAGAGGGAATTGACGACTGGGGAGAGGGAGGGTTAGGAGGACTAGGGAGACTGGAGACCGTAGAGTCTGAGAGATTGCCCTGGCCAATGAATTAATCACCTCGAAGCTATCCTACCTTGGTGAGCCTCTTCTCTGTACTTTACAAGTAGACCCAGTCTGTGGCTGAGGTTGTACTCAGAACTGTTGCTTCAGCTTTTCTGGCATACTTTTGAGAACCTAGGGTCACCTCTAAGGAGAGGAATATAAAATAGAAAGAATGAAATGAGGTGAATGGTACCATGCTTTCCACAGTTAAAATCTAGGACTCCCAGTCCAGCCTCAAAGTTCCTGAAGAGCCATTGCTTGGCCTAAGGATATAATCTTCTAGAGTGGTCTTTGGGATTTAGCCTGAGACCTAGCTTGGTATTCTAAGGGGTGTCAAGGGCTAAGGACACCTGGGGAAGCCCTTGTTAGGTAAGGACTGAGGAACTAGAGCCCTCAAGTTTAGCAAGTGTTAGGGGAGGGTGGGAGACATCATTTCAAAGGTGTGGAACCAGTATCTGAAACCATTACTGCTCCCTGATCCAGACATCAGATTTCCCGGTCATAGTGTCCCTGGAGAATCACTGCAGCTGGGAACAACAAAAGGTCATTGCCCAGCACTTGACAGAAATCCTGGGAGAGCGACTGCTCAGTACCACCTTGGATGGGCTCCTGCCCACCCAACTGCCATCCCCAGAGGTATGGGTCTTCTTCCCCCACCCTCTGCTAGGCACCATCTTTTCTTAGACCTAGCTCCCACCGATTTTTACATTTTGAGGTCATAGATCTTTTTTGTGTGTGTCACAGACCCTTTTGGTAGTCTGGTAAAGCCTCTCGGCCCCTTTTCAAAATAATGTTTTTGAGTGCATAAAGTACATAGAATGAATGAAACAGGAAACCCAAAGTCAGGAAAAATAAAGATGTAATTTTCCTTCCAAGTTCACAGATCCCCCTGGAGTCTATCCACAGGTTAAGAATTCCTGAATTAAATTCAAATCTTCTGACTCCAAATCAGCACTTTTTTTCCCCTACTTAGACATCCTCACCCTAAGGTGGCCCAGGCCCTTACTCCCCACTCTGCTTGAGTGGCCAGTCTCCCTTTTCTGTGGGATGATGTGCAGATGCATGTACCCTTGACTTCTGCTTGGGAGCTTCTGTGGGAACAATTCAGGTTGATTCCATAGTAGAAGGGTCTGGAGCCTGCCCTGTCTCATCTCCCTTCCTCGAATACCATCAGGAGCTTCGAGGCAGGATTCTCCTGAAGGGAAAGAAGATGGGGACACTTGAGGAGGAGCTTGGGGAGGCCCCAGGGGACCCCGAGGAGCTGGAAGAGCCTGAAGAAGAGGAGGAGCTCGAGCCAGAACTGGAGCCTGATGTGCTGGACTTCGATGAGACAGCCAGAAATGAGGAAAAGAGGAAAAAGAAAGTGGGGCTTGAGGTAGTTTGAACCTGGCTGCAGGGTCCCTTGGATTTGTGTGATACACTGTCACTGCACAGCTGTGCAACAATCGATGGCAGAGATTCAGAGAATGGGCAAAATCTGTGCCCTCAAAGGGGCTTGTGTGTGTGTGTTGTGGGGGGAGAGAGCATACTTAGGGTGAAGAACTTAAAGGAGTGGCCATTTATACGTACATTTGTGCACGAGAGAGAGAACATGGAGATATTTCGGCTGTCAGTGGATAACTGGAATTATGTTGTCCAGGGAAGTTAAGCAGGGAGAGTTTTCTGGAGGCGAGTTTTGAGCAAAATGTAGAGGGAGAGAAAAACAGAGAAAGAAGGGCTAGCCTCCTAGAATGGGAAGGGGGTGGCAGGATGTGTAAACCAGACTGACAGGTTGCTGAGGTGGGGAAGGGGACTCAGAAAAGACATGGACGGTGGGCAATGCATAGAACCCTCTAAGGGTCATGACTAGAAGTTTAGATCTAGGTCTGCCTGTAGTATCTATATATCTCCTGTGTTCCTAGAAGAGACTCCTAACTTTCTCCAGCTGGTGGGATACCACATCGTGTTGAGCGTAAATGGGAATTTTTCGAAAGCACAGCGAAAGATATCATTCTGGAATTCCCAGCTCTAGGATGCAGCGTTAACAACTACCTGTCCTCATGCACTTAGACAAGGGCTTTTTAAAACCAACCAACATTTATTAAGCACCTACTAGGTGCAGAACACTGCTAGGCACTGGTTGGGGGAAGATACAAAGTTTAGATTTGTTAGTAGGTTTTAAAAGGGAAATACTCCCCATTGCTTTTCAGGCCCTGCCCTCTCCCCCACTCCCTAATTCTAACTCCAATGCATAATGAATGTGCACAGGCAGAGCATCTATACCCAGAGCACATGGTGGGTTCCAATGACACCACTGGGGTGTCCAGGCTGCATTTATTCCCATTCCCACCCCCAGGTTGTGTCCTGTCGGCTGTTGTGTCCGTCTGTGTGTTGTCAGACAGGGCCCCAGGCCCTTGGTCCCATGTCTGGGTCCCCTCTCCTGCCCAAGCAGGTGAGGTGGGGAGGGAAGGGCAGGGAGAAGACTAGTGGTGGTGGCGGGGAGGACCTTAGCATGAGGGGCATGGTTCAATCTCAGATCAGGGTCTTCTCTTTTCTCTCTGCCCCATTTCCATTACCACCAGCTTTCTTCTCTCTAGAAATCCAAGACCACCCTGTGCCCAGCCCTATCGGCCCTGGTCGTTTATATGAAGAGCGTTCCATTTCGAAGTTTTGCACACTCGAAGGCTCACTACCGTCTCTATGAGACGTCATCCTTCTCTGAGGCAAAGGCTCGGCGCCTGGTCAAGGAAGCGGGTTAGGACAGGGAAAGAAGAGGGATATAGGCTGGGGGTGGCATACTGGGGCACCAAAGCACAGGAAAGCTGTCAAGGATAGAGAGGGAGTAGGTTATGGGGGTGGGAGAGAAGCAGAGTTATGGGGAGGACATGGCCAAACAGAAAAAAGCTGAAGGATACCAAAGTAAAGGAGACTGAGGGTCAAGTTTCGGCAGTTGAGGAGAGTGAGTGAGAGAAGTCCTACAGACATGTCCTGAGGAAAGAGCAGAGTGGATGTGGTGGGGCTCTGATACCACTGGAGATGGGAGAGCTCAAGCGCTCCTCACTCCCAACTCCTTTTGCAGGGAATGAATTTGTACAACACAATGCATGGCAGCTGAGCCGAGTGTACCCCAGCGGTCTGAGGACTGACTCCTCCAATTACAGCCCTCAGGAGCTCTGGAATGCTGGCTGCCAGATGGGTGAGAGGAGATGAGGCCCCAACTGAAAAGGGAAGAAGCCTGCGGACACCCAAGTGCAGGGACACTCAGGGAGGAGGGGTGGGCTCCCGGTGGGGCAGAGGCTGGAGTGGGGTGGGGGTAGGATCACTAGGCCATGAGCCACAATTTCAACTGTTCTCATCCCCTTTTATCTGGCCTGTCAAGTGGCCCTCAACATTCAGACTGCAGGGCTGGAGATGGACCTTTGTGATGGGCTTTTTGGTCAGAACGGCAGTTGTGGCTATGTGCTGAAGCCAGCTTTTCTGTGTGACCCCCAAAGCTCCTTTCATCCTGAGAGACCACCTGGTCCCAGTCTAACTCTTCTTATTCAGGTGTGGTGCTATGAGCAAACGGAGCGTGAGTGTGTGTGAAGGAGGTGGGGCAGGATGGTGAGGATTAATGTGGGTAGATTGAGCACACAGAAACCACTTTAGGTATGTGTTTAAATCTTATTGTTCTGTTTGGATGTTTTAAACTGCAAAGTACCTACATGGAAAGAAACTGGAAGTCCAGTAAACTCCATCTTAGAAAATAATACTAAGACATTCTGGGGTTAGACTGAACTGGAACTAAGGCAGCATTTAGAGTCTGAGGGAGCTACTTGGGCAGCTCTGAGTCACTGACTGTCTGGTTGCAGGTGATCAGTGGTCAGCAGCTACCTAAAGTGGCCAACAGCAAAGAGGGCTCTATTGTGGATCCCCTGGTGCGAGTAGAAATCTATGGAGTGCCAGGAGACACAGCCCGGCAGGAGACAAGTTATGTGGAGAACAATGGTGAGGAAGACTGACCCCAGGAAGTACTCTACTGGGTAGAGGAAGGCATTGCCACATTCCCCCTTCCCTCTTTATAGCCTTTACTGTAGTCAGTGCTATCTCCTGGCCCACCAGGTTTTAACCCCTACTGGGGACAGACACTACAGTTCCAGGTACGAGTGCCAGAACTTGCTCTCCTTCGATTTGTGGTGGAAGATTATGACAGGGCATCGAGAAATGACTTTGTTGGTCAGTACACACTGCCTTGGACCTGTGTCCAACAAGGTGAGTCTGTTTGTCTAACCTTTCAATCTTATCCTACCCAACCCTGCTTCTCTCATCAGGCTGACCCTGATCCCAGCCTAGGTAGGGACAGGGTTCTTTGTGAAGCCTTTTCTCCCACACCATGCCCACACCGGGCTTTATTCCTCACTCAGGTTACCGTCACATACATCTTCTCTCAAAGGATGGTACAAGTCTCCACCCTGCTTCCATTTTTGTGTATATCCAGATCCGGGAAGAGCTGGATGAAGATAGAGACTGAGTGCGAGGTAGTAGCAGTTTAGGTGGGTCATGCTTTCCTTCCTTAGCAGGTGTCAGAGAAGTCTCTTTGATTAGATAGTTTCCCCATGCATCCTGGGCCTTGCCCAGCTCTCTCACCCCCCTCTCCTCTTAGGTGTCAGCTTCCTTGGGCTTTTGGCATCTTTCCTGTTTTCTGCTACACCACCAGAATTCCTATTCACTTGCTCTCCCTGGAAGTTGCTCCTTTTGTTGTAGCCCACCTTGGGCCAGTTCTAGGATTCTCACTCCCATGCTGGGGCAAAGGCTGCTACAGCCTAGAAATGAAGAGGAAGCCCGAGGCTGAGGAACCCAGAAGTGGTACCTGGAGTTTCAAGGCAGGGTCCTGCATCCTTTGCCCTAAGAGCTAAAGAAAAGAAGAAGCCAGGCCCCCGGGGCAGACTCTGTGAGACAACCAGGTCACTGCACCCAGACAGCACTGCATCTGAACTCTGAAGAGTAACACTCAATGCCTCTCCTGGATCTCCTGCTGGCCTTCTTCCTAGGCCCTTGTACAAAATACAACTCCTCCCCCTAATTCAGTCTAGCATGTGGCTTGTCTTTCTTTTGGAGCAAGGGAGAGTAGGAAAAGGTAGAAAAGGGCCCCAGCAGTGAAGAAGGGTAGGATCTATCTCTGTGGGGAGAGAAGATAAGACAAAGGGAACAAGGGTACTAGGTGAGAAATGGGAAAGTACCCTGGTGGGGTGGATGGCACAGAAGGGAAGGAAGGAAAAAAAGATGCACAAGGCCTGAAGCCAGATCTCACCTAAGGCTCCTGGATCATGGAGGAAGGCCCTGGGCTGGCCATTACCTCCAGAGCCCTCTTTCCCCAACAGGGTCTTTGCCCTTCAGCTCCTGAAAGCTGCTGGTCAGCTTCTGGGTGTGTCTCAGGGCTGGGGATTCCTATGGGAAAAGAGGAAATACAACTGTTTATCTGCTCCAGGCCTCCCTTCTTGCTAAAACCTCCTTTACCCAAGCCTTTCTCAGAGCTGGAGTGAAGGGCATGAGTAAAGTAGGGGGACAGGGATCAGGAACAAGGACAACTGTATCTGACACTAAACTCCTATGTTTCAATGGTGATGGAAAGGATTCTGAGAAGGAAGGGCAGAATAAAGGGCCAGCTTGGTTAAGATACGTTAAGAAAAAGACAGACATGAATCTGAAGCTAGAGATCACATCCTGTTTAAGTTACTTGTACAAAGTATATGCCATTAAATGCTTAATAAAGATGTTCGGATGATGATGAAATAGTGAAAGACGTGACAAGTAAGAAGAAAAGGCCTTTAAAGAATTGATAAAATCCAAGCCCCTGAATTTAGGATTTCTAAAGGAAAACCTTAGGGATCCTGAGGACTAACACCCTAAGTATGGTAAGTCATATTCTGATCCAGTCATTTTTACACAGCTGTACATTTCATAGTACCCTATACACAGTAATAGGAAGGGTCCAGCCTCCCAGATGTGACAAAACCAGACTCCTCGCCCCTTCTCAGTACCAGTATCTGGTTCTGGTCCAAGCTGTTATCCCTTGATGCACTTTTTAGAAGTAAGGCTCAGCCTTCAGGTGCAGCAGGAGCTAGGGAAATAGGATCCTCAAGTTGCACGTCATGAAGATGCACTGTTGGTGTTGTGGGGTCTTTGCCCACACTCTGGCTGGGGTCAGTCTGGTCAGGATGGTGCCTCCTGACATGCTTGACCACCTGAAACTTCTGCTTGGCTTTGTAGCTGCAGAGGCGGCAGAAGAAAGGGTGGCGGTCAGTGTGGGTGAGGGCATGGTGGCGTAGGCCAGCAGCCCAGCGGAAAGCTCGGTGGCACACATTGCACACATATGGCTTGTCCTCACTGTGTTTCCGAAGGTGGGTGCGTAGCAGAAACCTTGTCTTGAAAGCCTTGCCACACTGCTCACACATGAAGGCCCGGGCTTCCTGATGCCGAGTCTCCTGGTGCACCCGGAGTGCATCTGCTCGGTTTGTGCAGTACTCACACTCAGGACACTGGTAGGGCTTCAGTCCTGCCAGGGGAGAGAAAAAAGGGAAGGGAGGCTCAGTGCCCAGTCCCAAGTGACTTACTACCAAACAGCACGACAGGCAAATGGCTTGTAAGGGACCCAGCTGTATTATAGCCACGGGACAAGCATTTTAGCCATGAGGTGTGTTCTCTAAAGATTTCAACTCCTGGCCTGAGCGTTAGCTATAGTACAGGCATACGATCAAGATCCCTGACCTCTGGCTCACAGCTTAACCTGGACTTTTGGCCTTTCACTACAAAAGTTAGGGAGGTAAAGCCAGGAGCTGGGGGTGGAATAGAACCGTTCAGAGCTTACACAATTGTTAGATTTCCTTTTTGAGCCCTTCTCCAGGAAGCTTTCAAAACCTGATGTATCATCTCTGATCACTCACATTACTCCAACCTTTAGAACCCTATTCTGGGGATTTCTTGTTTTCTCCTGCTTTCCCCATTACACTGAAAATTCTTCAAAGGCAGGGACCACTTCTGCTCCTTCTTTTGTACTCCACACCCTCCACAAGGGCATTCAATATACATCACCAATTGATCCCTAAATTGACACCTTTCAGGACAGGTAGAAGGAAAGGCTTTCTACGTAGAAAGAGTCCAGAAAGGACGAGGAGTCACAGGACTCACCATTTGTTGAGAGACTCAAGAATCTGCATTTTTTTTTTTAAAAAAAAACAAATAATAAACTCTAAAGAGAAAGACAGGTAAAAGAGGATGGCTGGGAAGACTGGATTGGGGAGAAATAAACATCGACAAAATCCTAGAAGCCTTGAAAATTAATTTTGTTTGTCTAAGAGCGCTATGCTGGGCAAATGGCCATCTGCTGTATGAAACCAACTCATCAATAAGCATTTATTAAGGGCTTACTATGCGCTAGAAACTGGAGATATAAAGATTAAAAAATAAAACAATTCTGTTCTCCAAGTGCCTATATTCTGTCTGGGGAGAGAAGACTTGCCAATCTGCCTTTTCATTTCTCCTGATACTGCCTCCAGTCTGTAGCCAGGCAGCTCTGCCTTGAGGCACTCCAGTCTTGGCAGGATGTAGAAACTCTTGAGAGTCAGGTCCCTACACCTGCTGCCTCAGTGAGGCAGGGTAAACCATGGGGGACCCAAAACCTACCCTCTCCCCAGACTCACCTGTGTGCTTAGTCATGTGATATTTGAGCTGGTTTACCCACTTGCATTTGTAGCCACACTCAGGACACAAATATTTACGCTCCTCTCTGTGGATTCGCATGTGGTACTAGAGATGGGGAGAAAAGCAGCATACAGAATGGATGAGGTGCACACTGATACCCCCCACCCCACCCCTTCCCTTGCATTGTCAGTCATGGCTGCCAGATGGTGGGAAGGCTAGGCAAAGTGCTGCTTCTCCACTTAGCCCTTTACAGACCCTGTCTCTGCCCCCATTTCCTAGGATGCAGACTTTGGAGGTCCAAAGCTGGTCCCTTCTCACTACTTTAAAGATGAAGACACCTTGGGTCTGGTTAGGATCCAGGAAAAAGAGTTTCCACTTTCAGCCCTGGTCTTTAGATTTCCAGGTTCAATTCAGCTCACTAATGGGCCATGAGGGACCAAAATCAGAGTACTATCCTCCCTGCCCCTTCAGCCAGACAATACACAATGCATCCATCAAAGACATCCCCTTTCATGGTGTTCTGATCTGGTCATTCTAACACCAATTGTAACCTCCCAGGACCCTTGCCCTGGCCCTTCACCTTGAGGCGGGAGGGGTCAGCACAAGCATATGGACAGAGATGACAGCGATATGGTTTCTCTCCAGTATGGATACGACTGTGCCAAGTGATCTTCTGCCTGTTCTTGGTGCTGTATGCACAGTCAGTGCACTTGTACAACCGTGTTCCCCCATGTCCCTTCACGTGGTGATCTAGTACCAGCTGGTGGTGGCAGCCAAAGTCGCAGAAGGGGCAGCACAAGGGTGGTCCCCCAGCCCCGCTGTCTCCTGCGGCCACCTTCTCGTGCTGTTCCAGGTAGTGCCTCACGAGCCCTGCCCGCTCCCGTGCTGCAAAGTCACACAGGTGGCAGCGATGGCTGAAGTGCTGCTGCCGCCGGTGCTCCTCCAAGGCCCCCCGACTAGAAAAGGCCTCTTGGCACACGCTGCACTCCAGCTTGGGGTGCTGCTTGCGAGTGTGGCACTGCAGGCCAGCAGGGCTGGGGCAAGAGAAGCCACAGTGAGGACAATGGAGAGGGCCTTTGGAGGCCTCGGCAGGTGAGCCTGGGGCTGGAGGGGCGGGGTCTGGGTGCCGCCTCAGTGCATGCTGCTTTAGTGCTGTCTCTGAACTGAAGTGGGCTTCACACTGGGGACAGGCAAAGGCTGGCGTGCCCTGGTGGCAGCTGTTAACATGCCGGGTGATGTCATGCTGCAAGTAGCCACTGTAGTCACAGAGTGGGCAAAAATGGGTGGGTGTCTTGTCATGGACCCTCAGCCTGTGCAAGCGCAGCTTGGAATTAGTACCAAAGGTCTGGGGGCAGGATCCACAGGGAATGCGGCCCACGCCGGTGTGCCGGGACTGGTGTGCTTCCAGGCGGTAGCGCCGTGTGGTAGAAAACTCACAGAAACGGCACTGGTGGGGCTTTACCCCTTCGTGCTTCAGCCGCTGATGTTGCTGCAGGCACCGGCTCTGCTTGCAGGTGAAGCTGCAATCCTGGCACTGCAGCAGGGCACGGGGCCCACGGGGAGCTGGTGGGGTGGGGGAAGGCACAGGGGCCACCCGGTGTCGCCGCTTCTGGTGAAGCCGTAGAGCAGCTGGGGCTCGGGCAGTGAAGGGGCAGAGGCTACAGTGCAGCTCTCGGGACTCAGCGTTAGGACAGCCATGGGCCTGGTGTGTCCTCAGAGCCCGCTCCTGCCTGCAGCTGAAAGGACAGGTAGGGCAGGAGAAGCGGGGCCCCTTTTGGGGCCCTGGGGCGTGATCCTCCCCCCCCACACCTGCCTTGTCCTGCTCACTTCTCAGCACATTCTTCTCCCCACTGCCTGGGTCTGGCTCGCTCTGACAGGTACCACGTTTGCTGCCCCAGCTCTGGCCCCGGCAGCCCTCAGTTACATGGGAAGTGATGGATGAGAGACGGGAACAAAGGAATGGGCAGGCATGGCAATGGAACTTGCCCTGCTCAAAATGGAATTTCTCAGGGGATGCCATGGGTGTGGAATGTTCTTCCATTGGGGCTAGCAAGTCAGAGGGGGTGCCGCTGGTCTCACTGCCTCCCTTGGGTGACAGGGGAGGCTCAGTGCGGGGATCTTCAGCAGGCATTAGCTTAATTTCCCAGGTCGCAGGGTGGGGCATCTCCTCACTTATATTCTCCAAGGCAACAGTAACAACAGGTTGAGGGTCCAGAAGGGCAGGAGAACTGGGTTTGAGTGAAGGCTTATTCTTCCTGAACAGGACAGGGCACTTTTTGAGGAGGTGGGTGTTAAGCCCACGCTGTTGCTTGAAGCTGGCCCCACATTCTGAACAAAGGAGGGGCTCCCGGCGGCCCTGGCACCCAGTCTTGGTGTGGAGTCCCAGAGCCTTCTCACGGCGGGTGACAAAAGGGCAGTGTGGACAGCGGAAGGCTTGTCCCTCCCCCTGCACCACCAGCATCTGCACTCGCCCCTCCAGCACCAAGGTTTCTGCCTGCTCTTTGTCCCGTCTCCTTAGGGCTTTGAGCACTGATTCTGACTGTGCGAGCTGGGACAGGGCTGGCAACCCAGGAGATGCAGGAGGCTTAAAGGGTCCCTTTACGTTATCAGGGGGGTCATCTGAGGATGAGAGGTTTCCAGGAGACTCAGGGGCTGGTTTCTTCAGCACAGGCTCCTCCACAGCCCCCAAGTCAGACTGCTCACCACTCTGGAGCTCTGGCTCTTCGTCAAAGTCGGGCAGAACCTCCAATGTGCCGTCTGGCTCCTCTGGCCCCAAGGCTTCGGGGGTGCCCAGACCCCCATATTCCACAGGAGACGTGTCTGTGATTTCACTGGGGGGAGGCCCAGCAGCAGGCTCCAACTCAACACTTAGTGTCTCCAGGTGCAGGGTATAGCCACCCTCATCTGCCTCTGCAGACCTGAGAGATGGCCCCACAAAGTTAGCCCTAGGGGGTGCACCATTCTCTCCTTCTTTCGCTTCTCCCTTCTCCATGCAAATCTCTGACGGTGCTTGGTTAAAGCTGGACTCAACTGACTCCACAGGCTGTGGGCACTGTCCCTCCTCCTGGGTAGAAGACTGACTCGAGACCTCTGGAGCTGGCAGGGGAGCTGGGCATTGTTCAGTACTCTCCTGCTCCTGGCTGGCATGTCGGTGTGGCCAGGCCTGGTCCCCTGGCACGTAGCCATGGGCCTTCCGTTTGTGGAAGAAGAGAGTGGTGTTACTATAAGTTCGGTAGTCACAGAGGGCGCAGTGGAATTCTCGCAAGCGTGTATGCTTACAGTTTTCATGGCTCAGCAGGGCCTGCTTGTGGCGACTCTGGTAGCTGCAGTACCGACAAGGGTAAAGTGGGGCTGGAGCTCCAGGGCGGTGCTGGGAGGCCATGTGCTTCTGTAGCTCATACTTGCGTTTGCAGGCAAATGCACACACTTCACACATCAGGGACTTGCCTTGGTGGCGCAACTTGTGACTGCTCAGCTGGTCAGCACGGTGGCAGCGATAGGAACACTGATTGCACTGGTACCTGGGAAAGAAACAGAGAGGAAGGAGGGACAGTTTAGATACTGCCTAGTCCCCACTTGCAGACCGTACTATGCCGCTGAACTGTGTCTGCGTGAAGCCTCTGCTGAAACTGAGGGGAATATAGATGGGCTCTGGATGTGAGAGAGGGTGTGTATGTGCGCTTGTGTATATGTATATGTGTGTATGTGTGTGTGTACACTGGCCTGGGCACATGAGGACATCACACAGCATTTCCTGACCCATGTCCAGGAAAGGGGAAGGGATCACATGACCCAACCTTGCTCATACGTGAAGTGGTCAGGAGCAAAGGGAGGGAAAGACAAGAGGAGCTAAGGCTCATAGATGGCAGCATGGAAAGCAGGGCAGAGGCTGCAGGAGGGCACTGGGTGCACACCTGAGGTCGCCTGCATGCTTGCGCATGTGCACACTGAGGTAGTGCTTCCACTTGGTGACGTAGCCACATTCGGTGCACATGTAGTCCTTGGTGTTGGAGTGGGTCAGCATGTGTTTGGACAGGTAACTCACATCTCGGCAGGTGAAGTCACACAGCTCACACTTGTGAGGTTTCTCTCCTGGGGCAAAAATGGAAAAGGGGAAGAAACCAAAAGTGAGAAGGGGCCATCCTCTGCCCCTCTCCCTCCCTCACTGCCCATGTGCAGGATTCCTCTAAATGGTGCTTCCCCCCTGTAACCAATGGGATGCTGCATGTTGCCCAGGGCCCTTCTAGTGTCTGAGAGAGAGACCTAGGTTTCAGATACAGTCACACTTCCCAAGGCTGCCTCTTTTCTGACTTCTATGGGCCATCTTCAGGGACCCACAGAACTCACAATCTAACAGACACAAGCATAACAAAGACCAAAGAGCCCTACAGAAAAGGGAAGACAGTAAAAGTGGGATGATCTAAATTGGCATTAGGGCCTTCTGTTCCATTTCTTTTACTGTTAATTACCATGGATGCTGTGCAAACTTTTGGAATTGGTCAGAATCTCAAATTCATCAATTCTTAATTCTAAATGAAGGATGCAGGAGCAGAGGAGATAAACTGTACTACCTTGTGGATCTCTGGGCCTAGTATGAAAAATCTTGAGCAAAGGAGATTATGTAAATGAAGGAGCTTTTGGATAGTTAATAAACTCAAGTTGCCCAAATATTGTTCTGTTAAGCCACATTTGACACACCGATAAATTCACAAATAGATGGGGGTTTATGTTTTCCACTGGTCTGACTAAGAAACTGAGCATTCCCAGAAGCAGAGCCCTACATGAAAGAGTGTGAAAGACAGGGAGATGAAACCACAACTTCCAGGTCACCAGCACCTTATCTGCAGCCTCTTTCAGGAGGAACCTTTAGAGACCCTAATGTAGAGGGTCTTCTCCACCCCCGACCCCTCCAATGCTTAAGAGGCTACCCTACGAGGAGCCTCACCAGTGTGGAGCAGTGTGTGGCGGATGAGCACCCTCTTGTGGGCAGTAGCAAAGCTGCACTCAGGACACTGGTGGATCTTCTCATGGGCGTGCATCTTGCCCACATGGTCTTGGTAGGCTACAGGGTTGAAAGTGGAGAAGGGACAGAATGCACAGCATAGTTCCTCGTTGCCGGGATGGCCCTGCTTCTTATGCTTGCGGAAGAGGTGCTTGTTGGAGCAGGCAAAGTCACAGTGGGGGCAGTGGAATGCATAGTGGCTCTTACGGTGGGCCTCCATTGCTTCAGCTGTGGCAAAGAGCATGGGGCATGCGTGGTGCCGGCACTCGACAGCTCGCACTCCGTGGGCCTCGCGGAGGTGCCGGACGAAGGCCTTCCGGTCAGGGGCAGCATGGCTGCAGCCCTCCTCAAAGCAGTGGAGATGTGTGGGCTCAGCAGCGTGGCTCTTTAGGTGCTCCTTGAGAGCCTGACTGAGGCGGAACTCCTTGCGGCACACAGGGCACGTGTAGACATCCGAGTAAAAATTGGAGATGTTCTCATGCATACTCGCCATGTGCCGATTCAGAGCGTTCTTCTCCACGGCCCGGTAGTGGCACAGAGGGCAGCGGTGGGCCTTCTCACCCAGCTCCCGGAGCAAGTGAATTTTGAGTTTGCTCTTACTGGTGAAGAACTTCTGGCAGTTGGGACACTGGAGGCTGGGATCTGGGAAGTGTAGGTGGAGATGCTCCACCAGGTGGGTTCGCTTCTTGAAGCAACGCTTGCATTCTGGGCACATGTGAGTCTTGAACAAGGATTCAGAGCCAGCAGCCACATCTCCTGGGAGGGGAAGGGAGACAGAGAGAGTCAGGAACAGTTCAAAGGGTACGGAATGTGTGTGGGGTGGATTCTGAGATTCAGGTGGGAAAGAGCAGAGAGAGATAACAATAACTAAACTGCCAGCAAACCCTCCAAGAAATAAACACAATTAACTCTTGATAATGTTAAGGAACATAAGCCACAGAAAATCTCCAAGACTTGTTATCCCTCTAAATCAATCAATCCAATAATAAACAAAGTATACTTCTGTCCTTGTCCATCCCATTGCTTTAAAAACTTTTCTCAGAACCACCCAAAAGAAACAGACATAAAATGGATCTTAGAGGCCATACAATCCAATCCATACTTTAAAAAGGGCCCCCCAGCTTTGCTTAATGACCACCAGTGCATGAAACTCATAACCCACCAACTCCCCCTAGGCCTATCCCACTTATTGGCAGCTCTGATTGTTGGGGTGGAGTTTTTCTTTACATGAAGTCTAAATCTCCAGCTCTGTCACCCACTGCTTCTAATCCTGCCTTTTTAGGGTAAGCCCAATAAGCCTTCTCTTTTTACTACATGGTAGCCCTTCAAATATTTGAAGACTATTGTGTCCCTTCCTTGCCCAAGCCAAAGTTTCTCTTGCCCAGTTTATATATCTTGTGGACCTTCAAGCGGTCCTCCTAAGGCTCTTCACTACCCAGGTGGCCTTGTTCCAGTGCCTCTCCAGCTCTATCTGTCCTGAAATCATCCAAAACTGAAAATGATACTCCCAGTGTGGTCTGATCAGGAGACTGCGCAGAGAAACCATCACACCTCCTTACTCCTAAACCATGATGCCTCCTCTCCTACTGCAGCCTAAGATGATAGGAGCTTTCTTGGTCGTCATATCACACTATGCATCCATCCTTGGCTTTCAGTCCACTAAAACCTCCACATCTTTTTCAGAAGAATTGCCATCTCACCATACCTCCATTTAGTATATGTGGGAGTTGATTTTTGGGAGGAATCCAAACTAGATTTTATCTTATCAGATTTGGCCTAGGTTCTAACTTGTTAAGGTCTTTTTGAAATCTGATTCTGTCACGTGTCAGCACTCCCTCTGAGCTTTGAGTTTTCTGCCAATTTGATAAGCCAGCCATGTATGCCTTTACCTAAGCTACTGGGAAAAAATATTCAACAGCACTGTGGTTGTTCAGTCATTCCAGTCACGGCCAACTCTCTGTGACCCCATCTGGAGTTTTCTTGGCAAAGATACTGGAGGGGTTTGCCATTTCCTTTTGACTGGATTTGGTGGATCCATTTTGTCAGGAGAGCAGAGGTTAAGTGACTTGCCCTGAGTCACACAGTTTGGAAGTGCTCAAGTCTGAATTTGAACTCAGGTCTTCCTGACTCCAGGCCCAGTGCTTTTTCCACTGAACCGCTAGCAGCCTCACATTAAACAACATAATTCCATTTATTTTCCTGGTACCTGTCCCAATAAAGACAAGGAGGGAAGAGGTGCTGGTGAAAGGGGAAAGAAATCTAAAGGAGGAAGTCAGAAGTAAAAGGGTGTGAACAATCCAAATGGGATCATCTTATTCTGTAAAATGGAGAGAGGTTATAGGGAAAAATAGTATTTCTGGTATTCACCCACCATCTGCTCCCTGAAGGACAGGTTTTAAATGCTGCTGTTCTAAATTGGAAAAGAGAAAAAAATGGAGCTGAGGGCAGGAGAAAACAGCCCAGCTCAGCACAGTGGTCTGATCAAAGCACTTTAAAACAGGAAACCAGGCCAAGATAAATAATCTAACTTACTCCCATTTCCATAGCTACCATATACCCTCCCAGAGAAGACAAGGCAAGCTGGATAAGAACATAACACCCTGGTGGTGTTCAGCCCTGCTCCAGCCTGAAACAAAACCCAACTCGGATGCCATAAAGCCCCTCACCATTAAACTTACTCAGATAAGGTCTGGGGACCCTGGATTTCACCCTGGAGCTGCTTAGGTGACACAATGGCTTGGACTTGGAATCAAGAAGATTTGAGTTCAAATTCTGCTTACCAGCTGAGTGGCTTCCTCATCTATAAAACCTGACAAGAGTAACACCTACCTATTTTTGCAAATCTTAAAGCATTACCCACAAAAGAACTCCAGGGCTAATAAAATTACCTTTGAATTGCTGGGTCCCCTTTCTTGTCTTTTGGACTTTCTGGCTGCTCCCATCCTTGGCTTCACTCTCACCTTCCTTCTCCTCAGGAGAGAGAAGGGCCCTTCCATTTTCTTCTTTCTCTTGCTCCTCCTCCTCTTCCACTGATTTCCTACCTGTTCCTTCAGAAGGTTTCTCTTCATCAGAGGGCCGCTCAGTTGCTGCAAACAAATTGAACCTGGTAAAGTCATACAGAAGTTAAATGGTGTCGCCTGTGTCTCTCCCTTCGCCCTTCTTATGAACACTTAGCGTGCAATAAGAGGACATGGGTTGTCCTCCAGAGCTGCTTCCTAATACCTGAGAGACACTGGGAGTTTCACTTCTCCCTTCAGTACCTTATTTTCCCCATCTGTAAAATGAGGGAGGTCAGACCTCAGCTTCCTTATGAGACCTTTCCCTTTCTCCCTTGGCCCAGGGATCCCAAGGTGGCTAAGATCACAATGCTGGCATCTAATCCCTCCTGTTCAGGCATTTTCACTTGGAAATCTTAATCCAACTTTAGCCTGAGACCAGGCTCCCACCTTTAAGCCTGTTTGTCTCACTCCCCAGGCTTCAGTTGCAAAGTAACGACCACCAGAGCGAGGTGGCCACTCTCTCTGAAGCCTACGCACTAAGAGGACACGGTTGGTGGCAGATGAGGAAACTCAGAATTTTGAATTCTGTTCCTTCTCTTTACCGTCTAGGCTCACTCACCCAACCCTGTCAAACACATCCTTCCTTTAGCAGCTGTGAAAAGGAGTTAATGTTTGGGGTTTCTCTTTCCTGAAGACTTTGGATTCTCCTGCCCAGAGGTGCTGTTCAATTACCCATCCCTAAATTACTCCCCTATTTCAAGAGTGAACCCCTTTACTCTGTTCTTGATAAGATCTACTATTCTAACTGAAAGGGGGAAGAAGGCCAGTAGCCATCTTTCCTGCTGGGAATTACAAAGTCCACCAAGCTAATCTCCTTCAAATCAGAGTAGGGAAACTCTGACCTCTTGCCTCATACCTGGCTGCATCTCCTGAGAGGAGGGGTCCTGACTAGGAGCGGGCTCTCTGTGAGCCCCAGATAGGTGGCTCCGTTGGTGCTGACAGAACAGCTTGGCATTAGAGCCCATGTAGCTGCAGCAGCTGCACTGGAAGGGGTAGTGGGAGCGGCAGTGAAGTTCCATGCCCTGTTGGCTTCCAAAGAGCAAGGGGCAGGCATGAAAGGCGCAAGGCACTGGGACCAAACCATGGGCCTGCTGTAGGTGGTCTGGTAGCTCCTTTCGTTCTCTAGTCAAGAACTCACATCCTGGCTCAGAGCAGGAGAAGGCCTCAGGGGTGACCTGATGGCTTTGGAAGTGGCTTTTCAGGGCTTGTAGCTGGGCAAATTCTTGCCCACACACTGGGCATGGCAGGGGATTTCCACCTGGTGAACTGAGTCCCTGTGGGGGGTGGAGGAGGTTGGAATCCCCAGGGGTCAGTTCTCCAGACTGCTGGGGACTAGGGAGGCTGCCCTTGGACTGTAATAGGGTCTTGGGACAGTGGTGCAGGGCCAGCAGTGTGGGCTCAGGAAAGCTCTGCTCACAGCCTTCACAAAAGTACAGCTTCACCACCTTCACCAGAACACCTGCAGACAGGATGGCACAGAGATAGAAATTCAGGAAGAGAGAAAGTGAGGAGACAAAAAGCCTCAAGCATAGTGAGGATGGCTGAGAAACAGCTTCTGAGCCTGCGATGCAGAATCATTTGGGTAACAAAACGTTTACTGAGGAGCTAGCTGAAAGCCTAGCATGATGTTACATGATGATATGTAAGGGGAGACACAGAAGACATAAACTATGTGGTTCTATCTTTACAAGTAGATAGAACTAAAAGGCCATTTTCCCCCTTTCCTCAGTCAGACTCAGAACTTGCCTGGAATCCCAAGTCCAGTTCTGAGCTTCATAACTGAAGAAGGATGCATGAAATATGGGGAGAAAAAAGAACACAGAGAGATGACAATAACTAAAAACAATGATCCCATGAGGGAAGGGGAAAGACAGATGAGAACTGAGAAAGCTGAGAGGAAGAAGAGAGGGATCACAAAACTTAGTCATGGTAATATCTTAAGCAGAGGATATTCACCTCTGCATAAACAACTAAGAAAAATAAATGAAAGTATTTCAGTTAAATACCAGAAAGAACTTCCTAAAAATGAGCAGTATGATTAATATGGAGATGGCAGCGAAGGGAAACACTAACTCAGGATACATGCTCAGCTCTCACCTTTCAATAATCTGTCTTGGCTGAGTTTGGTGTAGACCTGCCCAAGAACCTGGGTCAGGGGTCAGAGTGGGGGTACACGACTACATTACTTCTGGAAAAGTCTGCCTGCCTAGGAGACCTTGGATAGCATAAGGGAAAGTGTAGGCATAGGCACACATCTCTGAACAGTTTTCCTCTCATTCACTCCTTCCTGGATAATAGTTCCAGATAGGAACCATCATTTCATCCATATGTGAGCAGAAGAAAACTCCAAAAAAACAGATTATGCTTAGAACTAGTTACAAAGGTAGGAACTGAGACATTTCCCAATCAACACTTACTGACTAAAAGTCATTTTCTCCCCCCTCCTCTACCAAGATGGCCATTTCTTGAAACATTTTTAAATATACGGCTAACAACTGTTATAAAATCACAGTGTTTCTAAGGATGTTTATACCTGGGGTCTCTCCAGCAGCACTCTGGGACAGGTCTCCAGTGACAGCTTCTACAAAGATTTCCATGCTTCCTGTATTATCCTCTGTTGCTGAGGCTTCCACAAGCAAGCAGTCTGAGTTGGTAGGTAAAGGTGGGAGGGTCTCAGAGTAGGAAGGACTCTGAATTGGCCCTGGGACACCACGGTCAGGGAGAGAGAGGGGCAGTAGCAACAGCTGAGGGCACAGCCCATCCATTTCCTTACTGCTATTCCCTTGTTGTGGGTCCAATACAGTATCAGTCATAACTTCCCATATGGTTGCTCCATTTCCTTAGGAAGCTAGTAAGCCAACTGAGAGAAAAAGAAAAAAATATTCAGCTAGATTTCTCCCTGGGTCCCCGTCAACTTCAGTAGCTCCCCATAAGCCAAATGAGCTATCTAGTCTGGAGATGGTAAACTTGGAAGTGTTCAGTGGTTGCCCATTTGGGTATTACCATGTATTCATGGTACCATCTAACATGAAGAATCCAGAAAAGTATTCTCTTGCTCATTATAATTAGTTTTAAATAGCAAAAACCGTTTTTAAAAACCATGCACAATAGGCCTATTAATAAGGAATCAATAAAGTGTAAAAAGTACTCGATTCAGTCAGAGGACCTGGGTTTGAAGTCAGGGCCTCCCCCACTACCTGTGTGACCTTGAACAAGTCACTGAACTTCTTTGGCTCTCGGCTTTCTCACCTGCAAGATAAAATATGTGGAACTAAATCTGGAGTGTCCAGCTCATACAGAAACAGGGCCACTCATCTGCTCATAAGGATCCCTGAGGCACACATGTTAACTTAGTTTTCAAATGTAATGTAATCTACATTTATCATATTTTTGTGTATTTTGTCAAATGTTTCCCAAATACGTTGTAGTCTGGCCGGGCTCATGCTTTGAACTGGCCGTTGGACACCCCTGAGCTAGATAATCTCTAAGGTTCCTTCCAGTTTAAAGTGTATAATCCTATATCACACAGAGGATTCCATACAATAGCATTTTATATAGCACTGTAAGAATATAGAATACCTATAAGAATAAAGCCAAGATAACAAACACCAAAAAATTTTCACCAGACTAGATGTTATGAAGCTTGACAAGCAAAACAAAGCAGAGATCCTTCTTGATAATGACATTTCATTAACAGAAAATACTAACAATTTCTGAATGCAAAATAAGCAAGCATGTAGTCTCATGAAGAACTGTGGGGCAGCTAGGTGGTGCGGTGGTCAGAGCACTGGGCCTGGAGTCAGGAAGACCTGAGTTCCAATCCAGGTTCAGACACTTACTATCTATGTGACCCAAATGCCTCCAAAAAGAAAAATCGGGGGACAGAAATACAAAAGCAGTCGGTAGTTGAGGTAGTTCTTTACATCCAAATCAAACATCACATGGAACTTAAATATTGTTATAGAATGCTATAAATTAAAAGACTGACATTCAGGTAAGAGTGGAAAGGCTAACCTACAGATGATGGTGATAATGGTAGGAGTTAAGTTTACTTAAGTCAGCTAAACCACATGAGAGGTTAGAGGCTGAGGGAGCCCTGGGTAAGGGCCTTTCACTAGCCATACCTTGGGGAGCTACCCCACCATGTATTGTCTTAGAGAGTTTGGAAGGGTAACTTGCCCAAGGTCACATGGTCAGTCTGCGTCTGCAGGGAGCTGGTCCCGAGGCCAGCTCTCTATCCACTATGCCATGCTCCTCCTTTACAACAGAGCTTTCAAATGAAACAATGCTGGGAAATAAGAACGTGGATGGCGGCAAACAAAAAGGAGCTACCCGGAGTACAAAGGTCGCGATCGGGCTAAAAACGGAGTTGGGGGGCGAGAAGACGAGCACAGGGGACACCCCACCTGGGCAGCCTGGCTCCTTTCTCCAGGAAGAACAAGAGATGGCAAGCCTCTGGTTGGAGACAAGCTCAACCCTGATCCTGCTCATTAGGCCCTATTTCTGCTTGGGGGGCGGGATGGGGGCTCTCACGGGGGGGGGGGGGGGGGGGGGTGGAGGCTGGGGGGGATGAGGGCATTCCCATGGTGTGTGGTTAGGTGAGGGATGGAGGGGGGGGTGTCTCACGGGGAGGGCGGGGCTGGGGGGGAATCTCACATAGTGGGCTGGGCTGGGGGGGGGTCTCACATAGTGGGCTGGGCTGGGGGGGGTCTCACATAGTGGGCTGGGCTGGGGGGGAATCTCACATAGTGGGCTGGGCTGGGGGGGGGTCTCACATAGTGGGCTGGGCTGGGGGGGAATCTCACATAGTGGGCTGGGCTGGGGGGGGTCTCACATAGTGGGCTGGGCTGGGGGGGGTCTCACATAGTGGGCTGGGCTGGGGGGGAATCTCACATAGTGGGCTGGGCTGGGGGGGGTCTCACATAGTGGGCTGGGCTGGGGGGGAATCTCACATAGTGGGCTGGGCTGGGGGGGGGGTCTCACATAGTGGGCTGGGCTGGGGGGGGTCTCACATAGTGGGCTGGGCTGGGGGGGGTCTCACATAGTGGGCTGGGCTGGGGGGGGGTCTCACCGGGGAGGGCGGGGCTGGGGGGGGTCTCACATAGTGGGCTGGGCTGGGGGGGAATCTCACATAGTGGGCTGGGCTGGGGGGGAATCTCACATAGTGGGCTGGGCTGGGGGGGGTCTCACATAGTGGGCTGGGCTGGGGGGGAATCTCACATAGTGGGCTGGGCTGGGGGGGGGGTCTCACCGGGGAGAGCGGGGCTGGGGGGGGGGGGTCTCACCGGGGAGGGCGGGGCTGGGGGGGGGTGTCTCACGGGGGGCGGGGCGAAGCCTTGCGCAGGAGACAGGTGTGAGGTGGGGGGCCCCAGGGCGGGGGGGGGCCGTCAGGGGGTCCCTGGCAGGACGGGTGCGGCTCCCGAGCCTCTCAGGCAGGGCCGGGCCGGGGCCTCCGGCTCCTTCCGTCCACGCAGGGGAAGGCGAGGGAGCCGGGGTCAGATTCCCCGCGCCCCTTTCGGGGCCCTCCTCACCGTGATCGCGCCCGCGTCCCTTCGCTCCCCTCCCTTCCCTCCTCGGTCACCCACCTCAGGACCGGGGCCCGCAGCTCTATGGTCAGCGGAAGGCAGGAGCGGCTCCGTCAGACCTCCCTTTGGGCGACCGCCTCCAGCCCAGCCGGCTCCGGGGCTCCGCAGCTCCGGGAGGAAGAAGGCCTCTCTTGCTCGCTCCGCCAGCTGGGGGCGGTGCGCTCTCTATGGTTCCTCCCCTTGGTCCCTGCTGGAGAAGAGGGCAGGAGGAGGCGGGAGGGAAGCACCATCGAGACTGCGGGGCAGAGCGGCCACGCACGGAGCCGAGAGCATGACGGGAAGCGACCAGAGGGGGCCTCTGGGAGTAAGAGCGTGTGGAGCCGAGGCCTTAAGGCGAGATAAGCACCGGATCGCTCCTGGGCGAGCCTGGAGACGCAGCTAGGCCTGCCCTGCATCTCTCCGGGCACCGGACTCGGCTGCGGCGGCCGCAGTCAGCAGGCTTCGGGAAGGAGCCGCGCACGACACAGTCCCGCGCCGGGGCCTCAGTGTCCCCAGCCATAGAACGGAGGGTTTGGTCTCGCCGCCCTCGCTCGCGCAGCACCCCCTCCATGGTCCCCGCTAGAGCCCAGGTAGGAGCCCGACACAGGTGTGAGCTTGCAGCCCCCGGGGATGGGGAGGAGCAGGGGTCCTGCACGGGGGTGAGCTTGCAGACCCCGGGGATGGGGAGGAGCAGGGGTCCTGCACGGGGGTGAGCTTGCAGCCCCCGGGGGGTCCTGCACGGGCGTGACCTTGCAGCCCCCGGGGGGTCCTGCACGGGCGTGACCTTGCAGCCCCTGGGGGGTCCTGCACGGGCGTGACCTTGCAGCCCCTGGGGGGTCCTGCACGGGCGTGACCTTGCAGCCCCTGGGGGGTCCTGCACGGGCGTGACCTTGCAGCCCCTGGGGGGTCCTGCACGGGCGTGACCTTGCAGCCCCTGGGGGGTCCTGCACGGGCGTGACCTTGCAGCCCCTGGGGGGTCCTGCACGGGCGTGACCTTGCAGCCCCCGGGGGTCCTGCACGGGTGTGATTTCTCATGTTTCCCGTTTCCCTATCCCCACCACAGATCCGTCTCCTTCGCATCCAGGTTGGGCAATGCTGAAGGCCCTGTGAGGGGAAGACCCGACGATGCCACTGTCAGACTTCGTGCTGGCCCTGAAGGATAACCCGTACTTCGGGGCAGGCTTTGGGCTGGTAGGCCTGGGCACGGCCCTGGCCCTGGTCCGCAAGGGTGCCCAGTTGGGCCTAGTCGCTTTCCGACGCTACTACATGATCACCCTGGAGGTCCCGGGCAGGGACCGCAGCTACACGTGGCTGCTGAGCTGGCTGGCCCAGCATGGTTCCCGCACCCAGCACCTGAGTGTGGAGACCTCCTACCTGCAGCACGAAAGTGGCCACGTAACCACGAAGTTCGACTTTGTCCCTAGCCCAGGAAACCACTTCATTTGGTAAGGTGGGGGGACATGGGGGTGTAGCAGTGGCAGTGGGGAGGTGGAACAGTGATGGGCCTTTACTCAGGGTCCTGCATCTCCCTCTTAGGTACCAGGGCAAATGGATCAGGGTGGAGCGAAACAGGGAGAAACAAATGATTGACCTGCAGACGGGGACTCCATGGGAGTCAGTCACTTTCACGGCTCTTGGCACAGATCGCAAAATTTTCTGTAGTATCCTGAAAGAAGGTATGTTACAGCAGTGTCCATCTTTTTGGATTTGATGTTGGAGGGTGATTGGGTGTGGAGGAGGCACTGGGAAAGAGAGCAGAGGGATCAAGGGTTTTTAAAAGAAGCTCCCCATTTGACCTAAGAAACCAAGTGTTTCCCAAACTTCTTTCCCCCTTATTCTCCCTTCACCATTAGCACGGGAGCTGGCCCTGCAGCAGCAAGAGGGGAAGATGGTGATGTACACAGCTATGGGCTCAGAGTGGAGACCCTTTGGTCATCCTAGACGCCGCAGGCCCCTAAAATCTGTGGTGCTGGATAAGGGCTTGGCTGAACGTATCATCCAGGATATACGTGAATTCATCAATAACCCCAAGTGGTACAGCGATAGAGGTGAGGGGTTCGGGGATTGGCCAGACATTAGGGTAATCACTTCAGCTGTTTTCCTGCATCATTTATTCTTAACACTCTGTGGCCAGATTCTGGGAGGTGTGATGATAGCACTGCTCCAAGGCCAAGGGCTGACAGAATAGTGTCACATTTTTGGGAGGTAGCTGTCGAACCATTTGGCCATCATTCCTCAGAATGTCCAAATCTTGGAAGTTGTACAACTGGTTTTAGGTCCTGACCCTGCTGCCCCGGGCTGTATTCCCAGGCATTCCCTACCGACGTGGCTACTTATTGTACGGACCCCCTGGCTGTGGAAAGAGCAGCTTTATGTGAGTAGAATTAAGATCTGTATTCTTTTCTATCTCCTTATCCCTGGCTTGGGATGAGTATGTTTAGAAAAAGAACTGAAAAGGGTCCCAAGGTGATTAGAGAGACCCCAGAAGTGTCAGCTAGGTTTGGTAATGGGAAGTAGGATGAGCTGACAAGAGGCAGACATCCATCTCCCCTCAACAGTAAGACAAGGCGGTGGGGAGAAATGGTGGATCATAATCCATAGCTTCATACTTCTTCCTGTCTTCCATAGCACAGCTCTGGCTGGGGAACTGGAGCACAGCATCTGTCTACTCAGCCTTACTGACTCAAGTCTCTCTGATGATCGGTTGAACCACTTGCTGAGTGCAGCCCCACAGCAGAGCCTGGTGCTACTGGAGGATGTCGATGCAGCTTTCCTCAGCCGGGACTTAGCAAAAGAAAGTTAGTGTTAAGACACTGGGATCGGGGGTGAGGAGGACCAAGCCTTATTGCCTCATCTTTCCATTTAGTTATTGCCTCCTATGGACTGAGTGATTTTCGTTAGAATGCTTGAGTTTTCCCATGTCAGATTCTTACCTACTTCTTAAGTTTATCCCTTTCCCCTCCCCACTTCAAACCATGAAATGACTATCCTGTAATAATTCTCTTATTTTTGCATCAGACCCAGCAAAGTACCAAGGACTTGGACGTCTGACTTTCAGTGGGTTGCTTAATGCCCTGGATGGTGTGGCCTCCACAGAAGCACGAATTGTCTTCATGACTACCAATTATATTGACAGGTAAGGAAGGGGAAAGAATCCTTTTATGGAGTAGGTGATGGGATGAAGGTGGAGAGATTCTGGCTAAATAGTGAGAATGTGGCAAATGAGAAATTTGACCTTTTCTACCTTTTTCAGATCAGCAAGGGAAACCAGCCCCTACCTCAAATCAGAATGACAGTTTGTCCATTCTCTGCTTCTTACCTCTAGGCTGGACCCTGCTCTGGTACGTCCAGGTCGTGTGGACATGAAGGAATATGTTGGCTACTGTTCACGCTGGCAGCTGTCCCAGATGTTTCAGAGATTCTACCCAGAAGAGCCTACATCTATGGCTGAAGCCTTTGCAGAGCAAGCTCTGTTGGCCCAACATCAGCTCAGTGCTGCTCAGATACAAGGCCACTTCATGCTCTTTAAGAATGACCCAGCCGGGGCTTTGAAGCATGCTGAGGCTCTTGCTGTGCCCACACCAGGCTTAACAGCAAACCAATAAATGCCATTCATAGTACCAGTGCTTCTCTGGTTAATTTTCCTAGTAGTATCCAATAATGGGGGAAAAGAGAAAAGGTAGGAAGCTGGATTATCTGAATATTGTTACTAATCAGGGACTCCTGCTTGCCCTGAGGTCCTATAGAAACAGCCACAGTTGAGGAGACAGAACAAGTTTAGGGGTACATTCCTTTTTCTAGCATTCATGGCCCTCACAACTTCCATACAAATACAGAAAGATTTATAGAATCAACCTGCCAACATTCCAAGGCATCTTCTTCTACCACAAATTTGGCAGGGATAAGACTCCTACAGACTAGACCCTTTACTTCCAGAGGCACCAGCAAGCAGAGCATTAGCTGAGCTGGGCCAATGTTCTTTATTACTTCCCTCCCACCCGTTATTCCCTGCCCCCCACCATTCCTGCTAGGAACCCTCATCTGGTTCCAGGCCGGGAGGCTCCCTTCGAGCACTGGGCCGGTAAGCTCCCCGACCACGTGGCAGGCGCGGGTAAGAAGAGCCAGGCATCCGGCCTTTGGAACGTTCCCAGCGACCACATTCCCAGTTCCTGCGGTTTGGGGGCCCCTGCCAGTTGCCAGCTCCCTTCTCCTTGGTGGGGCCTTCAACCCTCTGACTCTGAGGCTCTGGCTTCAGGTCCATGGGCTCTTTGAATGGCCCATCAGGAGGAGGCAGTTCTTGTGTACAACTGGAGCCTTTGAGGGCAGAGTTTCCACTTCCCTGAAGGTCTCTCTGCTCTGACTGCTGCACAGGGGTCCGGCATGCCCTGGAGGTGTCTCTTTCAGCTCTCTGGAGCTCATTCAGCCCTTGTTGGCTTTGCCCAGCCCCTGAGATCCTTTCTCTTGTATGCTGTGGAGCAATGGGCAGGATGTCTTGTGGAGTGGGCAAGGCTGTGGCAGGGGCACCTGGTGGCTGAGATCCCTTGGAGGCATCCACGGCTACCTCAGGCTCCACAGGGGAAGGCTAGAAAAAGGAAAGTGAAGCAGAGTGAGGACATGTTCCTCAAGTACTGTGCTCCAGCACAAGATTACCCATCCCTTCCTTGTCACTACATACCCTCCTCACTAAAAATAGCATGTGGCCATGCACATCTGAGGGGACGGAGGGAGTTAGGAGTCAGCTTCCTCACCTGCTGGAGGCTGATGAAGTACCGGTTCCGTTCGGCCTCAGGATCTATGATTCCCCCACGCTGCTGCTGCCTTTCATAAAGCCGTTGGCGTTCCTCCTGCTGTCTCAAGCTCTCTGCGTCTGGCTGGTAGGGCTCCTAGAGGAAGAAAGTGTGAACTGATTCCTGCTTCCTCAGGACTGTTTCTTGTCATTGTCTAGTCATCAGAACATTAGAACTCCATTTCTAAGCCTTGTCTTTCAGAGGCAGGTGAAGCACCATTTTGGAGAAGCCACCTTTTTGAAATCCCTCAGTGAGTTTATGTCTTCACTTCTAATTCAAGAATAAGTGGGGCCTTCTTACCAGAGGATGTTGAGGTGGGGGAGCTGCCTGCAGTGTGGCAAGGTCATATACCAGGAGCTCTCTGCAGACTGGACACTGGACACCAACACCCTGCCAGACAAAATGGCTGGTGAAAATTTGTCCCCAAAGAAAAGTTCTAAGATGGTGCCTTTTTCCCTTCTTGGATTGTGGAACACTAGAGATGTCCAGTTTTTTTTAAAAATATGTATTAGTTTTGCTGAAATGTTTTTCCCCCTATTTTTGCTAAAAGGGATAACTGGGAAGAGAAAGAAAAGGGAAAAAGCCTATTTTGGAAATGCAGGTTATATTAGAAACAAGAACCACCCCCATATCCAGTGTGTCCCTGGAGGGGCCCCTTCTGAGGAGAGGGTCCTGGGGACAGCTGAGAGTGGGGGCCCCTTCTGAGGTGAGAGTCCTGGGACAGCTGGGAGGTAACCAGGAGGCAGGGCCCAGTGCAGGCTTTACCTGTTCAACTGGAGACCCTGGATGCTGCTGCTGTTCCTCTTTCTGAGCCAAAAGTTCTTGCTCCATGTGCTGGATATAGCGGGCGAGGCAATGGCAGTGGAAGTAGTGGTAACAGGGTGTCTTAGTGAAAGCTTCCTTCTCCTACGAAGAACACAAGTCCGCCAGCCATAGTATCTGGCAGGGGCCCCTGAGCTCCCTTTCCTCCTCCCCAGCCTCTCCTTCCTAGGAGCACTGACCTGGAAGCCATAGAGACAGATGACACACTGGCCATGTGGAATGTTGTTGTCCGTGAGGATCTCCTTTCCCTTCTGGAAGGAGAAGCAGGTGGAGGAGAGGGGAGAAAGGAGACTCAGCTTGCTCACAAGCCCCACGGTCTTGGGGATACACTCCAGTAGTCTTCCATTTAGGAAGCTCTCTGGATAAATTCTCCATTTCTGTTACGGATATACTTGTCATCTATGTGCAGTCACTGCTTAGGGCAAAGCCTCAGCCTCCTGGAATCCCCAGGGAGCAAATTATTCTCAATGCTTTCCAGATAGCAAAGAATTTTAAGCATCATTTTATAAAAAAAAATCATTTAGGATGGGAAAAACTCTTTAAAATGCACTCTATACTTCTCTTAAACTACAGGACAAATAAGTTTCTTGCTAGTTGTCATTAGTTACTGTACTGAAGTATATTCTAGTGAAACCCCATTACTGAATAATTTCAAGACTGGTGGGATTCTAGGTTTTCTTGCCTGCTTTTTAATAGTTTTTCCCTTTTACCACTGGCTTTCAAGGTGTCCCTTCTCGTTGTTAGGAGGTCTGCCTGTAAGTGCACACAAGCTTCCTCAGCTCTTCAAGGTTCTAAATACAAGCACATCATGCTAGTACCTTGCCTGTCTAAAGACCAATCCATGCTCTCTGCCTGCTTTAAAATCTGTCTTCCAAGCAGCTCTTGTGACTAATCCCAACTGACGATTCCTCTACCTGGCATCAATGTTGCCCTGTAGAGTATTCCACTGCCAACTATGGAGTTCAAGTACTGTGCGATTTTGGTTAATCCCAAAGGCAGATAAGCGAAAGTCTTATTTTGTCTCTGAAATGTTTTAGTGTTTGTACACAAAATGATAGCCCCTATTTATATTGGTGCTTTAGGATTACACATACTAACTTTTTTGATTTTTCCCCAAATTTCTGTGAGGTTATTTAGGTAGTATAAAAGTATGATTCTCCCCATTTACATAAAGTACTTAATGGTCTTGAATTTTATTTCAAAGTGGAAAGCCACATTATAAGGTCTTGACTCAGGAGGGAAGTGGAAGCCTAATTTCCTCATCCTCCCAAATACTCCCTACAATCCAACCTCACAGATTGATGCAAGGTTGGCCTTCTCCAAGGAACTTAATGTGACTGGATTGGGATTCTTAAGAGGTTTTTGGTTTTCTACCTATGAAAAACAGCTAGAAATGAGATATTAAAAAACCAAAGGATAATCATAATAAGTAAAGTCTTTAAGTAAGAGCTGTGATATTTTTAATTTGCCCTTGATCATGTTGCTAAGATATGGTACGAGGCAGTGTGGTCTAGAGAAGAGGAAATCTCTCTTACGATCTCTGTCTTTGCTTCCCTCCTCTGTCTTCCCCCCTCTCTTAAATATTAAAATGCTAATGTAAACGTGAGGTGTTGCTTTGTGGATGGTCTGTAAGTTTTGAGTATAGGGACTGTCTTCTGTTTCCTTTCTATCGCTAGCAGCACCAGTGCACACACTATCTTAAACTGAAAGTATCAGACGTAAAGATGATTCACTTGTAAAGCTACTTTTCTCTTACCACTGAGAAAAAAATAGGGAATGCATGAAGTACTTTGGTAGACAAAAAATATTCCTTTAGACTTTTAGATAAGATACTGAAGTAAACAAATGAAGAAGCTTGTAGAATCTCCACCTTTAGAGGGCTTTTAAAACATGACTTTCATCAACTTGGACCAGTTTTACCCAAAGGGAGGGAAAGGGCTAAACTACTTTGGGAGAATGGTTCTAGAACAGAGAACCTTCAGCCTTGAGACCACATGTGGCCTCCTAGGTCCCTGGGTGTGGTCTCTGGACTGAATTTTACAGAACAAATCCTTTAATTAAGAGGACTTGTTCTGTGAAGTTTGGATTCAAAGGGCCACATGTGGCTTAGAGGTCACAGGTTCCCCACTCCTATTCTGGACCCATGGCTAAAACTTGTTTTGGCATGAAAGAAGGGAGGTCTCCCTAGGGCCCAGCTCACCTCAATGAGTTCATAGAGCACAGCAGTGCCTAATCCAGCCTCAGCCACACAACTCAGTGCCTGTGAGATCCTAGAAAAGAAAACCCAACCTCAATGTTAGGAAAATTCCTTTCCACTTCTTGAAAAAGAAATATTCTATGTTGGTACCCTTAACCTGTGTGAGACGTGCCCTAGTTCTATCTTATGTTAGTCTAAGCAACACTTACTTGAGAATCTGTTCATCTGACAGCCCTCGTGGGTTACGGATAGAGATCTTAGGCACCTCATTGGGATACTGGAAAAAAGAGACCAGATCAGTATGTAGTGCCCTCTTTCCATACCCCAGCATTTCTCCCCGATTTGTGGTCACCCAGTAGGCACCTCACCTGTGCAGGGACCAGCAACACCAAGGTAAAGCAGACAAACTGTGAATCCTGGTCTTCAGCTGTGGCAGGGTGCAGAGTGATGCAGATTTCCCATGGTGAAGACCTGTGGGTGGTCAGTATGATGATCCAAGATGTGACTGAGTGGGAACTGGGGGGTGAGGGGTGGGATGAGTTGAGAATTCCCTCCCTAGAGAAATGAGAAGGGAATCTGTCCTATGGTAAGTTAAAGGTATCACTCTTGTTTCTTTGAGAAACAGTTTCCTCCACTTCTCACATTCTCTTAGGACTAGATGATGGTCTGAGTAAATATCATTCCCTTATTGCTCTCAGAAGCCCTTCTCAGTCCCAGCTGGGTACTCACCTTCCATTTCCTTGAACCACCTGTAATTCATCCAGGTAGATAGACTCCAATACCTCCACTTCAGAGGGTAGAACCCTGGGGAAAGAGATGGCTGATGTACCATATCCTTCCTTACTGTAGTCCCATGAGGAAGGATGCTTGTCCTAGAGGGTACTGAAGAGGAGGGTTGGCAGTTTAAGGTTCTATGCCGTTTTCAATCTTCCTTTTCCACAAGTTGGGGATCATTTTTCATAGCTATCACAGGCTTGGGGATTTTTATAACCATATAGAAAATTCATATTTGTTGCTATCTTTCTGTAAGCTTCCTCAAAATGGAGAAACATTAAGAGACCCTCCTTTTCCCAAACAGGGGCCCAATCAGGGCCCAAGAGGAGAGACCTTGCTGTTTTGAGAAGCACAGCAGTTCAAGGACATCTCTTAGGTCCCAGGTCACTCCTTTTCCATACCTACTTTAAGATGGGAGGAAACAAAAGTGAGTAATAGTAATAAAAACAGAATTGTAGAGCATGAAGGAGCCTCAAAATCCAACTCTTTCATCTTATAGACTAGAAAGAAAAACTGTGACTTGTCTAAGGTCACATAATTGATAAGAGGCAAAGCTAGCATGAGAATCCAGGCCTTCAGGTACACAAACCAGTTGGCCTTTTGGTGTCTATTCGAGTTGAGAGGTAACAGGTTCAAATCTAAGCTGTGTTATTCACAGTCTTGGGCAAGTAAACTTATTTTTTATGCGAGGGAGTTGTATTCACAAGGCTTCTAGTGCTAAATCTGTGATCCTACCACCTCACCACTGCTCTAAACCAGAAACAGGAATGCTGGTATGTGGCACCGTAGTCCCCAATAGAATTATCAGGTATCCGAGACCCTTCACGGGCTCTTAAGTCCAGGCCTGTTCCTATGGGTGTTCAAAACTGAAGCAGTCACAGGCTTTGGGGAAAGTATTTCTTCCTCTCTCTCCCCCAAATTCCTGGCTCTAAAACAAGAGGAGAGAAAGGGATGGCTGGTCAGCAAAACGCCTTCGACGTGCCCGCACGGCCCCACCTGCGGCCGCCCGGGGGTCAGGCCCACGCCTCTTTAATAACAGGGTGTTTGGTGACAGCAGCAGGATGCCCGATCCCGGCGACTAGCTCGGCTGTGCCCAGCACTCCGCCCATGCTAGAAGCCCGGGACGCTTGGGGGCGCCTGCATCCCCCACATCGATGCCTACCAACGCGGGGCACGGCGGAAGGGTGGGGGTGGGGGACGGCGGGGACGCCACTAGTCCTCGCCCCGGCTGGGCCCCCCGAGCTTTGGCTCTCCCGGACGGCCCCGGAGCCGCCCTCGCCACGGCCCGGCCCTGGGTCCCGCCGCTGCAGGAGGTCGTGGGGGCGGAGGAGCCGGCGCTCGGCTGGGGTCGCGGGGGGCCTGGCCCGCTCCCGTGGGGCTCGGGGCCATCAGGAGGCGGACACCCGGGCGGACGAGGCTGGGGGCGTGGGCCGGCTCGGCGGCCCGACCCCCGGGGTGCCCCGCCTTCGAGTTCCGTCCCCCTCAAATCTACCCCCGGGCCTCCGGGGGGCGGCCGTGGACCCGCCCCGCCCCAGGCCGGGAGCGGCCGTCAGCCAGGTCCCGCGTCCCCGGCAGTTACCAGTCCTCCTCCCCAGCTGCCGCCGCGGCCGCCGCCATCTCCTCCCGCTGCCTGCGCCGGAACCGGAAGTGCCTTCCCCCAGGCCTGGAGGCGGAGAGGCCGAGGGCCCGGCCACCAGCCGCCGTTGCTAGGCGACCGTGGACGCCGGGGTCCTCAGCGGGGCCTGAGGCGGCGGGGCGACGGTTCGGAGCTGCCTGCAGAATTGCCTCCATGGAGCGGGCCGCTAAGCCCTCCCTCCGCGTCGCCCTGGCCCGGGGGCCTCGGCCCGCCTCTGAGGGAGGGAGAGGGAGGGGAAAGGGCCCTTCGGGGAGACCTCCTGCCGGCGCTGCGAACTAACTCGGTCTGGCAACCTGGAGGGGCTGCCCGGGGGGCGGGGGCGGAGCCCGGCCCGGGTCCCGCGGCCTGGGGAGCTCTAGCTCCAAGGTGGGGGGTAGTTAGGGGGGGCTGGCGAGGCCCAGGGGCCCGGGGTCAAGGGGACCAGCTGGTGAGGGAGGGAGCCCATTTATCTTGTTTCAGGCCTGGAGAGGTTGGGGGTGGGGGGAGGCCTGACACAGACCCCTGGCGGTAGGAGGTCAAGGGTCAGGGCTCCTGAGGCTGGGGTCTGGGGCTGAGATCTGGGGCCAAGCTGAGGAGGGTGGGGGGCAGGGACAGGGCTGGCTAGTTAGAATGAGGCTGAGGAGGGTGGGGGGCAGGAATAAGAGAGGAAATAGCACCGCTCCCCATGTCTTCTCATTCGAATCTGTGTTGCCTCCCGCCCCCCAGGACTCCCAAGTTTGTGGAATTGCCCCAGGGGCTACTAAGCTTAATCAGCTCTCCCTCCTTCAGACCCAGAGATCTGGAGCCTTGATGATGGAGAAGTACCACGTGCTGGAAATGATTGGCGAGGGCTCCTTTGGAAGAGTGTACAAGGGTCGGAAAAAATACAGTGCCCAGGTACTTAGGAGAGAGGGGATGTTCTCTGAAAGGAAGAACACTGTTAAAGGGATCAAAATTTAGCCCGGATCAGCTGAGGATCTCTCAGCATCTCTTTTGGTTGGGAACTGGTCCTAAATGGGAGAATTCATCTTCCTGAGAGTTTTAGTTGAGCTAGAAAGAGATGCCAGCCCCACTTCTCTTTCTCCTTCTTTTCTTCCTTTTCCTCCATTCTCCAAATAACTCTTTCTAAGACTTGAACAGATGTCAAACAGTCTTATCTTTATGACCCCAGGATGGGCACAGAGCAACTAGAAGGCCTTTTTTCAGGGAGATATTGCCGTTTGAGGAGTGGGTTCAGGGAAGCTTGGCTCAAGCTCATGGGATTGTGGAGAGAAGGAAGGCAAGAAACTGGCATAAAAGTTGGATTTTGGAGAGCTGAAGGTGATGCTGAGGAAAGAGCCACACAAAGCAAGAAGCTTCTTTCAGGGAAGGCCCTGAACTCTTCTCTTCTTGCCTTGGGAAGGTGGTGGCTCTGAAGTTCATTCCAAAGTTGGGGCGCTCAGAAAAAGAGCTGAGGAACCTACAGCGGGAAATTGAAATCATGCGGGGTCTGAGGCATCCCAACATTGTACAGATGCTCGACAGCTTTGAAACCGACAAGGAGGTAAGTGAAGGTTAGTCCTTTTCCCCATCTCCAGATCCTATCATAGGGGTCCCAGGGTTTGGTATATAGGGGAGAATGTTCCTATCTCTTGATGTCTTGAGTTAAATCTGTATTCATGTTCTCCCCACAGGTAGTGGTAGTAACAGACTATGCTGAAGGGGAGCTCTTTCAGATCTTAGAAGATGATGGGAAGCTGCCTGAGGACCAGGTATCCCTGACTTGCCTTCTGCCCAGTCTCCCCACTGATCAGGACTAGTAGACAGGGTTCGGAGCACTGGGAATCTAACATTTTGGGGGCTGAAAGGAGTTATAGTATCCTAAGTATCATTAGAGAGGTACTGGTCTGGTGGGAGTTGATGGTGTCCTAAGAAGACTGAGAGGGAAGAGTCAGATGGGATTCCTACCTACCCTGCCCATATCACTTCCAAGTTGCAGGACTATGATTTGCCTGAGTTTTCATCATTAACTGTTCTAATTTTTGAGTTTCTCTGTGTTCTGACTTAGCAAATATTGTACTGGGAACCCATGGAGTAAGGGACCTTAGCAGAGCTAGGCTCTTGGGGGGTGAGGGAGCTTCAAGGGGAACAGAAAATAGAGGTTTGAGAAAGCTGGTAAAGGAGTCCATCAGCAGAACCATTTGAATTAGCAGTAGGATAGCTCAGAGTGAACAACTTCAGATTCACTTATTTCCTTTTCTTGTTTCTCTCTTTCTTCCTGATTGGTTGATCCTTAGGTTCAGGCCATTGCAGCTCAGTTGGTATCAGCCCTATATTATCTGCACTCCCACCGTATCCTGCATCGTGACATGAAGCCTCAGAATATTCTTCTAGCCAAGGGTGGTGGCATCAAGCTCTGTGACTTTGGGTGGGAATCCCAGACATCCTGTTGCTCCTCTGGGGGAGGAAAATGGGGTCCCCTGTAGATTGATGGGCTAGACTAGATTAAGGGTTTGATTTGAGAAACTTGTTTCAGTATTGGGGTTGGTGGGAGGAGGGATTCTTCTGGACTCTAGGGAGCCAAATCAAGGGAGATTCTTTTTAGTTAGGTTGGAGGAACAGTTTGGCTGAATAGGAGTGAGAAAGGGTTAGGGTTAAAGACTTTTTCTTGGTCTGGTTTGTGATGGGTATGTATGAAGTCAGATTTGACTTTTCTTGTACAACTTCTCACCTTATGCCGTTAATCCTCTTCCTTCCCCTTCTCCCACTCTCTCTCTCCCAGTTTTGCCCGTGCCATGAGTACAAATACAATGGTATTGACATCCATCAAAGGCACACCATTGTACATGTCCCCAGAGCTGGTGGAAGAGCGTCCATATGACCACACTGCTGACTTATGGTCAGTGGGCTGCATTCTTTATGAACTGGCTGTGGGTACACCACCTTTCTACACGACCAGCATCTTCCAGCTTGTTAGCCTAATCTTAAAGGACCCAGTGCGATGGCCTTCTACAATAAGCCAATGCTTTAAGGTGGGAATATGGATACGATGGAGTGGGGAAGGGGGAAGTTAGGACAAGGAAAAGAAGATCTTTTCCTGGAAATCTATTTCCTTTTTCCCAATGCCCTTTTCTGGGTTTGTGGCAGAATTTGAATAAAAATCATTTGTCATTGATTGTTGAAGATGGATGGGAAATGCAGGTGCTGACTGTCTCAGAGATGGTCTCTCTGCTTCTGTCCTGGGGCTGAGCTTTTACTGTGACTTGGGAATCAGTGTACTGCCATCTAACCTT
This sequence comes from Notamacropus eugenii, assembly GCF_028372415.1. Lineage (NCBI taxonomy): Eukaryota > Metazoa > Chordata > Mammalia > Diprotodontia > Macropodidae > Notamacropus > Notamacropus eugenii. The sequence goes on from NC_092877.1 coordinate 317,178,097, forward strand.
GGCCATTTTGGCCCTCTCTTTAGCCTGTAACATTTTTCTTTTACCATGAATTGATTTCCTCTGCTCCAGAATTACATGCTGATTAATTGAACATAGGAATAGATGAGTTGTAGGGGATGCCCTTCAAGGGGCTTTACTGGCAGAGATGCCAGCAGTGTCGAAATTTCTTTCCCTCATTTTTTTTCAATCAATTGACTGATCATTGAGAATCTATTAAGTGCTGACTACGTCAGGTACTGTGGAAATAGAGACAGAAGAGAAACACCCTCTGCCAGAAGTTCAAGTTCTAGCAAGGGGAACAATGAGTACATACACAGGTACTCTTCTCTTCTGAGGCCAGTGGAACTGAGGCTCCCAACATTCATGTGTTGAGACCCAGGGGGTCTGTTCTACCTTCTGAAAACAGAAACAATGCTCATTGAGAACCAGTGGCAGGGATGCGACCAAGACCAGCCCAGCTACTCCGAAAATAATCATTCTAGCATGTATTGAGCCATCATTTTGTGCAGTGTACCTGGGGATACTGAGACAGAAGTGAGATTGTTCCTGTGCTCAGGGAATGTATAATGGGGGTGGAAACAGGTATACCACAAACAAGTCTAAGTCAGATATGAAATAGCCTTAGAGGAGATGGTACAAGCAGCTGGTAGGGTGGCCAAGAAAAATGCCTTTCTCCTGAAAGGAAACCAGAAATTCTAGGAATTGGAGGGGAGGAGCCTTCCAGTTATGAGGGGAGGATGGTATACTCCTTGGTTTGGGGAAAGGGATGCTGAAGGCAGAAGGGAAGAGTGATGGAGTACTTTCCCCATAGAGTTTCCTGCAGGGACTGCTCACCAAGGATCCTCATCAGCGGCTGGCTTGGCCTGAGCTCTTGTACCATCCATTCATTGCTGGCCGAGTCACTGGTGAGTTCTATTCCATCTGCAGGACCTTGTTTGACCTCCATTTCCTGGATCCCATCACACAATGGTCACAGAATCTCAAGAGTTGGAAGGGAATCCTTTGATTTTGTACAGCCTTTATTCCCTTGTTGTACCTCAAACCTTTTTAGGCTAGGGCTTTAGCTATCATTTTGCCCTCCTTGAATTCCAACATGGCATTCTCTCCAACTGTCCCTCTGCAGTGATTTCTGAACCAGTGGCTGCTGATCTGGGAACCCCGTTCACCAGAAGACTACCCCCAGAGCTTCAGGTTCTAAAGGAAGAACAGGCACACTGCCTGGCCCCCAAGTCTGGTCAGTCCCGTATTTTGCGCCAAGCCCGAAAGCACATGGCTGAGGAGGCTAGGCAGAAGGTATTTGGGACAGAGGTGAAATCCAAGTCATTTTCTTGAGGAGGGAGGAAATTTGCATTGGAGAGGGCCGGAGAGGTGACTGCACTCGCCATAGGAAATTGGAGAAGGAACAAGAGTTTCTAGAATTTGGAGAAGTCTTAGGACAAGCTTCAGGTAATCCTGTGTTGACCAAGTCTCTCCAATCTAATTCCCCCCATAGAAACATTTAAACCCTGGAGTTTCCCTTGAGCAAGTAGACAAAGCAAGCAAGGTGGATCCTGCTACAGCCTTCTTGCCCAGCCTGAGAGCCACTTCTCAGGATCTTGAACTCTGCTCTGGTGATCCTTCCCTAGAAGACAAGAATGAGTGGGCAGATTGGGGAGCTAGTGAGCCTCCCCTTCCTACTGGGTAAGAAGGCAGATGTAGCCACAGACTGGAGAAGTGGTTAGGTACTTGCAGTGGGCTCAGCCCTGGTCAGAGGAAGCACAGTGTGGTCACCAGCTCTTAGGACTAATCTTGTAAAGGCAGTCCTTGTGGCTCAGGATTCCCAACTGAAGGGAAGAAAATTATTTCCATCATAAGATTAACTACAGTTATCCTTTCCACATTGCAGGGGTTAGGGGTGTGTCATCCCCACAATCTGGAAAAATCTGTGTAAAATTTTTTGGCCCTCCTTTTGTACCAGAGAAGTCTGAATTTTTTCTTTTTTTTTTATGGGGTGTTTACAGAACCTTATTGTAAAATTTGGGTTAAGTATTTTTTGTGTCATCTGCTGGCCATTGTGTGTCGACTGTGGCTTCTGCAAAACTCCCCAAAAGTTATCATTTAATTTCTTTTGCCAACCTGTGATGTATAGAAACCATGATGGGGAATGTTGTAATGTGGAAGGGATAACGGTGTAGCCATTGGAACCCTTAGATGCAAAATGCTAGAGAAGGCTTGAATCGGTGGGTGGCTGGGTGGGCAGGCAGTGTTCTGCCCAAGGAGATTCTCCCACTGTGGTAGAATTTCTTATCTTGAACACATCTTAAAAGAAGACATGTCCACATCGATAGCCTCACATGGCTTTTTCCACTTTCTGTTTGAGGTTTGGGGGAGGGGATGGTTCATGTACCCTGTGCCTCTCAGAACTGGAGCTCAGTTTCTTCAGTATCTTCCCTGACAGAGAACCCCAGGTCACCCAGGAATATGATCAGGAGTTCCCAGAACTAAAACAAGAAACTGAGGAAAACATGAATGCTGTGACCTTGGAGCTTGAGGTGAGATGCTGGTGAATGACTTCTTGCCTGGGAAGTCCCCATCTGATGATACATCCTCAGGCTTCCAGACCCCTTAACGCCCCTTCCCTTCTCCCTGGGCCAGGAGCCAGACAGTGACAGTGAGTGGCAGCGCCTGCTGGAGCCCACAGCACCTTCAGACTTTCAGCTAAAAGCACCTCTCACCCTCCTCTGCAACCCTGACTTCTGCCAGCGCATCCAGAACCAGCTTCATGGGGCTGGCGGTCAGGTAAGCTACAGGCCAGCTGGAAGAGGCCTGGGTGGTACAGCAGAGGATCCAGAAGCTGAAAGGAATGGACAGGAGAGGGAGCTGGAGAGGAGGAGGGGGGAGGGGAGGAAAGAGTATGGCTGAATGTGATCCCCCCTGAGTCAGCCTCCACTGCTCCATGCCTGTGATTCAAAGGTCTGAGGGAAAAGAGGAGCTCCTTGATCTATCCTCATTTCTCCTTTGGGGATACTTGGGGTCCTTCCTTCTTCTAAACCTGTTCTCCCCCATCATCTCCCAGGTCCTAGAGGGCATCCTTGATGGGGCTTCTCGCCTGCTTCCCGCCCTCCGGGTTGTAAAGAGCCTCCTGACCACCTGCAGTGACTCAGTCCTGTTGTATGCCTTCTGCCGGGAGGCTGGCCTGCCAGGTCTCTTGCTGAACCTTCTCAGGCACAGTCAGAACAACATTAACATCCAGCAGGTGAATGCCTACACACTGAGAAGGGCCAGCTGCTGCTCAGAGCCCTCTGCTCCCAGGCCCCTTCTCTGACCATGCTCATGGCTTGGCTCTCTCTCCCCTTCTACCACCTGTCTCTCTGCCCACATGCCCTTTATTTGGCCAAGTAAGGTATGGAATGGAAAAGAGCACAGAGGACCTGAGCACAGAGGAATCTCTGCTCTGATACCTGCTTCAAGATAGCTTCATGACCTTGGGCAACTCATTACCTTCTCTGTTTCTTAGTTTCCTTCTCTGTAAAATGAGAGTATGAGAGAAGATACTTTCTGAGGTCCTGTAGCTTTCAACCTACAATCCTGTGAAACTGTTCTCTCTTCTTCCCCCTGGAGGGCTGTCTGTCTGTTTCTTCCTGCTCTCTGTCTCTACTTTAACCCTTCTCTTCCCTGGCAGCAGCCCTGGTGTGGAGCTTTCTTGAGGGACCTGGTGGCCACAATCCAGGCCTACTTTGCCAGCAGCTTCAACTTGGAGAGGAGCCAGACAGGGGACAGGTAGGTGGAAGGGATAAGACTGAAGGAGTCAGAGGCATCTAGCTTCCTCAAAGTCTCACTGCTCCTTCAGCCTGGTTCCTTGCCCTGGCCTGCCCCTTCCCAGGGGAACCGTAGGAGAGAGCTGGGGAGAGACACTGAGGACTCTGGTGGGCGACAACTCTGGGATTCTAGTTGGGAATCCCTACTTTTGTCCAGACCTTTGTAGACCACAGCTGGTACCAAAGAGAACACAGCACCTAGAGATTTCCAATAACTTGAGTACTGGGTTTGGGGCCAGGAAGCCCTGAGTTCAAACCTAGCCTCAGGCATTTCCTAGCTGTGTGAGCATGGACATGCCACTTCACTGCTGTCTGCCCCAGTTTCCTCATCTGTAAAGTGTGGATAATAATAGCACCTACCTCCCAGGGTGGTTGTGAGGATCAAATGAGATAATAATTATAAAGAACTTTGCACAACTGAATGCGCTGTATGAACTCTCCCTGTTATTGTGTTGGGGGCAGAGGAAGACATTATTGTGTCCAGAGTGGGTGATCCTAGGGTTCCCTCCACAACTACCTGTAGCATTTGAAGGGGATGTCTTTTCTAATTCCTCATTAGCGAATCCTATGGAACCAAGATTTTTGGTAGCTTGAGAGAAATGGGTGGAGGGTACAGGGGAGGGCTGGAGCCTCCAGTATCCTAAGGATGAGGACAGGCGCTGCCCTTGGGTAACAAGAGGCTTATTTCTTCTAGCCTCCAGGTATTTCAGGAGGCAGCCAACCTTTTCCTGAACCTTTTGGGAAAGCTGCTGGCCCAGCCTGATGATGCTGAGCAGACTCTTCGGAGGGACAGCCTTATGGTAATCTTGTCCCCAGCCCTGGACTATTAGCCTTATCTGCTTTCCTGCCCAGTCCTGTTCTTTGAGGTTTTTCCAACTCTTTCTCTCTAGCTATATAGAATCCAACCCAAAAATCCTTCTAGCAGAAGATACTTCAAAAGTTATCTTGATAATTTTCTTTTCTCCAGCTAACCCTTTATTCTAATGATCCCAGCCAGGAAGCCAGCCTTCTTCTTAAAGATTGATCACAAGGAAGTGGATGATTCCTTGTGCATCTCTCATGTCTAAAAACCAAGTTCCCATGTATAACCTAATATCTAGCTTCTCTTGCTATAGATTGAAGCTTTCCAGAGTCTTGAAAACTGGGAACCAGTCAAGGGAGAGCCTTGATCGTCTGTTATCTATGGTATATAGACCTGGGAGAGCCTGAATTATTAAAATGTAGTAAATTACAAGTCATATAAATAGCCTTAATGATGCCTATTATAAGAAAACAAACTCTTTGAGCTTTTCAATGTCCATTTAGTTTTTCCATTGAAAACTTTTTTGTCTTTTTTTCCTCCCCCTGACCAAATCTGACTTTTTCATCTCAGGGACAGATGCTGAAGGCCCCAGACTCAATGCCGTCTCTTTGCTGGTAGCATGAGCTGTCTGTGATGTGACTCATGCTCTGGGCTCCTGATCATTAGCATTCATTGTCGCCTGGGCAGGAGGGATGGAACAGCCAGGATTCCCCCTGACAGCCGTTTGTGATCTGGGTCAGCTGTGCCTGGTATTAACCAGCCACTTTAAACAGAACTCCTCTAAAACTATGCCAACTCTCCTTTCCTCCAGTGCTTTACTGATTTGTGCAAGACCATGGATGGCAGCAGCCTCACCATCTCCAGGTCCTTCTACTCCAGCCTCTTGACCACACACAGGACTGTGCTGGATGGCCTCCTTCATGGGATGGCACTCCCACAACTCCTTCATACACCACCAGGTAACCAGAGGGAGTGGGGGACAGTCATTTTTTCCAGCCAGCTTCCCACTTCTACCAGACCCTTTGTCTCTGGAGGATGAGTGTGCCAGCCCCTCTGTACCCTTCCTTCTCTGACTTCTGAAGGTGCCCCGCAAGTTAGCCAGCCACTGAGGGAACAGGATGAAGACCTGCCCAGGGCCTTTGCAACAGCACTTGCTGCCATCTGTACTCTCCCAGTGGGGCTGCCTGACTGCTGGGAGGCCAAAGAACAGGTGGGAGCTCTGGTTGTCACCTTCCCTCCCTAGTGGAGGGCCCTGGTCCAACTTTGCAAGGGTTCTGGCACCAACTTCCCACACCTAACTTGGACTAGGTCCTCAGGACTCCTTAACACTGCTCACTTGATGCCTTTGCTATGGAGCAGTCTGTGGGACATGAGACAGTGATTCCTCAGGATTCCACTTAGCCCAGTTATCTTTGACTAGCTGAGAGGGGAGATGCGAGGTGGTCAGAGTTCATTGATAACTCTTATCCTGTAAGACATGAAACTGATCTCACATAGGCTCATAGAGTTCCCAACTGATTTATTTCCCTGGGCCTTCAGAGTACATACTCCATGTGGAGCTTTCCCTCTCCCTTATCAATGACACCTTCCCCCAGCCTTGGTTGGGGAAGAACTGGGTTGTGGTCTTTGGCTTTCTATATCTGGGGAAGTATGGTGCCAGGAGAGAGCAAGAGGATGCTAGTCAGTAGGGGCCTAAAAGCAGATATGGATCTAGGTGAGTGTGCTTGTGTATACATAAAGTATGGAGTTTGAACTAAGGGTAGCAATGTCACCTTCAGGTCTCCAAGTATTTGGCAGATCAGTTGACAGAAGACAGCAGTCAGCTTCGGCCATATCTTTTCTCCAGCCTGCAGCATCCCACCCTTTCCCTGCACCTGCTCAAGGTATTGGCCATCTTCTCAACTATTAGAAATTGCATAGTCCCATTACAGTACTATCTGAGACCCATATGAAGAACAGATCCTTGAAGGAATCCTATTTTAAAATCTGTTTTCCAAACATGTGCCCCATTGGACCTTAGATAGAACTCCTCTTTCTCCTAACCTTCATTCCATCCTTCCAGTATACTTCCCAACATAGGCCTGTACTGTTAGCTGTGGAGCCAGTTCTGGGAACCTGGAAGATGGAACAGAGTGAAAGAGGGTAGGACTGTCTGGTTCTTTGGCTTGAGCATCCTCTTTTTCTGTATGCTATGCGTTATCTCTCTAGGTGCTGTATGCCTGTTGTCATGTCAGTGAAAATCTCTGTAGACGTTTAGACCAAGATCCCTTGGCTTTAGAGTCACTACTCTTGCTGGTGCAGGGTAAGGTAGGTAGCACCAAGGCACCAAGTCCTGTTATCTCCTTGGGAGCCTAGGCGTCCTGACACTGGAGGTTGTCCTGAATTGGTGCTTTCTTTTGCAGGTAGATGTAATGGATCCAGAAGAGGCTGCCGAAGCTACACTTCACCTTCTTTTCCTCTTAGTCCTTCGGCTTCAGGTCTTACCTCCTGGGTAAGTTATGGAATGTGGAGTTTAATCAGAGAGACCCTCTTGCCCAGTTCTGCCACAGTGAGCAGTATAAGCATGGAAACCCTCCTGCCTAAGGATTTATGGGGTTCATGAGAATGGCTCTTCATCTCCCAACAATGAGAATGGCATGGAATGGAGAGTGCCAGTACTTCTGTTCCATAGTATGAGTAGAGTGACTCTACCACCTATCAACCCTGTTTTAGAAGGTAATGGTCTCAAATATATAAGGAACTGAGCTAAATTTATAAAAATAGGAGCCATTCTGTAATTGATAAATGGTTTGAACAAGCAATTTTCAGAAGAAGAAATCAAAACTAATACTCCTATGAAAAAATGTTCTAAATCACTAATTAGAGAATTACAAATGAAAACATCTCTGAGTTACCATCTCCCACCTATCAGATTGGTTAACATGACAGAAAAGGAAAATGCTGGAGGGAATGTGAAAAAATAGGGACATTAATGCACTGTTAGTTGAGTTGTGAATAGTTCAGCCATTCTGGAGAACAATTTGGAACTATGCCAAAGGGTGATAAAACTATATACCCTTTGATCCAGCAATACCTCTACTAGGTCTGTATCCCAAGGAGATTAAAGAAAAAGGGAAAGGACCTATGTGAAAAAAAAAATAGAGCAATTTTTTTTGTGGTGGCAAAAAATTGGAAACTGAGAGGATGCCCAACCATTGGGGAATGATTGAACAAATTATTGTATATGATTATGATGGAATACTATTATACTTTAAGAAATGATGAGCAGGAGGGTTTCAGAAAAATCTGGGAAGATTTACATGAACTGATGCAAAGTGAAATGAGCAGAACCAGGAGAACTTTGTACACAGTAACAGGAATATTGTACAATGGTCGACTCTGAATGACTTAGTTATTTTTATCAATACAATGAACTAAAATGATTCCAAAGGACCCATGATGAAAAATGCTATTCACCTCCAGAGAGGGACCTGACTGAAGCATACTTTTTTGATATTTCTTGCTTTTTTTATCATTTTTTGGCTTTTTTTAACATAGCTAATATGGAAACATATTTTGTACGACTTCATACATGTAATAGGTATCATGTTGCTTGTCTTCTCAGTAGGTGAGGGAGGGGCTGAAGGAGGGAGAACATTGGAACTCCAAATAAAAAAAAACATGAGAAGAAAAGTAGTAGGAAGTACAAATGGGGAATTTGATCAGGGCCAGGGAGAAGGCTTGGTTCTTCCTTTACATAATCCAGAATCATCCTATCGTGTCCCTTTATGTATCCTTTTCTTCTAGAGTGAAGAAGATAGGGAATGAGCTTGCTGCTCTTTTTGTCCATTCACCTGTTGTCTCTCTTGTGGTGAGTCTAATCTAGCTCCTTCCCATACCCCTCATGAGGAATCACTATCCCACTTTTAGCTGTTTTTGGAGGGGAGGCTGCTGTTCTGCATCTCAGCATAATCCTCCTCTCCTCATCTGACCCCACAACCATTTAGATTCTAATAGCTACCATTGAAGCATTTATGTGAGTATTTATATTAAGCACATGGTTTAAATGTTTATTGGACTGGATTACATTGGATGCAGCATTTAAAGGTTTGCAAAGCACATTACCAACATTACATTAGGAGGATCTCATTTGATCCTCCTAACAACCCTGTGAGGTCGATGCTATTATCAACCCCATTGCACAGAAAACTTAGGCAGACAGGTTCAGTGACTTTCCCAAGGTCACACAGCTAGAAAGTGTTTGAGGCCAAATTTGTGTTTGTCTTTTTGAGTTCAGGTCCAGTACTCTGTCCACTGCACCTTCTTGCTTCCTGGTGCCTCTCATCCTCCTTTTACCCTTTCTGTCTCCTCAGAGTGCAGCGGCTGGTCTGCTGTCTCAGCTCAGCCAGCAGGGCGTGGCTTTCAATCTCCAGCCCAAGGAGTGGACAGCTGCAGCGGCACATGCCTTGTCGGCGCCTGCAGAGGTACAGTGGTCTCAGAGTAAAGCATTATCCCACACTGTTTGGGTGTTTGAGCTCAGTGCCACCAGACCTGGACCAATTTGCTCGCGCACAACTGTCCATCTGGCAGGCTGGAGGAACAAAATGACTCCTCCCAACCCAGAGAGGTCAGGGTCTCTTTTTCAGGCTTCTTCTCTAGATCCTGGTTACTGCTGAGAAATTCTTCCTGGTGTTGGGTCTTTATCACTCCTGCCACCCATGCTCTCCCATTCTATTCCTCAAGGGGGTGGAGAATGGTCACTGTCTCTGTTAACTGTTCAGAGCCTACACTCAAGCCCATCATCTTCCCAAGGCGGGACAAGCTCCTGGCCTTTTTCTTTTTCTTTTATTTTAGGTTCCAGGGTTTCTCACGTCCTCCTCACTTTGTGCAATCAGTGTTAATAATTCATTGCCCTCAGTTGCTTCATTTCTCCTCTTGGCCAAAAGAAACCAAGCCTTTTGGCCTTCTCATGGTGCCTGCTTTCTGTCAGTTACATTTTGGTAGAAAATAGTGATAACAGAAGTCAATATCTTTGCTTTTTACCACTTCCCTTTATGTGTGTTTCATTAGTTCCTTTAATAGGTTAGGTTGAAACTATTGTGATTTTGTGGAGGGTCATCTCATTTCCTTTCATTTGGTTCTGATTTTGACCCTTGCTTTGATTAGTCGGTGACAAAAACGTTTTGCCCACCGAGAGGCACATAGTTGGCCATGGTGGTCACTATTAGAATCAGGCCACCTAAGCTAGACTCGATAAACATTTTAGGAAACATACTTTTTAGGCATTTGTTAGGGAATATCTATTGTGTTAAAAACAAAGTCAATTTTTTTAAAGGAAACTATTATCTATAGTGTGAGGTTTCCTGTGGAAGCAAGAATGAGATAAATGTTCCACTCCAGTTTTTCTGGCTGCTCACCTGTCTGCCCTTTTGCTCCCAGGGAGGTGGATGGGCCATGCTGAAGGGGCTTAGTCTCTGTCCACACCTGACCTTCTTCTCGCCTTTCTTACAGTTGCGTCGTACTCCACCTGGTGGTTCTGGATTCTATGATGGCCTATTGTTTCTTCTGTTGCAGCTCATCACCCAGGTATCTCTGCAACTCAAGATGAGCAGGAAATAGGGACAAGGGAACTAAGCCCTCTGGTATCTAGGACATAAGAGGAATTTCAGCTTTCCCTCTTTTTTTAATTTGCCATTCCTGCCTAGAGAGATGGGCCAATGTGGACACCACGAAGGAGAGGGGTTGGTTCTGGAGTGCCCTTTTCCTCTACATGGGGGTAGGGAAGACTCTATGGGAACCTTGGTACCTATAGCCCAGCTGCCACCTGCATGCTTTGTCTCTCAGGGTGGGGCTCAGATAGTGCAGGATGTGGCCAACTCAGAACTGTGGACCATTTTGTGGCACCGATTCTTCATGACGCTGAGACTGTCTGAGAAGGTGCCCACCTCAGAGATCGAGATATCCCTCTCTAGCCAACTCATCCCAGAGCCTGAATGGACTCTCATCTCTCCCCAAGGTAGAACTTTCAGAGTTTTCACGTCTCATTTGATGACTTCTCCAAGGTCAATGGGGTGTGGGCTCTTTTGACTTCCAGTCTTTGACACCCACATGGCCCTAGCCCTCTTTCGGTTCCTGGTTCTTGCCTGGTCCTCTCCTTTGTGTCATCCCCATTTAAGGCCAGTTTGGTTTTCCTTGTATGAGGTTTGGGGTTGACTGACTGTGACCTTGAGCAAATTACTTACTGTCCCCAGGCCTCAGTTTCCTTATCTGTAAAATGAAGGGGTTGGACTAGGTGGCCTCAGATCCCTTCCAGCACTGGATCCTATTTTTTGCTTGGAATATCTTGGTAGGCAAAGGCAATTCCTGCTGCTGATGCCACCAGCATATTTCATGGGAAAGAAAGGGTGGCAGAACTGGGATAGAGCTACTGTAGACTTATCTGCCTAGTTATTCAGGGAGTGGAGGCAGTGGAGCGCAGTGGAGCGAGCTCTGAATTTGGAGTCAAAGGACACAAAGTCACCTCCTCTCTCCGGGCACACTTGGGCGCATCCCTTCCCCATTCTGGCTGAGCAGGGGGTTGCACTAAATGACTCCTCAGGTCTCTTCCAACACCAGCACTACGGTCCTTTGAGCCTGCGAGTAGCCCTCGGCAGCAGGAGTCTTTGGGCAGTAGGGTAACTTGGTTCTCTTACTCACCCTAATGAACCATTTCCCTGTCCTCACATGCTTTGTGTCCACAGGTATCATTGCTCTGCTCAACCTCGCCCTAGCAGTCTTCACCCGAGAGCCCCACCTGTGCCTGCCCCACTTGATTCAGCATGGCAGCATCCTCATGTCCACTCTGAAGCACCTGCTGTCCCCCAGCTTCCTGCAGCAGCTTGGACAGACGTGAGTCTGGAATTTAACTGATGGAAGGGCCAAGAATGGGGCTATTGAAAGAGAGGAACCAGATATCTGAGGGATGTGGGAGACAAGGAGCCAGGAGTGGGAGGGCTCAACCAGAGCCCTAGGGAGAGGGGATGCAGTCTGATGGAAAGAACCAGTCAGTGGTCTGGGAATGGGGAGGACATGGTTCCGAGTAATAAGAGAGAGGGACCAAGAGTATTTGCCCCATCTGCACTTCCCAGACAACATGGGTCTGAGCTGCTTCCAGCTGTGGTGCTCCCTGTCTGCCAACTTCTCTGCTTCCCTTTCGCCATGGATGTGGATGTTGACATTCTTCTAAGTATCTTGGCAGACCTCAGGGATTCAGAAGTGCCAGCCCATCTGCTGCAGGTGTGTGGGTGGTGCTGCAACCTTGGAGGAGCTGGCAGGGGATGTATTTTCTGTGGAAGATTGCTGTGGGAAGCCTGAGGTGGGCTGGCTACCTCCTCACTCTCCATGGGACAGGAATCGATTACTTCTGCCTTCCTCTCAGTCCTTCTCCTCCTCCTTTCCTAGTTCAAAACTGCCTCACAGAAATCATTTTCAGTGACTTTACCTGGTTCTAGGAGTGGCGATCACTCCAGCAACCTTCCATCAAAACTACTAGTTATTCGTAATTGTCTCTGTGCTTGCTATTGTAACCTCATCCCTTAAGGCCAAAGATGGTGTCTGACCAGGCCTGGATGAAGACCACCGGTGGGAGCTGGTCTGTGTCTTCTCTTCCCTATCAGCTCCATATCCGAGCCTTGCTAAAAGTCCTAAGGGAGCGTTTCTCCAGGTTGGGACCCTTGGCCAGGAATCTTCCTTGGTATCTTTTTAAAAAATTGTATTGCTCTCTTGCTTTTATATCCCCCAAATCCCTTCCCCTTCTCAGAGAGCCATCCCATATAGCATGTTTTTAAAGATAATTTTTTAAAAGAAAATAACTATGAGCAGGAAAACATATGCAGTGTTCCTTTCCTGTGGAGCAAGGCCCATATCCATTTTGAGGCCCTTCTCTTCTTTGATTAGGAGTTCCTGGGGGAGATCTGTTGAACAGGATGTGGCCTCTGGGAGCTTGTCAGTCTGTTCCTTGTTTGGGGAATGGAGGCTCGCATACTCTGGACTTCCTCTTTTCTGACTCTACCTAGGTGTTGGCTCCTTATCCTGAGAGACTCAAGGACACCCTTCACTTTGCTCATGTGCTCACCTTTGTTTTCTCAGGTCTGTTGCCGCCACCTCCTGCTACCACAGGCTGAACTGCCTGTCAGCCTTCTCACCCGACTGGCTCTCACAGACTCCACCACTCTCAACCAGTTTGTAGCTGCTGTGACCGCCTCACCTAACACCATCACCTTCCTGTCAGCCGCCTTGCTGGGTGACCAGCCCCTTTTGACCTCTGATATCCTTTCTCTCTTAGCCCATGCAGCCAGAGTCTGGCCTCCCACCCACTTGCTTTTTCTCCAGGACCTCTTAGCTGGGCCTGATGAGTCCTACTGGCCCCTGCGCTGCCTCTTGGGCCACCCGGAGAATCCAGTCCGTGCCCGTGCCTATGGCCTCTTGGGCCACTTGCTCCATCACAGCACTGCCCTTCGGGGGGCCCTCCAGAGCCAGGCAGGACTGCTAAGCTTGCTTTTGGCTGGGCTGAAGGACAAGGACCCTGCTGTTCGCCGCAATGCCAGCTTTGCTGTTGGAAATGCAGCCTACCAAGCTGGGCCCCTGGCGCCAGCTCTAGTGCCTGCAGTGCCCAGGGTAACCCAGCTGCTTGGTGATCCTCAAACTGGGACCCGGCGTAATGCAGCTTCTGCTTTGGGCAACCTGGGCCCTGAAGGGTTAGGGGAGGAACTACTTCGGTGCCAGGTGCCTCATCGGCTCCTGGAAACTGCATGTGGAGATCCGCAGCCCGCGGTGAGAGAAGCTGCCCTCATTGCTCTCCGGAGCCTCAGACAAGAGCCCTGCATCCACCAGGTGTGTCCTCAGGGACAGGGAAGTCAAAACTCTAATCTCCTGTATGGGCCACATGACCTCACAAACAACCACTGCAGGGTAGGGGAATCTAGGGATGGAAACCTAGCTTGTGCTTGGCTATAAAAAAACAAAAATAAGGCTATAGATGAAGTAGGAAAGGAATTGAGAAAATGCGGCATTTCAGTCTTCTGCTCAATCTCTCCCGAGGGAGGGAAGAGTCTTAGAAAATGAGAACATTAGGCTGAGATGCATCTGGGGCATGACATTCGGGGAGAACTTGGGGCAAAGAGCTCAACACTGGGCCACTACCACTGCTGGCTCTTCTTTTTTCCTTGTGGAGAAAGTATATCTCAGTCTTTCTATTTTATAGCACAAAGGAGAACAGGTCCCTTGTACCTCCTGGCCTCTTTGGAATGAATCCCAACTCTAGAGTTCTTTTTCCTCCTCCCAATAGCCTCTTCTAAGCATAGCCTTAAGGACTCATTCCATATCTCCATTTATGGGATATAACGTACCAGAGTTGGCCAAGATTTGCCAAGCACACCCCATCTTTGTTACTTCACCAACCACAGCTGCAGTGATATTACATTAAGTATTAGGCTTCTTTGATTAGTCCCTCAGTTAAGATGTTCCATTCTTATCTGCAATGGGGGAGTAGGAGTGGAGGGCCTAACCCACCTCTCAAGGGAGTGAGGCATTGCCCCCTTTATCTTGTGGGAACCCAAATCTTCTCATGATATGCATCTCTTGACATTTCAGAGTTACCAATAAAATAACAAAGCAGGGATAGAAAAAAAGGAAGAGACTTGCTATGAAGGTCAGCCAAAGGCGGCACTACCTTGAGGGGTGAGGAGTTACTCTGACAACTTGTTCTTTCGATCTGTTCTACTTCTAGGTGTTGGTGTCCTTGCATGCCAGTGAGAAATTAGCTTCACTCTCTTCATCTGGCCCACTGCCTCCTCACAGCAGTAGTAGTCCCCGACCTTCTTCTGCCAGGCACTGCAAGAAACTTATCCACCTCCTGAGACCAGCTCACAGCACATGAACCTGAAGTCCTGGGGCTCAAGGCACCAGCCTCTGCACACACCTACCTAGGAGCTCTTTCCCTACCCACATCTGCCTGTTCCTTTCACATAAACCAGTTTACCAAGAGGCCAGAAGAGGGAGATATGGGCCTTTGATGATCACAGATCCACAACTGTCCCAATGAGAAAAATCTTACTTACAGACTTCTTGGGCCCTGTACTTCTTCCAATCTTGGCAGCTCTATTGGTTCCACAGAACACTTATTTGTTTTCCATATTTGGGATATATTCTCCCCAGTAAAATATTTTTAATCCCAGGAACTAATTTCATAGACTCAAGGGAACCCACCTTCTAATTGGAGCTCCAAACTCATCTCTATTCTGGAGGATCTTCATTCTAGCCCAGTAGGTGTGCCAGACCCCATGTCATGAACTGGGAGCAGGGTCTATGCTCAGTTCTGGGGCTTGTTCATAAATACCTGTGTGTCTCCCTATCCCTGGGGGCCATCCCACTGCCTCCAGTTTCCACTTTCCACTCCAACACCTAGCCCCAGTTTTGTATTCATGTTTCCATCTATTGTTGAGGGGTGTTATATCAATTTTTTGTAGCCTTGTTTGTAAAGTCTTTTAATAAAAAAGTGCTTCTCATCCCTCCTGCAATGAATTTCCTTAAGTTTTCCTGAGTTCATATTTCCCTCTCTGGTTTCTCAAAAAATACAGTCAGCTAGTACATCAATTATGACCCAGCTGTCTATAGTGCTGGTGCTTTGTATGTGGGGGAGGGTAGTTTGTTTGTGTTTGTCCTTCATTTTTGAAGAGGACCAAGATGACATGACTTGCACTTGGCTTTGTTTTGAGTGAGGGGGCGCTGTGCAAAGTCACCAGCCTCACTTTCTCCTCCTGAGCCATCTGGATCCAGTAACCAGATGTTCATTGGGATGACTGGAGATGTCCCAGGATGCAATGGGAGACCTTGGCCTTTTAGGCTAAGGTCTTTTCAGGTACTGACTTAAAGTGATATAATGCCCATTCAGTGAATAGGCCTCTTTAAAAAGTACTCAGGGGGATAGCCCCTTTAAAAGAAAAGAAAGAAAAAAAGTAGATAAATCACCCTGGGAGGGCCAGTAGCCTCAGGGTTGTTGTTTCAAACAGAAACCGTTACTATTGTCATTGACTCTAAGTCAGGAGGGTCCAAAAACAGCCTTTGCATTGAGTGGAGGTTGGGCAGGGATCCCCTGTTGTTCAATCCATGGACTTTAGAGTGTACTGGGTCTAAGGTTTTAGGGGAGAGAAGAAAGAAATCTAGCCAGTAAACCTCAAGTTAAATCTAAATTAGATACCTCTACTTCTTTATTCAACAAACTCTGTTTTATATTACCTCCAGAATCAGGCATGCAATTTTCTTTTTTAAAAAGTTCTTCAAAATCTGAATTCTTCCTACTTTTCTAGTCTTCTTACATCTTATTCTATTCTGAATACTCATTGATCCAGTAACCCTGGACTCTGTGATGTTCCCCAAACAAGACACTCAGTATCCCAACTGCAGGTATTTTCACTGGCCGTCTCCCATGTCTGCAACTCTCTCCTTGTTCCTCTCTGCCTTATATATTCCCTGGCTTCCTACAAGTCTTACCTAAATTCCTACCTTCTGCAAGAAACCTTTCCCATTCCTCCTTAATCTTAATTCTTACTTCTATCACAGCTCCCCACTTGGTTGTGTCTGCTTCTCCTGTCAATCTCTAGTATACCACTCACCTTTTAAGCTTTTGCCTTTCAGTAGGTCCAATCAGAAATCTTTCTGGTGATACAATTACTCTGTGACCTAAAATATCTCCTACAAGGAATCCTGTATATTTTTCCCTATGAACTACACTTCCTGGGATTTGGGCATAGTAACAAATGTAATCAGAGATAAAATGGAGTCTGAAGTACCCCCTACTATAAGTAAAGTATCTGGGAAGATATAGAGAAACTCTTGAGCACTAAGGAAGACTATAGTAGTATCACATATCACATTTGTCATTTTTAATTTTTCCTTCCTATCCCTCTGTAAAGTCAATTACAGACAGCACACCTGAGGGCTGCTGCTGTGAATGATTTCAAGGGTCTAATTGCATAGTATAATGAACTCTCTATTCAGCAACAAACTAAGCATTATTCAGTAAAGTAAAGCATGACATTCATAGCAATATCCTTAAGTAAAACACATCATTCAATCAGTATCTCATAACAATAGCAATACAAGTAAAACATATTCAATCAATATCAAATATCCAAGTAAAGTCCTTTTTCAAAGTACTACAACATCAACCCCTAGGTCACTGTAAGAACAGTCTTCTTAATATCAAGCATCCAAGTAAAGTCCTCTTTGAACTTAACTTGAGGTTGGCTTCCAAGTTGCATGGCTCTTCCTCTGTGGGCTGACCACTCCTGACTCTCACCTAGTTTCACATGTAGGCAGCTCTCTGCTCCTGTTCCGTGTCTCCGCTCATCAGGACTGCTCCACTGCACGGCTTCTGCTTCTGGGAAAACAAAGCTCAGCAGGGCAACAATACTAACATACACCACCAACACCATCATCTCAATTCACTCATAAAGACCAACAGACAGGGCTTCTGTCTGAGAAATCAACACAGACCAACAGACAGGGTTTCCTCCTGGCTCTCAGAGGTCTTCCTCTCTGTTATCAGAGGTCTTCCTTTCCACTATCAGAGGTTTTCCTTTCCTCTATTAGAGGTCTCCTCCCAGCTCTCTTCTTCTCAATATTGGCTCACCCCTTCAATGCTGGGTCTCTTCTTGTCTCAGGAGGGTAGTAGAAGGTGTTACTGGAGTGATTGCTATCACTAGGGCAGGTGAAATGACCAGTTATGACTTCTGATGCACCTGTTTTAAGTATACTGTACAATATTTTTTTTAACAAAAGGGGTTTGGAGAAAAGAAAAAAACTCATAGGAAAGTAGATTTGAAGTGAACATGATGTAAGGTTTCCACAGCTGTGGCTGGCTGGTTTTGGTCCTCTGGTTTCTATAGTGAATTCTAATTCTCCCAGATCCCCTTCTCAGGATTCTTCATCTGTTTCCTAGATACCCCATGTTTAGTCTCTTCACTTCTCCAGTTATATCTTAGCAAGAAAGCACTAGCAGTCTGGCAAAGATGATGAATCCCTTCTTAAGATGATGTTGTAAAATGCAGGAAATACATAACATAGGAAACCAATTCTATTGAAATAGTTATGAAAATGTTTTCAAAAGCAAATTCTGGAACCCCAGGTTAAAATCCTTGCCTTAGCTCTACAACTCCCATCTGGTCAGAGACACATCAGTCCAACTGAATAAATAAATAGTCTAGGCTCCTTAAGAACTGGTGAGTCAGTGTATCCTAAGGTTCAAATCCAGGACCTAGGGAGAGAGGGAAACTGTAACTGTGCCTCCACACTTTGGTTCATGGGTGAACCCCAAAAGTTTTCCTGGACGCTGGCACTCAAAGAAGTACTTTAACATAATTATCACAGTCACAACAATAGCACTTATGTGGTGCTTTAAGGTTTGCAATGTACTTAATAGGTATTTTAATGTATATTGTATGATATACATATACATGTAATATACTCTGTATAATAAACTATATGTGTATATATACAAATAATATATAAAAAATTATATAACATGACAATCATGAATTATATAACACATAACAATTGTATATTTATATATAATTATGTAAGATATAATTATATAAGTATGTTTAGTGTTCAGGTATTTCAGTCGCCTCCGATTCTTCATAATCCCATTTGGGGTTTTCTTGGCAAAGACATGGGAGTAACTGTTTGACATTTCCATCTCTAGTTCATTTTTCAGATGAAAAAACTGAGGCAAACAGGGTTAAGTGACTTGGCCAGAGTCACACAACTAGTAAATGTCTGAGGCCAGATTTGAACTCAAGAAGATGAGTCTTCTTAAAGAAGTTCCAGGTCTGACACTCTTATCTACTTCACCACCTAGCTGCCCTTATAAAAGCATATAATAATATAGAATAAATATTTTTTATATTATGGTGTATAATAAACATATCAACACTATGATTATATATTATAAACATAACAAATAATACAATTTATAAATAATATGATGAATATATAATATATTACATAATTGACTCATTTGATCTGTTCATCTTGTTCATCAAAGGGAAAAGGAAAGTTCTTTGAAATTCAACTTGCAAAGACAACCGACGTCTGGGAAGTCCTAGAAGAGAGTCTCTGTGTAACTCTTCTCTTACTTTATACTGGACTACAATTCCCAGAGTACACCGCTCCAAAGCCAGCTCGCACTGCCTCTTGGGAGAAAGGATGGTCTTTGCGCAAGCGCAGGTCGTCGGGAGCGGACTTTTTCTTCCCCCTCCCCCCCACCTCTCGCCCCCTCTTTCTCAGATTTAACTCTCCTTGCCTTGGCCCTGCATTCATTCGCTTTCACGTCCATCTGTCGGGGGCGCGCACGTGGTACGTGGCCGGCAGCGCCAGCGAGCGCGGGTCGCGTGGCGGTGCGTGGTTGCTAGGGGCGCCGAGGCCGCCCGCCCGGCAGGCCAGGGAGGAGCAGCTCGGAAGCAGGCACCGAAGCCGGGACGTAGCGGGGGCCAGCAAGGTGAGTGAGGCGGAGGCGGTGGCCAGGGCTGCCCCGGGGTCGGACGCGCCCCATCCCGCTCTCTCTCCCGCGCGTCCTCCCTCTCCGCTTCCGCCACTTTCCCTCCCGGACCCTCCATCCGCGTCTCCCTTTCCCGCCAGTCCCGACCCCAAAGCGTGAGCCATGTCCCCCGCCCCGCCCCCCAGCGTCAGCCCCCTCTGCCCTTCCCCCCTTTCTCCTCCGCAGGCCCCCCCTCCATCCCCCAGACCCGGCCGCCTCTCCCCTCCCCCACATTCCTCTGACCCCCTCCCGGCCTTCTCGGCCCTGCAACCCCTGCCCCTTCTGCCCCGGGGTCCCCCTCCCCCACCCCGCCGAGCTGCAGACCCCGTGTCTGTGTCTGCGGGGGACTCTCCTCTTCCCCCCTCTGCTCCGTGCCCCTGTGCCTCGTAAGAGCCTGGGACTAGTCCGGGAGCCTGCCTTCCCCTGAGAAGTGTGGGGCCGGGGGCACACCCCCAATCCCCCGCGCCCCAGGAAAGAGTAGAGCTAGGACCCGGATTGGAAGGTGTCTGCAACTGCACCCCTGCGAGCTCCGGCTTCCCCTTCTCCTTTGGCAAATTTCCTCCCTCTACCTTCGGAACCCATGCTTTCACCTTGCCCGGAGAGGGGCACCCATCCCTGTTCTCTCCTAGGTCCCTCGGTTTCGGGTCCGGCAACTTTAGCCCCATTCAGAAAAGCACCTAGCCCCACACCCTTGGACAGGGTTCCTGGGACTCTATTTGTTGCATCGAGAGTCTTGGCTTACAAAGTAACTACGAGGAGATTAGCAAAGTTTTGTCTTTCCTCTTCCGATATGACACTCCTGACTCCTTTGATTTCAGTTCACAGTTAATTTTTTATTCCTGATGGTCAGGGCCGGTTTGCTGATGAAATTTTTCCCCTTTTACATTTCCACCTACTAACTGTAAGAGTGCTAGTAGAAAGGTTATCTCCCATTGCTGTTCTGCAGCTTCGGGCACTGAAGAGCTAACGACCTGGAGCAGCTTTGTGTAAGGGGAGTTTAAGAATCTAGTTTATTATCTTAGGGGTTTTTTTTTTCAACCGGAAAGGGACCTGAGAAATCTAGTTCAGCTGCTTCATTTGGTTAAGTTAAATGACTTGTTCACGATGCACAGGCAGATTTGAGCCTGCATCTTCTGAGTACTCAGCATACTTTCCACTGGGATGGATACTTACCTCGTGGCACCAGCTTTCGGGTACTGGGCAAATAAGGCATGTTGAATTTAAAGGAGTTTGTCAGGCTGTAAGTTTGGGATTCTGGGACACTGGTAGCTTCACGTGCATTTTATTTAGTTCATGTAAAATACTGTAGATATACTATTTTCTAATGTAGAATCCTTTTATGAGAAAATGGAGGTTACTGACATACCTCATGAACTTAAGGAGTGATAATAGAGTGCATATATTTCTAAACTATCCAAATAACTCAGAAGCAGAGGAGTGAAGTAGAGTGTGACTCACCTACTTTTTTCTTTTTTAATCACCCCAGGACACTGGCAAATTGGGTTTTTTAGTCAGGCCTTTTTTAGCCAGCTGTAATAGGGGTTCTTTGGGTTTTTTGGGATTGTTCACCTGGTTGTTGTTTGAGAATTTTGCTAGTGATGTTTGAACCATCCTTCCTTCCTAAGGGGAGACTTCCCATCTATTCAGAAATCCTAAGGTATAGATATGTCTGTGACCTTTGTGTAGGAATCATTTATTTGCTGAAGGGGAATGATGAAAGTAAGTCTATCTACTAAAGGGTTTCATTTTCCTTAGGGTCATAACCTCCAGCTAAGTTTCATTTCACAATTATCTCATGGCTTTGGAAGTTTTCCATAGTTGCTTCCCTGACACATGATCAGTTGTTTTGATCAATTAGCATAATGCTAAGTAAAAGGGTTTTTTCCTCCATTGCTTGAACTTTTTACTTTCTCTTCTTGGCATGAATGCCATGTTGTCTATTGCCTGCTCTTACCTACTCTAAATTCCAGGCAAGGGCTAGGAGTCAGAGATGAGGCTGGGGAGAGGCCGACTCACCCTTGATCTAGTTCAGGTTTAGGATCAGGAAAGCAGTTCACTTTTTGATATCTAACTTTGGCTGTTTTCAGTAATTTAGAGATTTACCTCCTAAAGCCCTAGTGCCATAGTTTATTCCTTTTCTCCAGATTTGATGACTCACTTGAAAATCAAAGGTAGCATATTTTCTCCTGATGTCCCTGACCCACCTTCCCCATTTGGGCTTCTAGAAGCTAATTGCATTTTTTTTTACTACATGTACTTTCTAATTGAAGGAGAACTCTGGGAATTATCTCTCAAATAAAAATAGGACCTCATTCTCTTCCCTCTCTTCTTCCACTTGACTCCCAGCACCTCCAGGTAAGTCAATTCTGCCTTGGCTATAAATACTAAACATTTTCCAGAGACCTTGTGGTTTGCAGATTTTTTTTTTTCATTTTTTTGTGTCCAGAGTTACCTTGGTGAACTAGGAAAATACCTAGACAGAAGGGAAAGGAAACTTCAGATCCCAAGAGCCATACTCTCCAGTAATGTAGCAGAGTGATTTAATCAGTGGGTAATTACTCTCTAGAAAGAGTATCTGGTCCCAACTAGACTGGACCTGGTCCCTGGAGACCAGTTCTTCTAAGGAAATTGTGATAGATACTCTGCTTAGACTGCTGAGCACTCACTTAGACTCAAGTAGGAAACTTTGAGTAATTTTCAGGACACTACACCCTTTATGACTCAGAAAGGACTGGAGGATAAGGAATGTGTAAGAGGTTCTATCTGGAGACTTGGGGTTAACATGGTGGTACAGATTCCTGAAGCTGATTTTATACTCCAGAGAGTAATCACATTCATCACCTTACTTTCATGTCTTTCTTTATTCTCCTTCATTATCCCCTATTTCATTCAATCAATATATATTTATTGAATACCTGGTATGTGCAAAGTTCTGGCGTATACAAGAGTACCTGAGGAGAGTGTTTGTACTAGTGCTTGCTGTCAGTCCTAACTGCCATGAACAATAGTGTTCTATGAAAAAAATCCATTCATTGTTGCAACTTTAAGTTAAGCAAAACACATTTCTTCTCATTGCCTGTACTAGGAGCAGAGAACTTTTCCCCTCTCCCTTCCTGGCAGTGCAGAGAAACCTATCTAAAGTGAGGGGTGGAAGTGAAGAGAAGACTTAGATTTCATGAGCATTTTCTTGTAGAAGGGTGAAGCATGGAAGTGCATCATGGAACCTGAGAGGTAATCTAGTCTAACCTCTCCAGGGCATTGGTGAGAAAACTAAGGCTAGGAAGGTCCAGTGATTTGTCCAAGAGTCAGAACTTGAACCAAGTGTCCCAACTCGTAAGTCAGTGCTTTTTCCCCAGTGCTTCATGGGATGAGCAGGAGGGTGTGCCTGCGACTGGAGATGCTTTTGCAATTGGTGCTTAGACTAGGGATGCAGCAGTGGTGGTGTTCAGAGCAACCTCAACTTTTTCTTCCTCTTACCATGGTTACTGGTGCCATTTAAGGCTCATTTTTCAAATAGCTTGAGGTAAAAAGTCAGAAGTTTGAGAGGAGGAAAACCCAGAGTTTAGTCCAGAATGAAAAGGGAAAGGGAATTTCTGTGGCCATAACTGTTCTAGGGGGGGCCATATGTAAAGGGCAAAGGTAAGTTAGGACTGCCCATACATGGGAAAATTTGACTGTAGGATGCATCATATGAAAAGAGATAAATGAATGGAATAGACAATAAGTCCTTTTAAATTCAGAGGTCACAGTGGGCTCCAGCTCAGGAAAGACCTTTTGGAAGAGGAATTTGAGCAGGACCTTCAGAAATGAGTAGGTGTTGAAGGGGAAGGTGGCCTTCCTCAAGCCTATCTCCAGTCATCCTCCCCACAGCTTTACTAAAAGGAGTTTCCCAAAGCTCGACTCTGACCATGGCATGCCTCAATTCAATAAACAACAGGGGCTCTTTTTTGACTTGAGACTTTAAAAAAAAAAATGTTTATTTCAGCCTTCTAAAATGTTGATCTTTTGTGTGTTTTATGATGTATATAATTTATAAATAAGTAAATCTATACACTTGGGCTTGCCATCTTCAAAATTTTTTTTAGTGACCTAAGAAGTTTGGAGACCATTGCTTTTGATGCTTCACTTCCTTCCAGGCTAAGTCCCTACCTCTGGCACTTTGACCTGGGCTGATGGGACACAATACTTGTACTTTGTTCCTTGAAGCTTCATAGGGTCACAGTGGATTCTATACCATTTGTGCTATCCTGGCAGTAGTAGCTTTGGAACTATAGGCTTAGAATGCCATGTTATAGTCACCAGAAAGAAACTTTTTTGAGGAAGGGCTAACGTCTGAAGGAAGAAAATGAATGCCTCTGGGAATTAGTTGAAGAACATGGTTTTCAGGCATGTGGTTACCAGGAATCTATTGGTGTGTGTTTTCCCTACTGTCAGAGCAATTGATGAGCATGTGATGTTTGGCCACTAGGTGTCATGTCCTGAGCAAGGTGAGGGTGGACCTTTTTCCTCCCTCTGAACTTCTCATACTGAGTACATTCCTCCTTTCTTCCCCCCTCAGTTCTTTTTCAAGTCTTTTTTTTTTTTTTTTGCATAATGGTGGCAGATATTAGACCTCATTTACCCTAGGCAGTCACAAACATGCCTGTGAACTACAACACTCCTCAGTTTCCTGGAGGACCTCCAAGAGCAGATTATATGATCTTCTACCTCCTCTACTTTTTATTTTAAAGAGAAGCTGCTGCAGCAGCAGCTTTGGGAACTGAGACTCTGCCTTGTCTAGAGAACTCTCAGTAACCAAATCTTTTGAGACTAAGGTTGTACCTCCCCACCCTCTCATGCACATTTAAGATCAATGTTCGGACCACCAAAGTTGCTTATAAATAGGTGAGTTAGCTGTCATTGGACTCCTAGAGAGCCCTTTAGGTCCCTAAAACTGTCCAGCCAGACTGTACAGGTCTTTTTCTAGTCACAGTCTTTAAAAGTCCTTTGGCTTACTTGTTAGAGCTGGTATTTTACTCTGGATTAGCAGCTCTGCCGTGTATATTGTGGTCATTGTATGTACTGTCTTCCTGGTTCTGTTTACTTTGTATAAGTTCATGTGTCTTCCAGTGATTCTCTGTATTGGTCATCATTTTTTTCTTAGGCACTGTAATATTGTTACATTCATGTACTGTAGTACAACTTTTTGGCTATCTCCCAAGTGATGGGCATCTACTTTGTTTCCTGTTTTTTGCAACTATAAATATCTTGAGTATATAGGACCTTTCTTTTTGTTATCTACTTTCTTGGACTATATCCCAAGCGGTGGAATATGTGGTTCAAAGACCCAGGCATTTAAAATATTTTCTCCAAATAATTCCTAATTGATTTCCAAAATGGTTGGACCAATTCACAGCACTACTAACAACGTGCTTGCCTTATCACCACCTTTCCAACATAATCTATCCTGACTTTTTGTCCTCTGCCAATATGCTGAGTGGTTCTAAAAAAAGTTTTATTATGAGTTAGAAAATCATCAGCAAACATGAACATTTTGATAAAGAGGTTCAGAAAGAAAGGTTTGTATATGAAACCATGGATCCATATAAGTAGCTTATTTGTTTAATATGATCAGTCTTTTGAGTTGTGATTGGTTATTGTATTGGTCAGAATTCAAGTCTTTCATAGTTGTAATTTGTAATCTTGTGGTCATGTATTATTCTCTGCCTTAGTTCATATAAATTTCCTTCTTTTCATCCATGATTCTTCTCAAGTCCTTTCACATGGATCACATGGATCTCTTGGTTTATTGGCTATGTTCTGGAACTGGCAAATGTTTTAGGATTGAATCACAGTGTAATCCTATAGCCCAGCCTTAGATCGATTCTTCATAATCTAAGTACTTCATAACTAGGTATTCAGTGATGTACCTGACCTTTTCTAACAGCCTTAGCATTAATTGAGTGACATTATTTACCTTGTTTTTGACCTGTTTAACTTTCACTTCAAGTTCCAAAACTCATTGTCCTTAAAGGATCCCTGGACTTCCTTTTGGTTTCAACTCTTGTTCCCACGTCCTGGGTCAATAGAACAAGACAGAGAAGGAGATACCAGAAGAGACGAATAATAAGAGGAAGAGGAAGAAAAGAACTAATGGCCTGAATGAACAGGTGAATGAGTGGGTTCAGAACATATGGAAGAATGGAGAGGTGGTCAGAGAGAAGGGATAGAAAGTTTGTAGTTTGGGGGATACGTGCTGGTTGTTGGTTAATATGGGGCTCAGGACAAAACATCAGTGAAGTTCAGTAGAGTGATCATCTGTAAGGACTGGAATGTTGAATATACAGAAATGATACTGCTTCTTGTTCCTGTGCTGATAAAAGAATTTCAGACCTCCCTAGTCATCCATTCTGTGGATTTACTCTCTTTGGTGTCAGGGAATTCTTACTGTTACTTGAAGCTTATGTGATTTTAGACCATTTCCTGTCATTCCTTCCCTAAACGCATTATGGTTGTCAAGGGAGAAGAAAGCTTTATCTGATGTCCTTCTGGCATTGTCAGATATCTTGTATTTCAGGCCCATTTTCAGGTTAGAGCCAGGTTAGCTAGTGAGTGCAATTCTTTGCCCTATTCCCTCAGTCTCTTGAAATCAACAAACTAAAATCTGGCAAAACTATTTTTGCTTAATTGCAAAAAGATTAAAAAAGATTATGTTCTTTCCTACAGTTGCTTTGGGTACAGAGTAGCCAGGAAGGCTGAAAGTTTCCCAGGGCCTCCTTTGTGTTCCACTGGAGGCCAGCAGAGTTCTTCCTTTGTTTCTCTGCTTCATGGGCATATATATTGTCTTCTCACCTGAGGGCAAGGCAAGAGCGAGCCTGTGTTCTGACATGGCATCAGTGACCTCTTATAGAACTGGCTATAAAGTTAACCCTCCAATTGACATTGAAGATCAAGTTGAAATGGCCTCTTCTCTGAGATGAAGTTACCTTCTCACACTGCATATCCTGCTGCTGCGCTAAGGTTCTCAGAGAAAGCGTTCAACTGCTCTTCAATCTGCCGACCTATGACTCCTACCTACTGTGACCACCATTCTCTTTGAGTTAGAGATTCTTCAAATTAAATGTCTTAAAATTAAATTCAAGTTAGAATGCTTGTGTGCTGGTCCTTGAGCTACAGAGTTAAATCTGGTCAATCAGCAGACATTTATTAAGTAGCTTTTTGTGTGCCAGGTTTTGTGGTCAGGTATTCAGGTAGCTAGGTGATGCAGTGGATAGAATGAGGGGCCTGGAGTCAGGAAGACCGGTGTTCAAATCAGGCCTCAGTCAACTTAATAGCAGTGGGATCCCAGGCAAGTCACTGAAATACTGTCTGCTTCTGTTTCCTTAATTGTAATTGAGGATAAATAATAACACCTACTTAGGATTACTGTGAGGATCAGATGAGATATTTGTAAAACACTTTGTGCCTGGCACAAAGTAAGAGCTTAATAAATTCTTTTTTCCTTCCTACCTAAGCACTAGGGGATACAAAGAAGGATAAAAGATAGTTCCTGCTCTGCCATCAAGGAACTCATTCTAATGGGAGAGAATACATACAAACAACTCTGCAGGATAAATTGGGGATAATCAACCATGGTCAAGGCCATTAGAAGCTGAATTTTGCATAGTTTGGAGACATATGGATACCAGTGGTGTCTTAGGCCAGATGGCATCATTTTTAGAGAACTATGCCCCTTACGTGGGTCTATTTTAGACTTTTCTTTCTCTATTTCCATAGCCTTGTTACTACAGTATCTAAGATATTCTTGCACTGCTTCTCTGGAGAATTTCATTGGCTTGAGTCTTTTGCAGATAAAAATCACAGAATCTTAAGGACTGGATGGGAACCTAAATTCTGTTAGTTAAAACTTTTACTTGGTAATGAATCCTCTCCCAGATGCCGGGTTTCCTTGACTGTAAAGAGAGGGAGTTGAATTGGATAATTTCCTAAGCCCCTTCTCGCTCTCATATTCTGTGATCCATCTTATGGCAATGCCAGAACTCCTGTTCAGGGCTTGTTCCATGATAGCTGCCTCTTTAGAGTCATGTAGGAAGTAGGTGAAGAACTTTTTGTCACTGTGTATAGTCCTAAGTTTTCAGCTGCAGTTGTACTGAGAGAGGATACATTCCTGGTTCTTCCCCGTTGGAACTCTGAACACACTGTTCTACAGAAACATTGTTACCAAATGTGCTTAGGTTCTGTGGCACTGTCTGTACATAACATTCTGGCCTGGGAACTGAACCCCCGCATGGTCACATGGCTTATTTTTTTTTTGAAAGGAAAGGGATCAGTGTAACAATTATTTCCAGTTGTTGGCCCATAGATAACATTTGACTCATCTGGTTACAATGAATTCTATGTAAGTCTTTGGCCACTCTATATCACAAAGGATTTCTGGACTGTATGTTTTGTAAGCAGAAAGAGAGCTTACCCAAGAAAAGAGGTTTATTTCTTTGGTCCTGATATTAAGTAGCAATTACCTTTCAACTCCTATTACCTGCTTCCACCTACTGATACAAACTCCACAAAAACAATATCTTACTACAGCCCAGGCAGATAATACAAGTGTAATCAGTATCCTATACATGTTATAGAAGAGAAAATGGAGGCTCTGAGAGGCTGTATTTGCCTGGGGTCACACCATTAATATCAGAGCCATCATTCATAACCCAGAGCTCAGAAGCGAGAAAAAGGGAGAAGGCTGGCACGGTAGTAAATAGGGAGTTTGGTTTGTGGTAATGTATTTAAAACATTCTTTTCTTGCTATCTTTTGTTATTATATGGCCCTCATTTCCAAATATATCCATAGAGAGTCCAGAAAGCCATCCCCTGGGATACAGAATGTATATTTTAAAACAAGCTTCTATTAGAACAAAAGAGTTGGGGATAGACATCATACAGAATTTTATCTGTAGTTCTAGGAAAAACTTTGTTGTGTAATCATTATTAGGCCTCTTTTTCAGCTTCCCTCCTTTATTTGAGACTAATGGACTGGATGTTAGGTTACTGAGGATGAATGGGGAAAAGTTGACTGCCTGAACAGGGTCTTTTGAATCCTTATTCAGTGAGAGCTAAGATGGTGAAGGGCTTTAATTATTGCTTGGCCTGCTACTTTACTACTCCTAGAGACATCTTTTGGGCTTGCAGTACAAGGGGTGGAGACCACCAGTGCAACCTGACTGGAAGAAATATTAGGAACCAGGGACTGGACATGGGATTCATCAGTATAAAAAAAAAACAAAACTCCTTCTACCAATGCAGGTGGGCCCCTTCTCTTCAACTTTCCAGGCTTAGACATTAGCCTACCACACCACTTAAGTGACTTGGCCACAGTTCACGAATTTAACTGCTTGGGTCATCTGGATTCCCAGACCAGCTCTCTATCCAGTATATGATGCCAAATAAGTGATCGGAGATAAAGCCCTGATGTTTTACCTTTATCTAGTCTTTGATCCTTGTAGATAAGAATTTTCCCTCTTTTAGCTTGGAGTGGAGAACCAAGTCACAGAAGGCTCAAGAAAGATGTTTGTCATGTTGATGGCTCTAAAAGATGACATTGGATTAAAAAATGCTATTTGGGTAATATCAGTTAGCCTCTAAAACAAACACCATAAAGGCTGCTCAGAGGAAGCATGGGTAGAGGGAGTATTTCATGATGAATCATTTGGAATTGCCCCAGGAAGTGATTGTAAGTATGGCTTACTTTAAGCAATGAAAATCTGTTCATGTATAGTGTGTCAACAGTGTGCCAGCTTCTAGGGATACCAGGTAAAAATGAAACTGTTACTGTCCTGTAGGAGTTTACATTGTACTGGGGTGATGCAACATGTAGATAGACAAGTAAATACAAGAGAAATAAAATAAATGCAAAGTCTTCCTGAAAAGTAGTATGGAAATTGAATTTTTGTAAACTGAGAATTTTAAATGCAATGGATAACTTGCAGGCAGGTAATAATTTTCATATGCCTAAACACAAATTTTCCATTTGAGGAAATTAAAACAGGAAGGTTCAGTGACTTGTTCCAGGTTTCCCAGGTAGCATATGGCAGAGATGGCATTGAAACTTGGCTCCTCTGACTCAAGAGCCAGTGCTCTTTGCACTGTATTGCACTTCCACTGTGCTGGGCACCAAGGGTCTGTCAAGGAGCTTGCATTCTCCTGAGGAGAAATAACTATTCACACAGAAAAGTAAATAAAATAAAATACACAGACACAGACACAGACACACACACACACACACAGACACACACACACACACACACACACACACATATCAACTAGGAGATCAAGAAAGGACTTCTGTAGGTTTTACTTGAGCTGAGTGAGGCAGAGGTCAAGAATGAATACATTTAGGGAGAAGGTGGGGTCTTTGCTCAGTAGAGGGGTATGGCAGTATGTGCCAAAGCAGAGCCAGGACTGGCAAAGGCCCAGTATTCTATCCACTGCACCACCTAGCTATCCAGCCAGATGAAATGTTGTATGTGAAAAGAGTGAGTAGACAAGTCTGACTAGAATGTAGTGTATGAAGAAGGGTAATTATTTGAGGCACCTGAAAAGAAAGGCTGTTTCCAGATTGGGAAGGGCTTTACAAGCCAAAGGAGTTTGTAATTAATCCTAGTGGCAATAAGGAATCATGAGAGCTTCTTAAGCAGGGGAGTTTTATTTGTGTTTGTCCTTTGTCCTTGAAGAGGACCATGACATCCAGATGATGATATGACTTGTGGTTGACTTTGAGTTGAGTGAGGGAGGGCTGTGTAGTGTCATCAACCTCACTTTCTTCTCCTGAGCCATCTGAGTGCAGTGGCCTAATGGGCATCAGGATGGCTGGAGATGGTCCAGGATGCAATGGGAGACCCTGGTCTTTTCAGGCTTCCTTAAGTGATGTTGTAGAAACTGTACTTCAGGGAATATAAATTTGGCAACTGCACGTACTAGAGGCAGAACGATTAGTCAGGGGCTGTAATTGTCCATCTGAGATGTGAATAGGCCTTGACCTAAAATGATGAATTCTGGAGGGGAAAGGAAGGATGGGATGCCAAAGACGTCATGGAATCATTAGAAAACTAACTTGTAATTGTGTATTGTTTCTGGAATCTCTGGAGCTTACATGTAAGCCTGTGATTTTATGCCAAGGAAATTGGCCTCCCTTTCCCTCCATTTCTTAAGTTTTAGACTCTTTACTTGCTCAGGAGATAGGAATTGGCTTTCAGGGAAATGCTGCTTAGAGCATCTGGAGGTGGAGGACATAGAACTACTCTCCTTGGACCAGAGTGCAGATAGATGCTGCTGAGGACAGCCATGGGAAGAAGGCAACCAGGGAACACCAAGCCTCAGTTAACCCCTCTGTGAAATGAAGAGAAGAGCTCTCTCCTTGTATGGTGGCCCCAGCAGAGTTAGCCCCAGAAATCTTTGCCTAGGGAAAACTGAACTTTTGTTAGCCATCACTGAGTACTTGATAACAGAGAGCAGTGAAACAAACTTGAAGGAGTCACCTCTGATCAAAGTGACTGATATTGTCCCCTTCCCTTAAGTTTATCTGTGACCTGTTTGTCATCCGAAGAACCTTCATGTTTGGCTCTCAGGCCTTTCTTAGTACAGCTTGCTCACCTCTTCATATCACAGATCATGGAATTTTAGAATGAGAAGGGCCCTTGGCAGCCACGTAGTTCAGCTGGTGCCTGAAGAAATCCCTCCCGTAAACATGATTACCAAGTGCTCGTTCAGCCTGTGCTTGGCACAAGGCAGTCCATTCCCTTTTTGGATGGTCTAGTGGCCGGGAAGCTTCTCATGACATCAGACCAACAGTTTGCTTCTTGGCAACTCCAACATCTCACTTTTAGTTCTTCCTTCTGGGGCTCCCCTCCCAAAAAAAATAAGTCTGATCTCTTTTCACCTGGAGCAGTCTTGAGAGACTGGAGCACAGCTGCCAGGAGCCCCTGGAATCTTCTCTTCTTGAGTCTAAGCAGCTCCATTTCTATCAACCAGTCTTCATAGGACGTGAAGTTAAGGTCTCTTGCTATCTTTTGCTCTCTTGGAAAAAGTGTTCATTACCTTGAATTGAAAACAGCAATTTTGCCTCCCCATAGATATAGAGTCACTGCTCAGATAGAGTGTTTCTGAGACATTCTCACATCTCAGGCTTGGTACTCAGTCCTGGTATCTGTGTTCTCCTAGGAAGGCAGGTGACCTTTATCCCCATCCCTCCATAACCCTGTACCTACTTAAGAGATAAAAGAACAGGATAAGTTAAGGTTAGGTGGGAGAATCCTTTGTTAGACAGAAGGACTTCTTCTTTATGGTCTCCTACTGAGTTTCTTCCTGCCCTCTATAGCTCATCAAGTATCAAGCTTAAATCAAACTTCTGTACCTTCCATTTATTTACTCTGGATTTTTAGGAGATGAGAATTTCCTTCATCTATCTCTGAGGCAACTATTTGATTTCCTTCTTTCCCTAGTTATTTCTTAATTTTTATTAAGATATTTTTATTTAATTTTATTTAGTTTTTGTTAACTTTTATTTTTACCTCACATTGATTTCCATATAGATCCTTCCTTTCTCCCCTATCGGCAAGCTTATCTTTAAAAAAAAATTTGTTAGAGTATATTTACATCACCTAGATATTCTCCTATATTCCTTCTTCACCTCTCTTCCTCTCAGAGAACCAACTGTTATAACAAAGAATGTTTAAAAGAAAGGAAAGAATCATTCTCCCAAACCTAATCAATACATAAAAAAAATGACATTGAGTACAATGCTCCAGACTCATGAGTCAGTCACCTCTCTTCTTTCTGCAGAGGAGTAGAAGGAGGTATTGTCTCATGTCTTCTTGAGACCCATGACTATTTTTTATAATTTTGCTTATTAATTTTTTATTATTTTGGGACAGTTCTTTCCATTCACATTGTTGTCATTGTGTATATTGTTTTCCAGGATTCTATTTATTTCTGTTATAGTAAAAGTCAAGGTAAGCTGAGGCAGAGAGTTCTGAGCATGCTCACTTCATTGGTAAGGGTAGCAATTACCAATAAAAGGATTCTGTAGCTCCTCAGCAAGCAAGAAAAGTGTTAGAATGAAGAAAGATCATTTTTACAGACAAAAGGAGGTGCATCCAAAAGCCGGAGCATCAAAAATGGGGAAAACAATGATTGGATGGAAGTTTGCAATGCAGAGCTAGTAGCAATCCCTTCTTCCATCTTGTCACTGTGGTTCATTGGTAAGTGGCCACCTGCATGGCTAGTCAGTGATAACAGAGCGGACTTTCTTGAAGGACAGCAGAGATAACAGACCAGACTCCCTGGCATCCACCTGCAAGAATAACAGATTTCTTTGACAAAAGGATAGAACAGCGATTATTAGGAGGATAACTGAACTTCTGAACTTAATTAATTTGGAGAGGAAAGCTGAACTTAACTTAGAGACAAAAGGAATGTGACTTAGGCAGTATACAGAATGTTGGTGGTGATACAGAATAGAATCAGTTACAAAAAGGGAGACAATATTAATTTGGTTTTCTCATTTCACTTTGCATTGGTTCATGTCTTTTCATACTTCTCTGAATTCCTCATTTTTGTAATTTTTTATGTCACAGTTGTCATTTAGCCAAGTCCAACTTTTTGTGACCTCATTCAGGATTTTCTTGGCAAATGTACTGGGAGTGGTTTGCCATTTCCTTCTCCAGCTCATTTTATAGATGAGGAAACTGAAGCAAACAGGGTTAAGGTACTTGCCCAGGGTCACACAACTAGTTAGTGTCTGAAGCTGGATTTAATCTCAGGTCTTCCCTAATTTCAGG
The DNA here is from genome assembly GCF_028372415.1 of Notamacropus eugenii. NCBI lineage: Eukaryota > Metazoa > Chordata > Mammalia > Diprotodontia > Macropodidae > Notamacropus > Notamacropus eugenii. The sequence goes on from NC_092877.1 coordinate 317,211,061, forward strand.
CCTGCCACTTTTTCCACCATGCTATCTAGCTACTCCTTATATCACAGCATTATTCCGTTACATTAATGTAACGTAATTTCTTTAGTCTTTCTTTAATTTAATTTACCTTGTTTCCAGTTCTTTGTTACTCTGAGAAGCCCTGCTCTAAATATTTTGATGTTATGTGGAGCCTTTCTTTTTGTCAACAACCTTCTTAAAGGATATATGCCTAGCTAATGTTTCTGGGTTAAAATGTATGAGACATTTTAGACACTTGATTGGTATCATTCCAAATGTTTTTCCAGAATAGTTGTACTAGTTCCCAGGTCTACCCCAATGCATTATTGTGCCTTTCTTAAAACAACCCCTCCTGCATTAACTATTCCCATTTTCTGTCATTTTTGCCAGTTTTCTAGAGGTGAAGTGAAACCTCAGGGTTGTTTTGATTTGCATTTCTCTTATCATTAGTGATTTGAAACATTCTCTCAAATGGTAAAATTGTCAGATTCTTTGAGGACTGTTTTTCCATTTGCATTGTTATCATTGTTTTGTTCTAATTTTGTATACTCTGCCTCAGTTCTTTCTATGCTTTTGAATGTTTCGTATTCATGGTTTCTTAAGACATGTTTTTTTTTAATCTACATTCATGTTTCATAGTTTGTTTAGTCATCCCTCAAATCAGCGGCCATCCTCTTTCTTTCCTGTTCTTTGTTACCACAAAAATTTTTGCCAATATTTTGGTTTTTATGGGACTTTACTGCATATGACCTCCTTAGGGTATGTGCCTTATCACTTCTCCCTCCAGTTATTTAAAAGAATTGGATTTTTCTTCACTTGAGTCTAGGGCTGGATGACATAAAGACAGATGGATATAGAAGGGCAAAATATAAGCAATATGTGTTCAGAAGCAGTCTGTTTAGTCACCTGCTTTTCCTTCGTCCCAGCCTGAGCCTTGGCACTTAAGTTTATCTCTGATTCATCACAGATAATGAGATTTTTGTGGTCTAGGGAGGAGTTAGTTGTCTATCCTTAGTTTTCTTCCCTTAAGAGGGTATAATTGTGAAACTTATAAGCCTTATTTATTTATTCATTAATTTAAAAAAAAATCAATTCCCAATTCTCTCCCTCTCTCTAGCCCTCTCCCCACCCATTGATTAGGTAACCAATTGTAATGTTAATTATGTTAATGAAGTTAAAGATCTTCACCCATTAATGGGCCTGCCCATTAAGGGAAGTTTGATTAGGGGAGATTTGTTTTGTAGGAAAGCCCACAGCTTTTGTTAATTTCTAATGACACACTGGTTCTCAAGAGCTGTGATGCCCACTGGCTCTGAAAAGTGTATAAATACTCTGAGGTGAGGTTTGTTTTGGGGCTTACTGATCAGAAGTGCTTGTTGGCCAGAGGAGACTCTGGGTAGCCACTAAGGAGCCCCTTCCCCACTTTGAAAACATAGATGTTGGTGCTTCTCTCTCTGGTAACTATGTATGTATGTATGTAATAGTTAGATCTGTCGATCTGTGATGTATATATTGTTTATGGTCAGACAGTTGGAAGCTTAGTCTGTTGGTCTTTATTTCTCTGTATTTTCTCTGAAGTTCAAGGTGCTGACTTTTTCCCCTGAACTAAGTGAATGATTTATGTGCTTGATTAAATTGTTGACCCCTCAAAAGTTGCTTTCCTTTTAGAAAAGCAGATCTGAGAACCTGTATAGCAGGACCTCCTGTGTATGCCTCCTGACAATTAATATTGTTTCCCTTTTTGTAACTGATTCTATTCTGTATCACCACCAACATTCTGTATACTGCCTAAGTCACATTTCTTTTGTCTCTAAGTTAAGTTCGGAAGGGTCCTTGTTGCTACAACAATACTATACCCATTATACGTGTGAAATTATGGAAAACATATTTCCCTATCAGTCATGTTGCAAAAAAAAAAAAAAAAGACCGAGAAAAAGAAAGTGAAAAAACATGTTTCAGTCTGCCCTCTATGGAAGTAGATAGTATTTTTTTATCATGAATCTTTTGGAGCTATTATGGATCATTATGTTGATCAGAGTAGCTAAGTCTTTCACAGTTGACTATTGTTATGCTATTCCTATTACTATGCACATTTGAATACATTATGAGTTTTAGAAATATGTATTTGTATGTGTGTACGTATGTGTACATGTATGTGTGTACACACATTTCATGCCTGGCCTGTGTCCTGGGCCACAGAAGCTATGGAGGGTCAGGGACTAAGTATGTTGATTTTATATCTGTTTTCCACACTTGCCCCATGTTCCTGCATTTGCATATATCTCACAGAGACTATGGTGTGTGAGTACAGCATGCCTGACAGAGTTAAGAATGAGTACCTTTTTATAACTCTCTTAGAACTTTTTTTTTTTTGAGGCAATCAGGGTTTAAGGGACTTGCTACTGTGCCACCTAACTGCCCTTCTCTCTTACAGCTTGGGAACACAGAAAATATCATTTCAGGACTAGAGCACTATTATTGACAATTGTGGAAAGCCTAAAAGGTTTTTAGGGCACTTATGCCAGATATAGAAGATGGAGTAGGACTAGGATAAATTGTGGTTAAAGTGACCCAAATTCTCTTCCAGCCCAACTCATAAAGAAGTATTCTCTGTGTTAGTTAAATCAGTTTAAAAGAGTTCTTTAAAGGGCGGGTGGAGGAAGCAAAATTAAATCCATTGTGCCAGTTATCCCGGATAAAGGGCTTAGAAATTCAGAGCTGTCTGGGTCCAGTGGATCAGTTTAATTTACTTGGGATTTGGATACAAAGATTTTCACAGGCCTGCTCCAAAGCTCTCTCTGTTCAGTTGCTGACTGCCACATGAAGTCCAGACTTTTGGGTTTTAAGACTCTCTATAACTTGGCCTCCGCCTATTTCCAAGGGTGATGTCACACTTTTACATTTGATAATGTTTAATATAAAATTTTGGAATAATCTCTTTGTTCTCTCTGAAGCAAACTCAGAGAATGCCTCTCAACACATCATATGTCCACCTGAATTATTTGATCCTCTCTGACCAACCCACACTTTGCTACTTCCCTGCCTTTGCGGCTTCTATTAATGTTTAGAGCTGGGAGAGACCTAGGAGGATATTGAATCTTCTTAGACTTTGAATGCCCTCCCCACTTTTTCTATCCTTGCCTCTTGAAATATTAACCTGTTCTTCTAGGCCTACTTCAAGTGTCACCTCTACTAGGAAGCCATCCCTTCCCATCCTTCTAGCCAGAAGTAATTCCTTTGAACTCACAAACACTTGGCAAGTACATTTTCTTCTCCCAGTTAAACTGATTATTTCTCTTCAGACCAAGATGAGAACCCTTTCATTGTTTGCCTGCCTTTCTCATATGCTTGTCAACTTGCCTGGATTGAATGGTATTCTCAGAATCTTCCCAGATCCTCTTGTAAGGTAGACGTGCCCTTTTTGCTGACAGGAGTTTAGCAGTCAGAGACAGGCTGGAGAAGCTCTGTTTTATGTTGTCTCCACTTTCCTTCCCTTGTCAATTGTGAAAGACTGAAGAGACTCCTCTGAATTACAGTATCAAAGATAATTGCCAGTGTTGAGTCACTTGTCAACACTTTTGAGCTCCCTTAATACAGAACCAGCTGGAGTGAAAGCATCCTCCATCCTGTCTCTAAATTGCTTTGTATCAGGGGGCACTGTTGAATCAGGAAAAATGGGGCTATGGATGGGTCCCTATCTCAACTCTGCTGTAACTTGAGTTTAGCCTGGGACTTGAGGGAGAAGGGTGAGGAGTAAACTTACTTCATCTTTTTCTAGTGTCTGCTGGCTCTACTTCCCTCTTCTATATTAGCTGTTTGAAAATATGATCACTCAGTCAACAACTTTGCCCCATGTTCTCTTCCCCCCAACCCAAATCTTTGAAATTGGGTTATTCATACCTGGAAATCCTGAATTAAAAATGGTTCAGGTGACTAGCAGTAATCTTTCCATTTCTTAAACTTGCTATGCTTGATCAAGGAAATTAACAACCTGACCATTCCTACTTTAAGTGGCATGGCTTTGTGCCCCAGCCATAGGCATTTGGGAGTTGTTTGGGGGAGTACTTAGAGAATGAACACCTCTTCAGGTGATCTTTGACTCTTTCAGAGTAGGACAGGAGGAGAAAAGATCTGCTTCTCTCTTGGTTGTCCTCATACTTACCTTAGTTCCATCTGAACTTGTGTTGAGATGAGGTAGGGGACCACATGAATAAGGTTTTTAGAGGTAGAAGTATCTTCTATTATGAGCCATTTGGAAGGAAAGAAGAAGGAGTTTCTGTATGCAAGAAAGTGAGCAAGTACACTTGCCTTTTTTTCCATTTAATAAACATTTTTTGATATGTATTTTATTTTTTTCCAGTTACATTTTAAAACAATTTTTAACATTTAAAAAAAAAAAGTTTTGAAGTCCAAATTCTCTCCCCGCTCCCTGAGATGGTGAGTAGATATAGGTTATGCATGTACAGTCATGTAAAATATTTCCATATTAGTCATTTTGTACAAGGAGACTCATAAAAAAGAATGAAAGAAAGTGAAAAATAGTATGCTTTAGTCTATATTCAAACCATATCAGTTCTTTTTCTTGGGGTGGATAGTATACTTCATCATGAGTCTTCTGGGATTGTCTTGGTTCATTGTATTACTGAATAGCCACGTCATTCACAGTTCTTCATCTTACAATGTTACTGTTACTGTGTACAATGTTCTCCTGGTTCTGCTCACTTCACAAGGACGTGTGTCTTAAAAAGCTCCATTCTTCTAGGAAGTCTGCTCTGATTGAGTGGTGGCAGGAGGGAAACAAGCTTAACCTCATTGAGAGCTTTCTTTCCCTATACACCAGTAAAATGTAGGTCAAGTGTGGTCTCCTGAGCCAAGAAAATCAGAAATATGCCACGTGTGCTCCTCCTTCCCCCTAGACAATGGTGGCATCTCTGTGTCCCCTCTGCTTTTCTTTATGGACTCTGACTCACCTTATTCTTTCTTCCTCTTTCAGGCTGACAGATCCCAAGGATGCTGCTGCTGCCTGAGGCACAGGGCACCATGCATGAGCCAGGGCCTATGTGGCTGTGAAATGGCTCCCTCATGGCCTCTGCAGGGACAGAGCATTATAGTCTTGGCCTCCGCCGGGGAAACAATTTCAAGCAGGGTGGTCCCCCGGGCACAGCGCCGACCCCACCAGCTGAGAAACCCTCTGAGGGCAAAACCTGGTACCAGGCACAGCAGCAGGTGAAGCCAATCTGGAGACTGGAGAAGAAGCACGTGGGGACCCTTTCATCAGGGCAGGGTCCCGGAGCCCTGGGGATCACTCCCCAGCCAGCTTACTTTTTTTACCCCAACACCCTGTGTAACTCTGGAACTGCAGCTGTCATCGCAGGCCACGGCAACTCCCCCTGTCATCTGCACTCCCTGCCGGACCTTTTCAGCAGCACTTTGCTGTACCGACGCTCCAACTACAGACACAAACCTTACCAGCAGCTTGAGTCTTTCTGTTTACGGTCAAACACATCGGACAAAAGGCCCTTTACTCTCTCTAGAAGGAGCCTCCCTATAGGTCTCCCTGCCCCTAAAGTCATCCCCCCAGCCACAGGTACCACCCTTCCTGGGGCTATGGCTTCCTCAGCCACAGATCCATGTCTCCCACTGAGAGCTGCTGGGGAGCACTCTTCAGGGAAGAGCATGACCCCTGCCATCTCAGGGAAGATCCCTTCCTCCCTCTCTCCTTCCTCCTACAAACCTGTGCTCAACAACAATTCCTTCCTGAGGCCAAATAGCACTAAAGTGCCTTCACAGCAGGCCTCAGAGGGCCTGAAGCCAGTACCCCCACCCAAGATCCCAATGCCCGTCTCTTGGCATCATTCAGGAGGCACTGGAGACTGTTCCCCCTTGCACCTGGATCACAGGGTATCTAAGAGCAATGGCACTGTCCCTGACCATGCCACTGCCCATAACACCACCCCTCCCACCCATAACACCCTAACCACAACCACCACCAGCCCCCCTGCCAGAGGTGCCTCTCCCACCTATAATCAGAATGTCGCATCCCCAAGGGCAGAGCGACCTTCCTGGACCTTAGAGGCTAAGGACAATTCCCGGGCCTTTTCCAGGGAGATCCGATTGACTGAGGCTGTGAGAAAGTTGACAGGGAGGGGCTTTGCCAAGATGGGACAAGGCTACCGGCTTGAACGGTCCTGTCTCATGAACCCCAGCTTCCACTGGAATCTCCTTAATGGGAATGGACGATGGCAGCCTCCTGTGGTGAGCCCTCGGTTTGCCCGAGAGGATTCAGTTTTGGAGACTAGACCCCTCCCTGATGGCTCTGACAATGTGGGGTTGGACAGTACTGTCTTCTGTACGAAGCGTATCAGCATTCACCTTCTTGCCTCACATCCCAACCCTCCCAATAATGATTCTGCTGGTGGGATTGGGACAAACACCACTGGAGAAAAGCAGCCAGCTCTCAATGTGACGGATGTGGCCAACCGAATGTCTTCCATCCATCTGAGTCAGCCAGCCAAAGGACAGAAAGAAGGCAGGCAACAGCAGCAGCAGCAGCAGCAGCAGAATTCATCTGTTAGGAGCTTCAAGTGAGTTACAGAATATCCTCCTCAGGGTCTTTCAGGACAGGGTAAAGTCTGTGGACCCCTTCTCAGAAGACTATTTTAAAATGCTTAAAAATAAAGTACATAGGACCACAAAGGAAACCAATAAAACTGAAATACTTATCAAAATACTTTATAAAAATTTGTGGATTCCGGGTCAGGAACTCCCTTAGTCTAGAGAGTAGAGAGCTGAGTGCCATAACATTTTAATAAAGTGAGTAGCCTTGGTGCTGCATCTCTGGTTGTTGATTTAGTCATGGGACTCAGCTAGAGTTTGATATCTTTTTACTGATGAGCAAAAGTCAGGGTGAATTCAAGAAGTTTCTCAGGTTATAAGGGCAGGTTCCTTCCCATCTTTGGACAAGCTGTTGAGTCGATGGTTAGCTCATGCTTTCCCAGGCATCAACCCTTCTGCATTATACAGGTTTATGTCCTACAGCTGTCAGAGAAGGAGCTGTCCAGTTCTAGGAGCCAGTCAGCAACCATTTGAGTGTCTTCTGTGGATAGATTGCTGTACTAGGTTCTCTAAAGGAGTAAGGAAAGTAAGGAAGGATCCTGAATTATGCTTATAGTCTTTGGGAGCACTTGGAGCAAGATGGGAGGTCCAACCTGGGAAACAAAGATTGAATGGAAGGGGGACCAGTGACTGGAGAGTGAGGAGGTGTGACAACCAAGTGCGTGGTATCACTTCTTTATAGCTCAAACACTGACATGTTCCGTGATGAGGCTGAAGATGTGGAAGAGGAGCTGGGAGATGGTATAGAAGACTGTTGTAGCCAAGATGAGGATGAAGAGGAAGACGGTAAGTAGTTGATTCTGCTACCCTTGCTGCTGTTTGTCCTTTGATCTCTAAGAGCACCACAACATCAGGGAGATGTTGTTGTGACATGCAAGTGAATTAGAGTTAAATGAGGCAAGGCTGTGCAGTCACTAGCCTCTCTCTCTCCTCCAGAGCCATTGGGCTCCAGTGACCAGACATGAATCAGGACAACAAGAAGTGGTCTTGGATGCAGGGGGATTCCTTGGCCTTTTCAAGTGAAGAGTTGACTGAGGCAGTGCCCTTTCAGTGATTAAGATTTAAATAAAATGAGGCAAAGGATGGCTGCCCTAAGGGCACCAGGAAGGACGCTTTCTAATGACTGATCTCTACCCTAATCCTTAAATCCCTTTCAGATTGTTTTTTCTTCTTCTTGCCATTTGTTCCCTTCAGGTATCACAGGCATAATAACTCCTGGGTATCTTAGAAATCACTGCTTTCTCTTTTTTCCCATTAGAGGACTCCGAGTGTTCTTCAGTCAGTGGTGTCTCAGCAAGTGAATCAGTTGCAGTCATCTCTCGGTGAGTGACTAGAAAACCCAGAGCCTGCACATCAATTAAGCTGCTCTGTCTTCCAGATTATGGAGAATTTGGTCATCTAAGCATCTGGGTCCCTGCTTTAAGTTCATTTTAGAACCCAGTAAAGATGGAAGGAAGGGCCTCCAGAAGAATTCAGAGTTACCCTGAATTCCTCTTCCCCTTGTTGTATTGGCACTCCTCTTCCAAAGCCAACCAAACCTGGATTATACCGCTGAGGAAAATTACATAACCCTTCTAAGCAGAGGCCCTCTACAAAAGTTTATACCCTGATCACAAGAAGTCCCTTCCTGCTGCACCATGGTCCCTCTTATGGACCCTCTATCCTACTTTCTGCAGTGGCCGTTCCAAACCCCTTCAGAAGCTATTTGTACCAACCCTTCACTCCTGGTAGGGGACCTTGTTTCATATTTTACTAAAAAAAAATCAAGGGTTATTTGGAATTAGCTTTCTTTGTTTTTCAATTTCACACTTCAACATTGTCATTCATTCGTTCTTCCTTTGCTCCCTCCTTTCTCTGGGAATGAGATGGTCTTTCTCCTAGCCAGTTCTAACTTGTCTTTCTGTGACCCCGATTCCCCCCCATCTCTTCTGGGAACTTGCCTTTTTGATCATCCTGTCACCCTAATTTTCTTTTTATTGGTAGCTTTTGTTGAGATATCATATTCATTTCTGAAAATATGCCTTCTCTACTCAGTGAGCCTTTCTTTGTAACAATGGTTTAAAAATAAAGGCAAAAAGCCAGTTCAGCAAAAGTAACCAATGCATTAACTCTGTCTGACAATATATATGTTATTCTACCTTGCCTAATTTTTTATCTCTCCTTTCTCACTGGTTCCTTCCTTGCTGCTTGAAAAACATGCTTGGATCTCTTCCATCCTTTAAAAAAACCTTTCAAACTATCACCATGTATCTCTCTTCTTATAGCTAAACTCCCAGAAAAAACTATTTATATTCATTACTTTCACTTCTCTGTTTTTTGCTTCTTTCTGTCCCCATCACTCAACTAAAATGAAATTCTCTTGGGATCACCAGTGATCTCTCTGTTGGTAAATCCAGTGCCCTTTCTTGGTCCTCATAGATCTGGACCACTCTGTAGAGTTTGATACTATTGACCACCCTTTCCTTATATTCTCTCTTTGCTGTTTTTTTAATGACACCACTATGTCTTTAACTGTATGACTAATTTCAGTTTCCAGCAGGATCATCTTCATCATCATCCATGTCCCCCTCTCTATGAGTTAGGTGTACCTTGGGTCTCTTCTGGGCCCTTTCCTCTCCTCTCCTCTTCTCCTTTTCTCTCCCTTCCCCTCCCCTTTCCTCCTCTCCCTTCCCCTCCTCTCCTCTCCCCCTCTCTTCCTTTCTTTGCTCCCTCTCTTGATAATCTTGTGGGCTTCCATGGATTCAGTTGCCATATGTATACAAATGACTCCCAAATCTACATACCTATATCTCTCTCTTGAGGTTCAGTCCCTTTTCTCTCATTATATTCTGAATTTCTACATAGCTATCTCATAGACCTCTCAAATCTAACGTGTCTAAAACTGAGTTCATTATCCTTTCCTCCCAAAACCTGAGGACACCATCATTCTTTCAGTCACCCAAGTTTACAACCTAAAGGTCATACTTGACTTCTCATAGTCACTGAATGAGTTGTCAGGTCTTTTCGATTCTGCTGTCTCTCCATCTGTACTATCTATCCACTCCAGTCACCCTGATTCAGGCTCTCATCACTTCTTTCCTGGACTCTTGTAATAGCCTGCTGCAAACCTCCAGTGCATCTTCTGCAGAGCCGCTGTATCCATCCTCATAAAATACAGATGTGATTCTGCTGTTCTCTTGCTCGTTAGACTTCAGTGGTTATGTTGGGAATCGGACAAACTCTCCTGTCATTTAAAGTCCTTTTTGGTTCCTCTCTCCGTTTGTTTACAGAAGTGGGGAAACCATGAGTATGAAGCACTGAGCGAATTGTCAGCTTTCCTTGTTATCAGAGAATCTTTAACCTGGATCTGAAGAGGTGGTGGGGGCGGTCTAACCTACTTCCCTCATTTCACAAGGCCTGGGGAATGAAGTGATTAGCCTGAGATCACCCTGGGAATAAATAGCAGAGCTACTGGGCTCCTGAGTCAAGTCATGTTCAAACCTACTGCTCCAAATCCAGTGCACTTCCTTCTGAAGGTTTATCCCTGAGTGAAAAAGGATTAAGAGCATTTGCTAAAAGTGACACACCTTGAAATCATACTCCTCATGTTCATACCTAGGAAGTTGTTGATGATCATCTTTCTATTCTGGGGAGCAGGGATTTGTAGCCCTAGCATACTGAAAAAAACATATTTCTGATACCAGCAAGTCTCCTTATTCTTCTGCCATGTTCCTGTCTTCTCATTTTAGGAACTGCATGGAAGTTTTGGCTAAACCACTTGCCAACCATGAAAAAGTTGTGCGGCAACCCCTTATCTACAGCCTCTTTCCTAATGTACCCCCTACCATATACTTTGGCACAAGGGATGAGAGAGGTAAACCTGCAGAAGCATTTAAAATCACAGGAGACAGTGGGAAAAAATTCATTGTTCAGTGTGAAGAGAAGAGGCCTTATAGAAGGATAATCTATTGGGGAGGGTGGGAATGGTGGATGGGGATAGACTACCTAGCCTCCAGGAGTCAAGTATAATGAATATACCGTTTATCAAACTCTCTGTGTTCAGGTCTTTGTAAGAAACCATGGTTCTCATAGGCAGACCATAGCTTCTGACTGCAGCCTAAATTTTCTTCTTAAGCTTTGACTCTTTTCCCTACATTGTCCCCCTTCATAATTGGTCCTGCTCCTTTACCCTCTAAATTGTTCCTCTAGGTTTTGTTGCTTATTTCTTCCTGCCTCTCTACTTTTTGACTTTAATTACGAAAGTATCTTTCCCATGAGCATCTCTCAGTTTAGTATAGGAAGCACTGAGCCAGAAAAATCCCAGGAGCTCATTTGACCATGGGTGGAGTTATTGGTAGCTAAGAATGGTTATTTCTTCTCTCCATTCTAACCGCCCACCCCCTACCTACCCCCCCCAACCTTTCTCTAGTGGAGAAGTTACCCTGGGAACAGAGGAAGCTGCTTCGTTGGAAAATGAGTACAGTGACTCCCAACATTGTCAAACAGACCATTGGACGCTCCCACTTCAAAGTCAGCAAGAGTGAGTGTCAATTTGTTCTGCCTCATTTACCAGGACTAGTGTTGCCAAAGTGCTGTGACCTCGCTGTGGTATGTGAGCCTTTGCATCCAGAGCACTTCCTGCCTTGTGGGGGAGGTGCTAAGGGATTAGGACTCAGTACAGATATTTCTAAAGAAGAGTCCATTAATGAAGGGCTCATGGAAGGAGGGAATAATGTTATAAACATGAGAGAAAGGGAGGCCCTGAGTTTCTCTCCTGTCATGCTATGTGTAGAAAAGGGGCTCTGAAGATACAGAGATAGTATTCCAGCCATGGCTCTGGAACCACTCTCTTGCATAGCTACATGACAACTCTTGGTCATCTTTTAGTCATAGTGCCATAGTCTGAGTGACTTCCCTGAGTGTGTGTGGGGTTTTAGAGCTTCTTCTCTCCACAAAGGAAGGAACCACAGAAGGGACTGACTCTTGAAAATGTCTTCCACAGAAAATGATGATTGGCTGGGCTGTTGGGGTCACCATATGAAATCTCCCAGTTTCAAAACAATTCGGGAACATCAAAAGGTAGGAGCCATCCCTGAGAGGCTGTACCAGGCTGTTGGGAAGGGAACACAAAATCAGAGAAGGAAAAGTCTGGAAAACTCAGAGGCTTTTAGAGAGCCATGGAGAAGAGCACACCAGGCTACCAGATTAGAATCAACTGTAAGCCCCTGGGCTCCATTCCAGTGCAGTCACAAAATATCCGAGAGTCACTCAATTATTTATTTAGCAATGGCTGCATCCCAGACACTGCTGGTTGCTAGTTATAGAAAGATAAGAAACCTGTTGGTTTAGTTCTGGCTTTGCTAGATGTCATCCTGGGTATATCACTTATCTTAACTGCCATACATTCCTCCATTTGTTCCACTAAGCAGTCGTTTTTATAAAGCACAAGGGCTTATGGTCCCTTGTTGGAAGAAATAGACTTGGTTTCTTGTGACCAGGCCTGTGAGGGGCTAAGTGTGTCTCCTACTCTTATCTCAGTCTTTCGGGAAAAGCCACAAGGGTCCAGATGCCATAGAGAGGTGTGAATAGGGCCAGCTGGATCTCTCTTCCAGTCGCCATTGTCTGAGTTGTTCCCAAAGCTGCTGCACTGGCCTGGGCAGCTGGATTGATGGCATCCCCTTTCTGGCCACCTCCTTCCTTTCCTTGCTGCCTTAGCTACTCTTCACATCTCCCCTCCTTGTAGCTGAACCACTTCCCAGGCTCATTCCAGATCGGACGGAAGGACCGCCTGTGGCGTAACCTGTCGCGCATGCAGAGCCGCTTTGGTAAGAAGGAATTCAGCTTCTTCCCCCAGTCGTTCATTCTCCCACAGGATGCCAAACTTCTCCGAAAGGCCTGGGAGAGCAGCAGCCGTCAGAAGTGGATTGTGAAGCCGGTAAGGAGTTTGCAGGCAGAGAGCAGACCTGGGAGGGGACAAGAAGAGCAGAGAAGGGAAGGGCTGTGAGCTGACCCACTTCCCCCTCTTCTTGCTCTCCAGCCAGCATCAGCCCGAGGCATTGGCATTCAGGTCATCCACAAGTGGAGCCAGCTACCTAAGCGAAGACCCCTTCTGGTGCAGAGGTGAGCCAGCCTCGTTCCTCTCGGCCACCCGCAACACTTCCACATCTCTTCCTTCCCCTTCTCCTTTCCAGGACCAGGCAACCTTTTGTTTTTGCTTTGAGGAACTGTGGGCTTAACCCTTGAACTGGGCCTGCGTCCCTTTCTCCCATCTCTCTGGTCCACTCTTGTTCCTTATGCTGCTACTTTTGGCTCCTTTTTTCTCTCCTGTGAAGGTATCTGCATAAACCCTACCTCATCAGCGGGAGCAAGTTTGACCTTCGGATCTACGTCTATGTCACCTCATATGATCCCCTTCGGATCTACCTCTTCACGGATGGACTAGTCCGCTTTGCTAGCTGCAAGTAGGTGGTGGATATCATCCCATTGTATATGGATCTCTTTAGCAGGAACTAAAGCAGATCAGATAGGTGAAAAAATTTTTTTTTCCTTTACTTTTTGGGATGGGGAGGTGGAGGGTGGGCAGGAAACATGGATAGAGGTGATTGGAAGGGGTTGAGGGGACTCTTCTCTGCAGGACTGCATCTGAGAGGGCTGCTTGGAGAAGGACTAAGATAAGAAAGAGGAGAACGGGTTCAGCTTGAGTGTGCTGGGATCCTGCCCCCCATTTTTCCAGTCACTGCTATGACAGAGTGCCACTTGCTGTTCCTCAGGGCTGGGGGAAGCACTGGACAGCTTGAGTTCTGATCTGGCAGTGCAGGGGGAGCTGCAAGAATGGATTTCTTTGTGTCACTTACCCCTGCTGGAGCCAGGAGAGCCTTGACCCGCTTTCTCACTTGTTCTCCTTCGTCCTGCTGACTCCTAGGTACTCCTCTTCCATGAAGAGCCTTGGCAACAAGTTCATCCACCTGACCAACTACAGCATCAATAAGAAGAACACGGAGTACCAGGCCAACACCGACGAGAATGCCTGCCAGGGCCATAAGTGGTACTATCTGAGGGCGCAGAATTAGAGAAGGGTAGCCTCCCAGAATAGGACTGAAGGAGGATCCAGGGGACTGGCGGTCAGCAGCCTAGAGCAGAGCCTGAGCAGGAAATGGAGGGCAGGGTTCCTAACCTGAAGTGTCTGGAATTTGAAAAAATATTTCAGTAGGATCCACTTCTTTTGTAACCCCATGTACTTTGTTTAATACATTTGGAAACATTACCCTAAGAAAAGAGTCCATTCTCTTCCCCATACTGCCGAAGGAGTCCATGACACACCAACAAGGTTATGAACTCCTGGCTTAGGGGATGAATCTTCAGAAACACATCTGATGTCCAGGACTGGACTGTTTACATCCACATTCACCTTCTTCCCCCTGAAATGTCAGGGGGTCTAGGAAAAGAGGATAGACAAGAGAATTTTAGACAGAGGCTCTTGGTCCCAAACCATTGTTTGCCACCACTGAGGTGTCCTTGCCCAGAAACATGACCCTGAATGGACACTCCTTTTCTGTTATTGTTTTCAGGGCACTGAAGGCCCTGTGGAACTATCTGAGCCAAAAAGGAATCAACAGCGATGCCATCTGGGAAAAGATTAAGGATGTTGTTGTTAAGACCATCATCGCGTGAGTCCTTTTGGTGAATTAGCTTCTATGGTGTGGTGCTCATGGGCTCCTTGGGCCTTCCCAAGTGAGCCCACTTGGAAGTTTTGGGGATGGGGGAGTAAGAGTTCATGTGTATGACTTGGTTTTGTTTCCCTACTCTTCCCTCAAATTCTGTCTGAGGTCTCACCAAAAGCTGACTCGAGGTTGGTGGTGATCTATGGCCTGATGCTTTCCCTCCTAGGGCTAGTTCAGTTAGCTCTGCCTGGGCCTTGGGAGGAAGCCCATGCTGTACCATCCTCCCATCACCAGGTCAGAGCCATATGTGACTAGTTTGCTCAAGATGTATGTGCGCCGGCCCTACAGCTGCCATGAGCTCTTTGGTTTTGACATCATGCTAGATGAAAATCTGAAGCCCTGGGTTCTTGAAGTCAACATCTCTCCAAGGTGAGTGGTATCCTCAAGGGAACTCACTGAAGACCCCACCCCCCGCCAATCTGCAGTCTCATTTGCCTTCTCTCCTGAATTTTGGCCCCATTCCAATCCTTATTTTCTAACTTTGGCAGAGTCCTGTCCTACTTTAGATCTCAGTTTCCCCTCTATGTTAAATGGATAGAATGCTGCCTGGTCATCCTTTTACCCCCATTTGAAGATGGGGGAAGAGAGTGGGTAGAATTGCTTCCCTGACCTTAGTGTCCAGCCTGGGTCACCCTCAGGAGAAGCATTCCCAAGGAATGGTTGCCACTTCTTACTCCTGGAACAATAAGACCTTGGCAGTGGAACTGCTGTTGCATTAGAAATCAGGGCTGGGCAATGTGCTACAAAGAACCTTGGGTTGGATTCAGACCTCTCTGAATTCTGAGCTTTAACACTGAATGGCCCTGAGGTAGTAGTAAAAGAACTGACCTTTTTTAGTCTCTTTCCTCAACTTCAAGAAATAGTTACACCAGCTCCCCACAGGGTGATGGTTGAAATAGCATTGGATAAATGTAAGTTGTTATTATGAGGATCCCAAGCCCATTGAATTCTGCAAGAGCAGGCAAGGGGAATAAGCAGAATTAGGGCCAAATTGTAATTCTGGTCAAGAAAAATTCTGGGAAGAAACAAGTTGTTGCTTTGACTATGCTGTATCTGCTTCCCTTCTCCAGCCTTCACTCCAACTCACCACTAGACATCAGCATCAAAGGCCAGATGATCCGAGACCTTCTGAACCTGGCGGGCTTCGTTCTCCCCCATGCAGAGGATGTCAGCTCCAGCTGTGGCAGTTCGAGCAGTTCCACCATCAGGTGGGTCCTCTCACCAGCAAGCCAATCCCCTGCCCCATTGTAGCCCCTGGAGAGTGACAGCCACAGGCCCCACCCAAGCTGCTCAGGGGCCTTCTTTTGGCTTTTTGCTGGATCCAGGCAAGATTTGTTCACCTTGCTATTGGGGCCTGTAGAGGCATAGTGTCTGACCCGTGACCTTTAGACAGCCTCATGATTGGAAGTGTATTGTGGTTCCTCTAGTACAGATCCTACTCTGGTTCTGTCCCCTTCTCTCTCTCTGCCTAACCCCTCCTTCTCTTGACTCTAACTTAGTCTTGGCAGTTCCACAAAAGAGAAGAGTAGGCTGGCTCCAGAGTACTTCACAGCAGAGAAGATGAAGAAAGCCTATTACCTGACACAGAAACTGCCTGATCAGGTGGGATGTCAGCCTGCCACTGCTGCCTTAGGAGCAGAGCTAGGCCCCTCCCCCTCCCTCCAACAGCTGCCTTCCCCGTGGCCAGGCCATGCTGGTTTCCACATGGATTGGTTTTTATTCAGCGTCAGCTCTCTGACAGGGTTGGGCTTAGGGGACAGCAGCAGCTAGGAGTCTAAAGAAACTCAGACCAACTAGGGGGGTGGGCAGAGGAGTAGTCCAATAGCCTGGAACTCTGGGTTCTCCCCTTGACTCCATCCATTTTACTGTCTGACCTTGGAGAAGTCACTTAGCCTTTTTCTGTGGGCCTTCCCTGCTTCCCAAGACTGCAGTGTCATCTGATATGCCCCATATCAGTGAGAGGAAGGAGAGCAGCCAGGTCAGGGTGGCCCTCTAGCATCCCCAAACTCCCCTGCCCTTTTCTGAGCAGGCTAAGCATGACAAAGTGATAGTTGCTGGGTGCCTGCTCCAGAGCCGAGGGTACAGGAACCTCCCTCCAATCCCCAGTTCCTAAACCCCACTTTAACTGAATCAACTCTGCCTCACCCCACAGAGATCAGGCTTAGTATTCTCTGTCCCCCCAATACCAGGCTCTGTGTGCTCTGTCCCCCAAATATCAGGCTCTGTATGCTTTGCCCCCCAATATCAGGCTCTGTGCTCTGTCCCCCCATACCAGGCTGTGTGTGCTCTCTCCCCCCATTATCAGGCTCTGTGTGCTCTCTCCCCCCATTATCAGGCTCTGTGTTCTCTGTTCCACCCATGCCTGGCTCTGTTCCCTCCCCCATCCCTGTCTCCCCACCTGCAGTTGCTGACACTCTGTCTCTCCTCTCCCACGGGAACCAAAGGATTTCTATGCGTCGGTGCTGGACATCCTGACGCCAGATGACGTTCGGGTCCTCGTGGAGATGGAGGATGAGTTTTCTCGCCGGGGCCAGTTTGAGCGGGTCTTTCCCTCTCGAGTCTCTGCCCGCTATCTCCGTTTCTTTGAGCAGCCGCGTTATTTTAATATCCTGACCACGCAGTGGGAACAGAAGTATCACAGCAACAAGCTTAAAGGTATCTGTGCCACCTCCTTGTGTGGGGGCAGGCAGGAGGATTTGCAAAGTGGCCCACATTTTTCTCTCCTTCCCCTTTGCTCCAGGGGTTGACCTCCTCCGGAGTTGGTGCTACAAAGGCTTTCACACTGGAACCATCTCTGACTCTGCACCCATGGTGAGTGAGGCTGTACTCTTCTAGAGGGCAGGGTGGACCCAGGGGTGGTGGGAGTGGCCATACCAGAATTGGATGGCTGTCCCATGGCTAATGTCTCTCCTCTTTGAAGAGAAAAATCACCTCCAGGCTTCTTTGGGCCTCTTTAAAACCACCCAAGTACTTACTGCTTAGATTTGGCCTTTGTCTCTTCTGCCCTTGTGTCCCATAGTCAGTGGGGGACCGGCATGTCTGGAGTGTCCCTGTCAACTCTAAGTTTAGAGACCTCACTATTTGTTTTGTTTCTAGTGGTCCCTGCCGAGATCACATATCGTCATGAAGGGTGACATCCTCCTCAATGCCTTCTGTAAAACAGACCTGAACAAGCTGGGGTAAAGGCTGCTGAAGGGCAGGATCTGGGCAGAACTTGGGGAAGAGGGGATGGGAGTAGGTTCAATTCTAAGGCATCAAGAAATTTGGGAATGGTGGTAGAAGTAAAGCAGTGGCCAGGCTTGATGGAATTGGGATCAAGGAAGAACTTGGAGAGTTGAGGAATCTCTTCTTCCCCTCTCTGGCCCCTACTGGAACAAAACCAAGCACTCTGAAGTGGCTATGGTGGGAGGTGATTCATCAGCTTTTCCAGTGCACCCTAGAACTGTGATGGCACCTCCTTGTTGGGCATGTGCCTTCACTCTCCTGGTACTTGTGGGCCTGGCTATTCTTTCAGGTTTTGGGGCAGCAATAAAAAGAAAAGTAGTTCCTCTTCAGAAAAAAGATTGGAAACTAGGAGACTTTAGAAGACTTTGCTAAAGTTGTCAGTTTCTAAGAGTCACAACCATGTGGGTCCTTGAGGGGAACAGAGCCCTCTTATGAAGGGAGAAGCCACCACCTTCATGAAATCTCATACTTGTCTTCTCCTTTTTCTCTTTTTCCCAGGAAAACTCCCCATTCTACAAAGGACAATGAGGATACCACCCAAGACTCTAGCCCCTGCCCTCCAGTGTTACCTATGCTCAAGTATTCAGGGCAAGCTCAGAGACTCCCTGTTTCCCCCACGCCCCCTAAAGCCAACAACAACCTTGTTGCCTCTGTAAACCCCTGATCAGCTTCCTTCCATTAACCCCACTCCCTCCCCAGGAGCACCAGCGATAGCTACCTCATGGGAACCGGCCTGCCGGCCAGCCTGGAACCCCAACCCTGTCCACCCTGCCCCTGGTCAGAGTATTTTTGGAAAAGGTTGAATTCCAGAGAGGGGGTTTCTATGGGGCTTAGAGGGATGGTGGGGCTGGAGAAAAAGGTAAGGAGGAGGCTGTGTCCCACTCTCCTGCCTGCTCTCCCAGCCCCTGTCATCCCAGTTGAGAAGCAAACAGTGGCCATTGCAGCCTTATAAAGCAGGGTTTGATTTCTACCCTCAGAGCCATGTGTGATTTGTTTTCTGATCTAACAACTGAACTCTTCCCTCATTCATACTTTGGGCCAGAAACCTCCTTGTTTCTTCTCCATCCTGCCCCCAGACAGAGATTGAGGATCCACATCAGCTTTTACCCAGTCAAGCATATCAAGGCATGAGGATGGGATATGTGGGGGGCAGAAGGGAGAATGGCAGCAAGAACACAGCTTGCTTGATTTTTACCATCTATCCACTCCTCATTTTTTCTCCCTTTCTTTGTATCTTGTGGGTCTTCTGATCCCAACACATACATGTATGACATCCTCGTCATGCTGTCCTTTAAGAGAGCCACTGTTTCTCTCTGTCAGACAACAGCTGGCTTATGAGCATCAGGTTGGACATTCTTCTGCCTTTAGTGAGATAGGATCTCCAATAAATCCCAGTTCTTCCTTTCTAAGACTGGAGAATAGAACTAAGTGAGGCTGATACTGCAATCCTTTCCCCTTTCTGTTCCTTTTCTGAGGAATATACTCAAGTAGTCTCTCTGTCTTCTGCTTTGTGGGAAGATCTCTCAGTACCTACTACCATGGAAGCAATTCTTGCCCCATGCTCTGCCCTTCTTAATTCTCTCTTCCAGGGCCTAGTGGAAAACATAATAGGTTCTACAGTAGGCCAGTTGGCTCAACTGTCACGTGCCAGAAATCTCTCAGGTATTGCACTTCATAGGACTGGCCTGGGAGGGATGACCCACTTCAGATGAATATAGTGTCTAAATCTTCATGCACATGACTGCTGCAGCTCTCAGCTTCTCAGACTTCCATACAGTCCACACCTGGACTCTTGTTCCACCTCTCCTCTGCCCATTGTCATATTCTGGTAATCTGATCTTAAAACTTCTTCCTCCTTGAAACTCCTGCCATCACCCATCATCTTTTGACTCATCCGCTACTGAATCTGTAGAAGTCAAGAGATTTCTATAGGGTTAAATAACTGGACGAGGGGCTCTCAG
The DNA here is from genome assembly GCF_028372415.1 of Notamacropus eugenii. Taxonomy (NCBI): domain Eukaryota; kingdom Metazoa; phylum Chordata; class Mammalia; order Diprotodontia; family Macropodidae; genus Notamacropus; species Notamacropus eugenii. Next base: position 317,230,559 of record NC_092877.1, read on the forward strand.
ATGGGAACTATTATCCATTTTTGACCATGGATCTTGGATTCAAGATCTAGTATTAGAGTCCAAAAAGCTTACGTTCCCTCAGTGGAACCACAGAATTTCTGTGTTGGAAGGGATTTTGGCAGCCATATAGTTCAACCTATGCCTGAAAAAGAGAACCCCACTTTGTGAACTCAATTGAAGGGAAACGTAATCTTTCCCCAGATAACCCACTCCACTTTTGGATAGCTCTAATTGTTAGGAACTATTTCCTTACATCATTACATATAAATCTGCCTCTGAAATTTCTACCCATACCTCCTAGTTTCTGCCCTCTGCAACCAAGAACAATTCTAAACCTTTTTTCATACATGTGATAGGCTTTGATATGCCTGATGATAGCTGTCATGTCCCCTCTAAGCCTTTTTTTAAAAAAGTATTATATTGAAGCTTTTTAAAAAATGGTGTCTTTTCCTAATATTATGCCCCACCAGTATAATGCAGTGTTATAACATAGAATTTATAGAATAATACCCCCTTGACCAGGTTGTACAACGCGTATCCCAACCACAGCTGTCATCTGGTACCTCTAGACCTAGAGGAAAGAGGTAGGAGCCAAGATCAGTGATTAGTAGTGTTTAAATTACTGTGACTTGTATATGTTTTTTTTTTTTCTGGATTCTGCATAATGATAATTAACCACTGACATATAGCTTGCAAATTATGTGCTTTGTCTCTTTTGAACCTTGAAACAACTTTGTGAGGTAAGTACAACTAGAGTTATTCCCATTTTACAGATGTGGGAACTGAGACTCAGAAATTAAATGACTTGCCCATGGCCACAACTAGTAAAAATCAGAAGTGGAATTTAATCTCAGGCTTTCCTAACTATAAACAACACATTGCTTATTTTGCTCTGTTTATTCATCCAAATCATTGTACTTTTTGGAAGTATTTCTGAATTTTTCATATCTGTTGCTGCTTATTGGGAAAAACTATTCCATTACGTTTCTGTGACAACAGTTTGTTCATTCAGTCAGTAGACACTCACCTTGTTTTCAGTTTCTTGCTAACAGAGGCCTGTTAGGAATATTTTGCTATATGTGGAACCTCTTCTGTCTTGGCTGTCTTTGGGATATGTACCCAAGTGTAAATATTTTCAGTTCCTTCAGCCATTCCTTTTAAGTCATGGTCTAATGCTTCCCACCTCCTCATTGGACTTTTTTCTGGATGAATCCAGATTTTTGGTGCCTTTACTAAATGTGGCATTCAGAACTAAACACAGTCCTCTAGAAGTGGTCTAAACCTAAGGCAAAATGCAATGCAATTATCACCTTCCTCATGTTGGACACCATGTCTCTCCTATTTCAACATTAGCAGCCAGGTTCGATGGATGATAGAGTGCTGGGCCTGGAGTCAGGAAGACCTGAGTTCAAACTGAGCCTCAGCTTTGTGACTGGGCAAGTCACTTTACCCTGTTTGCCTCAGTTTCCCCATCTGTAAAATGAGCCAGAGAAGGAAATGGCAAACCACTCCAGTATCTTTGCCATGAAAACCTCAAATGGGGTCATACAGAGTTAGACACAACTAAAATGACTCAACAATTCAAAGCTGCTTTTCTGCCTTTTATAATAGTCTGTTAACTTACATTGTGCTTTTATTTTAGCCTTTTGAGGTCTTATAAATCTTTACTCTGTCATGTAATGTATTTGTTATCCTTCCTAGTTTTGTGTTATCCAAAAATTTAATAACCATACCATTCATATCTTTATTCAAGGTATTAGAGTGCATAGAAATGTATGGAAATTTAGGCTCAGAAAGTAAATGATTTGCCCAGGGTCATATAACTAGTAAAAAGTCTGTGGGGGAGATGCCCTATTGCCTGTAGTTTAAAATAGTCCTTAACCTGATGTCTAAGGCTTCCCCCAGTCTACCTCCAGCCTACCTTTCTGGCCAGACATATTTCACACTATTCCCTTTCACATAAATGCTAATGTTGCAGCTAAGCTGTATCATGAGTCTGCCATTTTCCACCCCACCCAACATTTGTAGAGATGATAACATCCCTATGCTGAGAATGTACTCCCTTACTCAGGCTAGTTCTGGTCTTCTCTTAGAGTTCAGCTCAGGTGCCATCTCTCAGTGAATGCACTCCTGCTCACCTCTTTGGTATCGTCTTCCTCTTGATAGTTTCCTAGAGCACTTTGCTAGAGCATATTTCTTGTATATAAAAAGCTATTATTCGCAATTTTATATTCCACTTATTTGAATGTCATTCCCCCACCCTTCAAAAAGCTACACATTCCTTGAGGGCATTGACTTGCACATAGTAAACATTTGACATATCTGTTAAATCATCTAGTAAATGTCAAAAGAAGAGTCCAGTGGGGTGATTGGCAACTCCCCATTGAGGGGTACCGAGGGAGCTATGGGAGCTTGGGGTAGGTATCTCAGCTTAGATGGAGAACCTCTTTACATCATCAGAACTGACAACTATTTCACTTTGGGTCATTCTTGTGAGACTCTGATACATTGTGAAAAATGAACAAATGGGTTGTTCCTTGTTTGTTTTCATCATTGCTGCAGACTAAAGGTCCCCGGGTAGATTGGGAGGAGCATTTGATAATGTATGTAAAGAGTTTTTTACAAACCTTTAAGGGCTATAAAGTGCCATTATGTTGTCCTCTTTCCACTACTGTCATTGCTCAAACAAATCTTCCCCAGTTTTCTGAATTCCTTACATTCCTTACTGAGCAATAATATTCCATTACATCCCTATACCACTATTTTTTCAGGCACTTTGTTTCCAGTATTTTAATATCCCAAAAGGATTGTTCTGAATATTTTGAGATATATGGGGATCTTTCCTTATATTTTTTACCTCCTTTGGGTTCATGCCCAGTAGTGGAAGTGTTGGGTCAAAGGGTCTGAACAATTGAGTAATTTTTTTCTCATAATTCCAAACTTTTCCAGAAGGGTTGAACCAATTCACAGCTTCTCCAAAAGTGCATCAATGTACTTACTGTCCCTGGCCCCTTTGACATTGACACTCTGTCAAAGAATCTGTCTTTGCCAGATTTTCTTTTTTAAAAACAGTTAATGATATCTTTGTGTGTGTGTGTTTTTTTGCATCATCTACATTTCCTAGTGATTACTCCCTGCTTCCAGAGAGCTATCCCTTACAACAGAATAAGAGAGGAAAAAGCAGTTCAGCAAAATCAAAATGTGGAAAAATATTGACGTTCTATGTAGTGTTGCGCATTCATGATCTCCTGCCTCTGTGAAGAGGAGCCGATTTGTGGGAGTTTCTAACTGAGCTAACATTGCCATTCCCCTTCAACAACAACCACCACCACCAACCTACTAATCCAAGAATTTCTTGCTGGATTACGTAACGCTGCTGCTCCTTCTCACTTTCACCCACAGCATACTAACCTAGGTCACAAGCAAGTGACTGACTTTGACGTTAAGTCCAGTTTTGAAAACTATTAAAAAGAAAATGGTAGCCAGAGATCTGAGCACAAATCAACAAAACAGCAGGGTTATAGTTCTGAACAAGCCAGGGCCAAGTATTTGTGACATCATTTCCTCTTTGAGGAAAATGAAGCAAAACAAGACTGGAATCATTTTTAAAGTTATTAATCATGAAAGGTAACGTAAAGGGGAAAAGAAGGCACTGAAGGAGGCAATGGGGAGGGAGAGACAACCATTCCCCCATTCTTTGCTTCAGCACTGTTCAAAGACTGACAATACCACAGACTTCAAAGATAAGAACTCTGCCCTCAAGTAATCTCATAAGACACCAACACATGTAGTTATACATCAAATATTTGGTGATTATCAGAAAATATTAACATTTTGGTGTACTTAGTACACCCTGGGAAGCTAGTGGCCAACAGATTTCTTTTGCCCTACCCACCCCAATAGCTTATCCCTCCACTTGGACCAGGAGTGTTTGCTCTCCAGGGAGAGACCACTTTTGGCAGTCATATTACCCTCTGCTCCTATTAAGTTTAAGCAATTTTTTCCTTTTCCAATGCTGAGAAAGGAGATAGGTTGAGTGTTTAGCCCTTGGGTTCTCCAAAAGTGGTAGCTAATAAAAGTTCTCATGCCTGCTTCCTGTGGCCTGGTATTCACCCAGTCTGAACTCCCATGTCAGGTACCAGTCCTCAAAGGATAATACTCTTTTGGCTTATGGAGTTTATGGCTCCACGATGGAGTTTACTTCAGGGACATACCAAACATATAGGACATAGGAATACCTTGTGTCTTTGTTTTCCCACAGCTTCCACATGAGTATTCCATGTAACTGTCAGTATTAGAAATGGGACAGTTTTTATTTCACAGAAAATTCAGGAGATAAAAAGGACCCAGAAGATCCCATAAGAAAACACAAAACCTCCATAATAGTTCATAAACTTCCTTCGAAAGGGAACTAAACTTGGGAGTTGCCATTGGGGCAACCTGTTGACACAATATCCAAACCTTCCCTAGATGTCGCAAATCTTTGATACCAGGTAGAAGAGACTCCCATACAATTGGTGCTAAGCATCTTTGTGGTCTGGGGATGCCTCAATCTTCATTTCTCAGTGTTGGTTCTAAGGAAATCAGCCTCACAGGTAACAACTCTGCATTGCCTTTGAGTGCACATATCACTACTACATGCCCTATAAGTCAATTAATAAGCATTTATTAAATGCTGCCTATGTGCCAGGCACCATGCTAAGTGCTAGGGATAGAAGGAAAGGCAAAAACCAGGCCTTGCCCTCAAAGAGCTCACATTTTAGTGGGAGAGAATACATGAAAAATATGGTGGTGTATGTAGGTGGTTGTATTATTTTGTTCAGGAGCCCTGTCTGTTGAAACTCTGTGCTAATTTCTCTGCTTGTATTTTCTATACTCTCTTCTTTCTACTTATCTGGAATTAGAGTAAGATTGTTGACCCCTTTAAAGTTGTCTTTCCTTTAGAAAAGCAGATCAAAGAACTTGTGCTAGCAGCCCACCCTATGTGTTAGTATGCTTGCTACTACACCCCTCAAAACCCCATTATCAAGAGTCATAGAAGGGAATCTAATTATTCAGAAATTTTGAGAGTGGGGTTTGGGTTTTTTTTTTATGCTTTAATGATCTTTTAAAAAGAAAGGAAAGTAATACACTAGAGAGAGGAAGAGTGGGGAAATTATTTCACATAATTGGGGTGTGCAATTAGAAAACTATATGAGAAAGGGGAGAACAGGAACCTTGTTTTTTTAATCTGAAATTAGTCAAAGCCAAGTGAGGGGCAGAGCCTCAAATGAGGCGACAGAGCCAAGATGGCAAAATGATAGAAGGCAGTGTCCACAACTATTCTAAACAGATTTAGAAAATGCACCAAAGAAATCCTGATGGGCAAATCCAGAAAAAATCACGTAAGTCATTTTTCCAGCCCAGCATAAGGAGAAAGGCAAGGATGTCTTCAGACACTAAATATTGGTTGGACTGAGAGCACAAGACACTCGGAGTATTCAAGAGGCCAAGGAGAAGCTGTGAACTGGGGCAGGAGGAGGGCCTGAACTTGAAACAAGGCACTCCCAAGCCAGGGCACTTTGATGAGGAGAGGTACAAACTGGCAGCTTTGTTGCTCACCACCCAATTCCAGGTCACAGATCTAGAGAAGACTGAGAAGAGGACATGAGCAGGGAATGATGTTCCTGGGTAGGGAAGTTCTGGCCTATATAAGAAGAAAGGAGGAAATTCATAAGCCAGTTGCAGCAATAGTGTGACTCATACTCCAAACTCAGAGCAGTCTTACTTCCACAATCTAGCCCAGCCTACAAGGAATAACTAGAGTGAGAGTCCCAGTTCAAAGAGGAACCTACAGTTCTGGCACTCTGAATCAACAGAGCTTTCTAGCTCACTAATAGGGACAGTTTACTCAATAGCAGTCTACTTTTACAGAAACCAAACCCAGATCAAGAACTTGTAGAGCTCAGACCAGTGGGGCATCAATCAGACAAGTCCCCTGCCTGTTTCTGAGATCCTGAGATAACACAATACTAAATCCCCCTAAAAAAGCGGCAACAAGACCAGTCCAGATCTTCCCTCCGGAAATGTGGCAGAACTCAACTTTAACAACAAATCCAAAGTCAGGAGAAAGACCAGAAGAATAGGCAAACAGAAAAAGAATCCCACCAACGAGCTATTATGGTGATGTGGACACTCAACACACAAACACAGAAGAAAAGATGACTCCAAGACCTCTACAGACATTGACTCAGAGAAAAACATAACTTGAGACCAAACTCAACTAGAATTCCTAAAAGAGATGAAACAAGAGTTTATTAAGAGTTAAGAATGTTATTTTGTAAATGAAATGAGTGTGCTAGAAGAAAAAAAAAATTGAGAAGAAATGAGAGTTGTGGAAGCAAGAATTAAAAAGGAAATTAACTGCTCGGCACAAGACATACAGAACCTTGCCCAAGCAACAAACTCCCTAAGAATTCAAATGGAGAGAAAGCTGATCTTTGAAAATAAATTAATATTTAATTTAAAATACAGTCAAATTAAATTAACAACTCAAGTCACTAAGCATTTATCAAGTGCTCCCTATGTGCCAGGCCCTGTACTAAGTGCTGGAAATACAAAGAAAGGTCAAAACAAAACCAAACAAATAAAAAATAGTTCATGCTCTCAAGATGCTGACATTTTAATGGGGGAGACAACTATATAAAAATAAAATAAATATAGTATAAATTGGAGAAAATCACAGATTATCTCATAAAGGAAAGAAGGACACACGCACACACACACACACACACACACACACACACACACACACACACCCTCAACAGGAAAACTGAAAAGAAATTTGAAAAGGGAAAGGTGGTGGGAGGTGGGAAATAAGAGCAAGGATAGATTTAGAGAGGGAGTAGTCCTAAGCAAAACAAATTAATTATGGTGAGTGGGTTATGAAGAGACTTCAAAGAAAAGAAGAAAGGAAGGTTTCAGGCAAAGGAGCAGAATCAGATTATATCAAATCCAGCATTTTTTTGGGTCTTCTTTAGCAAGGTGTTGACCTGCTTTTCATTCTTTTCTTGCATCTCTCTAATTTCTCTTCCCAGTTTTTCCTCCACCTCTCTTACTTGATTTTCAAAATCCTTTTTGAGCTTTTCCATGGCCTGAGATCACTGAATATTTATTTTGGATATTTGGGATACAGAAGCCTTGACTTTTATGTCTTTCCCTGATGGTAAGCATTGTTCTTCCTCATCTGAAAGGATAGGAGAAGATATCTGTTCACCAAGAAAGTAACCTTCTATAGTCTTATTTTTTTCCCTTTTTTGGGCATTTTTCCCAACCAGTTACTTGACTTTTGGGTCCTTTGTCAAGAGTAGGGTATACTCTGGGGACCTGTAAGATCTCAGTTCCTCCAAGGTGGCACAATCAAGGGAGAGGAGTTTACTCCCTGGCCAGGTTAGTGGCTGAGATTAAGATCAGCTGCTCAATTGCCCCAGGGGCTTTAGGCAGAGGCAGGCTGCCTTGTTGCCTGTGAGTTAGGGATCTTCAAACCTCTGCTGCTGCTGCTGGGAATCCTGCCCCCGAGGCCTACTCAGGCCCTTCTCCTCCCAGCACCTTGTGGTCAAGGCTGGGCTGTGCTCTGTTCTGTGTCCAGTGTGACAGACCTTTCCTATTGGCCTTCCAGGTCACCCTGGGCTGGAAATCTCCTCCACTTCATTGTTCTGTGGCTTCTGCTGCTCTAGAATTTGTTGAGAGTCTTTCTTTACAGGTATTTTATGGGCTGTGGGGGAAGAGTTAGAGTATGTGCATCTTTCTACTCCGCCATCTTGGCTCTGCCCCCTTCCCCCCTACTTTTAAATTAAATTTTCTGGGTTTTTTTCTTTTTTCAGTCATTTTTATTTCTCCCTTCAACCTTTTCCCTTCTCCCAGATTGGAGGGGACAAAAGAAAGTCCTTGGAAAAAAAATAAGCATAGCAAAAGAAAAAAATTGGCCGTATCCAAAAATGTGCCTTAATCAGTATATTAGACTATCACTCCTCTATCAGGAGGTGGTTAGCATGCATCATCATTAGACTGCTAGAATCATGGTTAGTTGTTTTGATGATCAGAGTCCCTTAATCTTTCAGAATTGCTTATCTTTACAAGGTTGTTGTTAATTTATAACTTGTTCCCTTCACTCTGCATCAATTCTTAACAAAATTTCGTAGGCTTCTCAGAAACAGTCTCTTCATTCATATATCACAATTTGTTCAGCCATTACCCAATAGATGACATTTCCTCCAGTTCCTTTTTTTTTTTTTTTTGACCACCAAGAAAAGACCCAGCATAAATATTTTTTGTTTCTGTAGGGACTTTTCTTTTTTTCTTCTGTCTCTGTGGCAACATAGGCCAGGTCAAAGTATATGAAAGATTTATTAGTTTTTTTGATACAGTGTCAAATTGCTCCCCAAATCCCCCTTTTATAGATGATCACACAAGGCTGATGATTGTACTCAACAAGGTGCTGTATTTTTTACTTAACTGGGAATTCAGACTCCCCAGAATAGTTAGCTGTCAGTCAACTCCTAGGACAAGAGGAGTGTTTCTAGGTCAGACAGAGAAAGACAGTTAGGCCTGAAGGGTGAGGAGGCATTGTACCAGGAACCTGCAGAGAGTGCAGAGATAATACTGTGTCTTTATTCTGATCCAGGTCCTCAGGCCTCTGTAGATCTGGGACAACTAGAGACTCTCTGGCCCTAGAAATAAAGCCCCTAAAAATAAAGATAGAAGATACTCCCCTTCCTGACTTCTGACTTGGGTGCTGTGGAAGAGACAGTGCAGGGGAAGAGTGGGAAAGAACTGTTATAATTTGAAGGAACTAGGAGTGTAGAACACAAACCTACAGGTCCCTCTGGCCTGAGCCCTGCCTCTGGAAGGCACCCTCTTCATCCCTCTGCTCTTCATCCTCTGGAGGAAGTCAAAGGCAGCCTCTTCCCATGCTCCTCAAAGGTGGGGAGAGGTCTTTACTTTCTTACAGTGCCAGACCCCCCTCAGAAGACGGGGCGGGGGGAGGTGGTGGGAAGGCAGATCGTTAGGTAGGTTTCTGGATGTGTGGCCGTGGTTGCAAAGGGGAGGCACCTCAGAGATTTGGGAACAGAAACAATATAATGTGTCTTTTTTTTTCCTCAGGGACTCCACCCCTCGCCCTGATCTCTCTCCTCCGTCCGGGAGTCCGGGAGTCCGGGAGTCCGCTCCAGTAGCTAGCTTCCGGTACTTGGAGCTGGAGGTCCGTGCCTGGCATGAGGAACATCGGGTCCCTGGACATGCAGGGTCGCTTGGCGCGCCTGCTGGCGCCTCTGCGAAGAGCCCCGGCGAGGTGTCCAGTCGGGGCGAGGGCCAAGACCGTGGACCCGGCTGCCCTCGCCACAGAGATGACTACGGATGCCGGCGCCGAGGCTTCCTCCACCCGGCCCAGGGACCGGCAGCTGCGCAGTCCCGAAGAGCTTCCTGGGCCTAGCCAGTTGCGCACTTTTTTCCAACTGTTTGTGAAAGGCTATGTCCTTCACTTTCACGAGCTTCAGGTACCCAGGGGAGAGGGTGGGAGAGCGCTCCTGGACTGGCCTCTGATGCGCAGGATAGGAAGGCTTTGGGGGAGAAAGGGATGTGGGAGCTCATCCAGTCAGTGGGTCTGGAAGGGCTCCCGGGCTACTAGAGCCGTCGAGGAAGCTGCGGTCCAAGATTACAGAGATACTGGGCATGTGGGATTTGAACCCAGGGCCTCTGACACCAGTCACGGTCTAAAATGACTTCCCAACAGTCAGCTGGGGAGAATTAGGAAAGGCTTTAGGGAAGAGCTGAAAAATGAAGATAAGAAGTGAGAGGAAACAAATGGATGGGACTGCAATAAAAATGTTTTGGTTCTCTGATCATACGGAGTCCATTTCCTTCATCCATAGTAATAAACCCACAGAAGGAGTTTTCACCAACCCTTAATTAAGTTATATATGTACACATGTATATGCATGTGGTGTGTGTGTTGGCATACATGTTTATGCATGTACGTGTGAGAATGCATTTCATACACATACGCACAAAAACATTTACAACTTAATGAAGGGTCAATGAAAACATCTTTCTGGGGGGCGTTATATTCACTCAGTATGTGTACACACATACACATACTTATGTGCAAATATGTGCAAACACTACATATACACAAATATACACACACATATAACAATCAAGGGTTAGTGAAAAATTGTTCTGAGGGTTTATTCATGCATATATATGTACAGATATGTATTCTTGCTTATACATGTGTACATATGCATATATATACATGGATCTATACATATATAGCTTAATGAAGGACTAATGAAGACAAATATTTCTGACAGTTCATACACTCATGCATATGTATGTTTACATATATACATATGTGTATGCACACACATATTCATAGGCACATACATATATACATGCACATATATAATTAGATGGAAAGGTTTAATCTCAAACTCTGGAGGTACAAAGACAAAAAGTGACACTGTTTCTAGCCAGAACAAACTTTCATGCAACTGGGGGCATGTGCTCTCTAAGAGATGACAAGTCTAATATGGGGAGGGGAGGGAAGTAGGCAAAGGCGAGACCAACATGCTCCAGGGTAATTCAAGGAGGGAGAGAGCCCTTGGGGAGGGGAAGGATAGCAGAGAAGCTTCACGGACTAGTTGGCAGCCAAGCTGAAGTTGAAAGGAAGTAACTAACTAAACTAAACTAAAAGGCAGGGATGAGGAGGGATAATATTGTGGGCATGGTGGAATGCCTGGGCAGATGCAAAGACAGAAGAGGGAAGGTGATGGGAAAGTGTGTGGAGAAAATAAAGGACAAGTCAGGCTGGAAGAAGGAGCAGGGGAATCTTCCAACATATTGTAGAGGGCAATATGAATGATGAATTTTGGAAAAAAAATGGCTGCAGTGAAATTTAAAATCATTGCCTGTAATGAAAAGGTACATTTTATTAGATAATATCGAGTCTCAATCTCAAAAGTATCCTTTTGAATACTAAAAAAGGTAAAGAACAAATGATAAGGCAGAAACCTGACAGAGAGGAAAGTAATGAGGGAGGGAGGGAGGGGAAGGGTGAGAGAGAAAGAAAGGAGAAAAAGGGAGAGGAAGAGGGAGAAAGAGAGGAGTGAGGGGAGAGAGAGGGGGAGAGGGAGAGAGAAAGAAAGAAAGGGGAAAGAGAGAAGGAGAGAGGAGGGAGAGAGAAGAAGGGGGGAAGAGAGAAGAAGGAACAGAGAGAGAGAGAGAGAGAGAGAGAGAGAGAGAGAGAGAGAGAGAGAGAGAGAGAGAGAGAGAGAGAGGTACTTGAAGGTACTTTACAAAAGGAAAAAATGGCAGCTCTCATGTTGTTGCAACTTCAAGGCTTATAAAGTGCTTTCCTCACAAGAGTTTGGTAGCAAAAGGATTACTATTTTCACTGGACAGATGAAGAAACAGGCCAAAGGGAGTCAGGTGATCTGCCCATTTGCAGTAGCTAGTATCAGAACCAAAATCTGAGCCCAGCAGCCTTGCTCCCAGTCTGGTGATTTTCCTACTATAATTCCTTGCTATATTCAATTGGGAGTCCAAGCACATACAAGGTAAAGATAAGGGCTTTCCTGTCAAAGAGACTTTGTGCATGGTGCACACTCATATTTCTCAAGAAAGCTTTTGAAAAAATGGGTGCTTGACAAGATGGGAGAGTCTGTCCTGTGAAGAGGCCGATGAGCCACTTGCAGTCTGTTTTGGGGAGGATATGGTGAATTGGGGTGTGAGTAATTCAACTCAGCAAATATTTGTGCAATGTGTACACATACATACATATAGACATAGATATATGTATACATTTACCCATGTATACACATATACATATATACATGTATCTATGTAGCTATCATTCAAGGCATAAAAACAAAATGATTTTGCCCTCAAGAGCCTTCTATAATCTTAGTTTATATTTATAAAGGTGAGTGAACAGGATATGGACAGTAGGTGATGCAGTGGGTAGAGTGCTGTACCTGGAGTTGGGAAGACTCATCTTCCTGAGTTCAAATTTGGCCTCAGACACTTTTTAGCTTATGACCTGGGCAAGTCACTTAACCCTGTTTGCCTCAGTTTCCTCATCTGTAAAATGAGTTGAAGAAGGAAATGATGAACTGCTCCATTATTTTTGCTAAGAAAACCCCAAATAGGGCAAGAAATGGTAAACCAATCCAGTATCTTGGTTGAGAAAAGTCCATATGGATGGGATCATGAAAAATCAGACATGACTGAAAAGCCTGAAAAAACAACAAAACACAATGTATAGGCAAAGTGATTTCAGGAGGGAAACAGGTAACCGAGGTAACTGCGGAACAGGCACAGGAAATGGAGGAGGTAGTACCTGGACTATGTGTTGGAAGGAAGCTAGAGATTTTCTGTGGAATTGAAAAAGGCATAGGACAGAGGCAGGAGAGGGGACAACACGGTGTTTTAGTTTTGTTTTTTTTTCAAATTTATTAATTTATTTGTTTTCAGTTTTCAACGATCATTTCCATAAGTTCCTTCCCCAAGATGGCATGCAGTCTTTCATGGGTTCTACACATACATTCCTATGAAACACATTTTCACATTATACTTTAAATTTAATCAGATATTAAGCACTTTTGAGTTTATGCTATTGAGGGCGCCTAGAATGGAATGTTGATTTCTAAAAAGAGACAAACCAGTTGAGAAACTGAAAAACTCAACCTGTCATTTTTAAAAATTCAATTTTCTTTTCTTTTCAGTTTGGATCTCTCCCTCTCGTCTCCCCTTTCACCATTCATAAGGAAGGGAAAAAAAATGAAACTCCTTACAAATATGTACAGTCAATCAAACCAAATTCCCACATTAGCCATGTTCAAAAAAAAAAAAAAAGCTAAGCAAAGATGCTCCACTCTGTTCTTTGAGTCCATGCGCTCTTTGTCTGGAGCTGGATATCATTTTTCTTCATGAGACCTTTGGACTGGAGTCTACCTGGTATTTCAGCAATCATTTACCATGTACAAAGTACAGTGTTTTATCTTTGGGAAACATACACACATTTAGATAAGCTGGGGGTACTGCCCTTATAAAGCTTAGAGCAGTGAGAGAAGATAGACATGCAAAGAGCTACAATAAAAAATAATCAATGATAATTCCATTGAGAGTATGGATGGTTTGAGCTGGGGAGGGCCTTAGAAGGGCCCTACCTAAGCTTGGGGATGGAAGTGGGCATTGAAGGCCAGACTAAAATGCAGGTATGTATAGTAGGAGGAACAGTGAAGCTAGGATCAGATCTGGCTTCTAGTTGCTGATCTGCTGTTAATTCTGATTCACGACATTATATAAGTCTCTTACCCTCTCTTGCCTTGTTTGTAAAATTAGGAGATTCAGCTAGGTCAGATTCCTGGCTTCTCTAAATGGTCTGTGATTCTCTGATTAGACCTGCTGAGATAGACAATGAAGGGTGCACTATTGGTTACTGGGTAAGGGAAAAGAATAAGCATTTGTAGCACCTACTGTATGGTAGGCCCTCTTTACAAGTACTATCTCGTTTGATCCTCACAAAAGCTCTGTGAGGTAGGTGCTAAGTATTCATCCTCATTTTGCAGCTGAGCAAACTGAGGCAAATGGAGGCTAAGTGACTTGCCCAGGGTCACACAGTAAGTATCTGAAGCTAGATTTGAACTCAAGGTCTTCCTAACTCCAGGCTCCAAGCGCTATCTACTTCACTACCTAGCTAGGCATGACGCCATCAAAGTGATGTTTCAGGAGACCTGGAGTCAAGTAGGAGAGCAGTGTGGGTGTAGTTGAAAGAGCCCTGAACTTGGACTCAGATCAATAAAAAGAATTATCTTTGTCACCTGTTAGCCTCCTGTCCATGAGCAAATCATTGTATCTCACACTTCAGTACACTTTTGTATAGAGTGGCCAGTGAGAACACTTGGACTTTCTCCATAGTTTGTTGTGAGGGCAGTGCTATTCAATTAGGAATTATTATTTGTCATTATAGTGGTATCTAGGATGGATGACTAGAAGGAAGGGGTGCTAAACCAGGAGACTGCTGGGAGATCAAGGCCTCGATTAGGGTCAATGGCAGTGAGTCTAAGAGGGAAAGGTGATTTGGAGAAATGCTTCAGAAGAATTGGCAGGAATTGGTAACAGATTGTATACAGGTCATTTGAGAGCATTGGCCTGCTTAGGTGTACCTAGACCCCAGCTGGAAGGTTCCCCTCTTCCTCATTCTCAGTTATTTACATTTTTAAGTGCCCCATAGTCAGTGGCATGCTAGCTAATGTTTAAACAACCAGCTGTCCTCCCCACAGTGTACACAACATGCTTTTAAGTTTAATCTGCATTCATTTTATCAACTCTAGACCATCAAAACAATAATCAAGGCCTGATTTGTAGTATTTGCTGATTTCTGAGGGGTCAAAGCTCACTCTAGAAATTTTAACAGTTGGTTCTTAGAGAGTGTTTGATTTGGGGTCCAACATACCCCTGTCTTTAACTATTTTGGGGGGCACTGTTAGTATAAAATTCCTGTCTCCAGACTGTAAGCCAAGGATGAAATGAAAAGTGGAATTGGAAATGATCCTGGGCTCCCAGGCATGTGGAAGTGAGGATTGTGATTGTGTCTTCTCATATTGTGCCTTCCTACTGGGTACCTGCTCTCCTCTGTGGGTCTGCTCTTTATCTCCACCTTTGCCTTTATGCAGTTCACAATTTTCTGTGGTTAGATGGCACTCATCACATGAGAGACTGACTGAAAAACCAATCCCTTGCTCTCACTGCAGAAATAACTTCCTGAGTGCTGAGTAACCCAAGTCCCTTAAACCCTCATCTGCTCCATTTAGCTTCCAGAAATGTGAGAAGCTAATGAATGCCCAAAGTATGGTGGAAACAGGAGAGCACATTCTAGATTGCAGCTCGGTTCTGCTGAGAGATTTTCCTCAAGCAACTGTATGGTTGAAAATCACTGAATGCGATACAGCATGAGATCTGAGAGTTAGGAAAGCAATTTTTCATAGATCTTCAGGATGGGAATATCTAATGTACTTATAAACTTAGGTAAGAATGCTGAGCATTCTTAGAAGCACAAGAACAAAATGTTAGAATGAGAACCTAGCAGGCTTAGAATCTGGATTTCACACTATGCTTTGTGAGTTAGAGAAGGTACAACCTCTCTGTTCCTTTGTCTGTTGAACTTAGATGATGATACCTGCTTTAACTGTCTTTCTGGTTTGCTGTTGTGAGGACTGATCAAATAATAAATATATATTGAGTGGCTGGGTTCACCATAGAGATGAAAACTCGCATAGTCTCTGCTCTCAAGAAGTTTAAAGTCTAGAAGCAGGGATGAAATATTCGCTATTTCATTTATTCATTTAATTAATTATATTAAAGTCTATATATGTAAATGTATGGGGCATCAAACTGGATATTAAGGATAGAAAAATGACACAGTCCTTACCTTCAAGGAATTTAATATTCCATTGGAGGCTGGAGGCTGGAGGAGATAGCTCTAGATATATGTCTCTATGTAGATGTATGTAAGATCTGCAAGAATGGGAGCAGTGGAGTGATGGCCGATAAAGTACTCTAGAAAATTTTAGGAGCAAGAAAACTCTCAGTAGGGGCAATCAAAGAAGATGTCTCATGAGAAGAGGACTCTTGGATTCCACTTGGAAGGAAGATAAGCCATATGAAAAGAAAAGACGAAGAGACTGGACCTTCCAGGCAAGGTGGCTGGAGGTGGTGGGCGAATCATTTTGCTTTCCTACTTCCTTGTGAAACTTAGTCACCTCAAAAGCTAGTAAGTCACAAATAATGGTCTTGTTCACTGACACCTCTGTTAACACTGTATGATTTATGACAATTTTACTTGTTTAGAATATCAACCACTCTATGAACATTTCTTTATTAAACATTGACTGTGCCAGACACCTTGCAAGACAACGAGAAGGCATGTTCAAAGAATGAAATAAGATATTCCAGGCACTCTGCTAAGCACTGGAAATACAGATAAAAGCTAGAAATACAATGTACCTCCAAGAATTTACATTCCAAAGGGGGAAGACAACGCAAAAAAAGGGAACTCTAAAGAAGGGAAGGAAGAGTTCAAAGGAAGAATATATGAAGACAAAGAGAAAAAGCTCCAAGAGTCATCTGCATGGATGACTTGGACACATCTTAAAATGGGAGTCCCAGGGAGGAAGTCTCCAATCAGAGAAGGGAACTGGGGAAGTGAAGGCATCTTCAGGGTGAGAAGACTTCTGGGGTGAAAGTGAAGTTTATGTTTTATCCTAGAGGTGAGGGGAATGACTTAATTATATTTATACTTAAGGAAAATCACTGGCAGCTGTATGTAAGATGGACTGCCAGGTCAGAGATTTGAGTCAGGGAGACCAGTGAGAAGGTTCTTACAGTTATCTAGGTAAGAGATGATGCTTGATTAAAGTGGTAGCTGTGTCAGTAGAGAGAAGGAACTAGACAGGAAAGATGTGAAGATAAAAAGGGGCAAGGATTTGGCAACTGATTGTATATGGTGAGAGGGTAAGGACCTGAGGATAAAACTGAGGTTATCAAACTAGGGGATTGGAAGGATGGCTTTACCTTCAGCAGAAGTAAGGAGGGATTTGAGGGAAAAGACAGTTCAGTTTTGAGCATGTTGAATTTGAGTCGTTTCTAAGACCTCTACTTTGAAATGTCCAGTTTGGCAACTGGTAATGGGACTGAAGCTCAGGAGAAGAGACTGGAGCTGCCTATATATAGATCTGTGACTGATCATCATAAAGATGATAACTAAATATGTGAGAACTAATGAAGTCACTGAAAGTGTGTAGAGAAGGAAAACGAACTTAGAACAGAGCCTTCATGATCACCTGAAGTTAGGATGCATAATGTGGGGATGATGAACCAGCAAAGGAAACATAGAAGGAGAAATTAGATGGGTAGGAGGAGAACCAGAAAAGTAGTCTCACAAAAACCCAGAGGAAAGAGAATATTCAGAAGCAGAAAGTATTCAGTGTTGTCAAATGTAGCAGATAGGTTAAGAAGGTTGAGGACTGAGAAGAGTCTTTAAAATCTGGCAACTAAGAAATTACTGGTAACTTTGGACCATTTCAATTGAACGATAAAAACAGACTGCAAGAAGTTGAAACGTGAAGAGCGCAAGTGAAAGCAGCAAGTGTAAATAACTTTCTCTAGAAGTTTAGCTTAGAAAAGGAGAAGAGAGATAGTACGATGGCTTGAGGGTGAGGTCTAGTGAAAACTTTTTAGGGGTGGGAAAGATTTGGGCATATTTGAAGGCAGTGAGAAAGAAACCAACAGAGTAGGAGTTGTTGAAGATTCTAGAAAAGGAGGGGAGATGATTGAGATTGCAATCTACTAAAGATGAGAGGGTTGGGTTCAACAAGTGGAAGGGATGGCCTTGGTTAGGAGAAGGGCCATCTCATTGTCAGAAAATGCAGATAGAGAAGATGCTATCAAGAGCTTTTGAGATAAAGAGAAGAGGACAAAAGGGAGGTCACATTGGTTTCACTTTTCTCAGTGAAGTGAGTTGAGGTTCTTAACTCTCTGTAATCCCAGAGGACTTTATCACTTAATTATTGTGTAATTGTTTACTTCATTGGTGAAGTATTCCATCTGTCAGGATCATAGAACATGATCTCTCCATGACTCAGTAGATCATCTCCTGAATTACAGAGACCAGAAAAAAATTACCACCTGTTGACCAGCACTCTGGTGATGAGCCTGTCCAAGTCTGACTATTTTGTCCTCAGACAATCAGACACACAATTCCCTGTTGGGTCATAGATTGCAGAATTGGAAAGAGGCTTCTTGTTTAACTCTCTCATTACTGAGTCCCATAACAAGAAAGTGATTTGTTCAAAGTTGCCTGGGTAATTGACAGTCAGCTTTTGAATTAAGGTCTTCTGACTCATAATCCTTTCCAACTTGGAAAGGCCTGCCAGAATTTTTACTTCAGTGACCTGTCTTTAAAACCCCTGTCACCTCCATGCCCAGTGAAGCATCTGAGGACTGAGAATAGAGGATTCTTAATATTCTTCTCCCAACTCTTAACTGACTCTGTGATCTCGGTGCTCCCTCCTATCCATGCTGCCATTCTGTGCAGCTCTTAATTTCTTCCCATTAAGTTCACCACAGTGGTCCATCCAATGTGCTCTTCCTGACATCTTGAGGTATCAGAGGAACTTTCGCCATCTGCCAGCCATGTGACCAGTCCATCTCCTCTCTACCATATAGATGATGCTTTTTACTCCTGTTCTTTGCAGTTCCCTGGTGGTTTATGTTTCAGTCTGCCTTTCTGTTGCCTTTGGAGTGTTACTTATTTGTATTTCTTCCATCTCTCTATTATATCACAACATTGGTAGAATGATAGTGTTGAAAAGATGGGCCTTTACTTTCATGAGAAGTTTGGAATCAGCATTGTTTTGGGGCCTGATGCAATAAGTATAATATCATTTGTTTAAAAAAAAGCATCTGGAGGACCTTACCATCCACAAGGTCTCCAGTTTATTATTATAATTATCATTACTGTTGCTTGCTTATTTTAACTTGTCCTTAGGCTTCTCCTGTGTTAAAATGTGACCAGCTTAGTAACAGGACTTACTCAAGTGGGAACTGATAGGGAAAATGTCAGACTAGGCATGAGTAATCACAGCTGTTTCTCGTTTTCTTACTCTGGAGTTTCCCCTTCACTGTTGATGCCAGCTCCATGGGCCTTAGAAAATCTGGAGCTAGAATCCTGCTGAAATGGTTCCTGTCGCCAGCACCATTGCTGACCTTTTGGGACTTCTTATCCCCATGCTTCTCCTGAATTGTTGTTCAGTCGTGTCTGACTCTTCATGACCTCGTGAACTTGTCCATGGGGTTTTCTGGCAAAGATACTGGAGTGGTTTACTATTTCCTTTTCCAGCTTGTCTTTATTTTGCAGATCAGGAATTTAGGCAAATTGTGGTTAAGTGCCTTTCCTGGGGTCAAACAGCATGTAAGTGCCTCAGGCTAGATTTGAACTCAGATCTTCCTAAATCCAGGTCCAGTGAGCTATCTACTGCACAACCCAGCTGCCCCTAATCTCCTGGATTAGGTGTATACTAATCCATTTTTTTCCTCATTAGTTCAACTAAGGCAGAATTGGCTTGTTCCAAAAGAAGAATATCTGGAGTGCGTGAGTGGGGGGGGGGGGGGGGGGGAGGGGCAATAAAACCTCACATGAGTCAGACAAAAAGTGACCTAGTAGAAGAAACCCTGGCACGGAACTGAAGAGACCTGAAGATTCAACCGAATTTCAACCCCCCAATTCTGTCATCTCTGATTTGCAGATTACACAAACCTGAGAGGGATAGCTGATAACCTGACAACAGTCAGGATCCAAGTAGTCGACACAGGCTAGAACATTGGGACAAGTCTAATAAGATGAACGATAATGGAATAGATGTAAAATCTTATAAAATCATCTTTACAAGTACAAGCTGAAGAAGGCCCCATCAAGGTGTTAAAGGCACCACCATCTTTCTAGTCAAGCCATATGTTATTATCATTCTTCCCCACCCCATTCAGTATTTAATCATTTGCCAAGTTCTGTTGATCCTGCCTCTAAAGCATTCTCATCCCCTTCTCTCCATTCACATAGACACAATCTTAAAACTCTTACAGTAACCTCCTAATTGGTCCATGTATATCCCATTCTTCCCACTCCAGTCTTTAGTATGTGACTTGTTTCCTCATAGAGGGAGGGAGTGTATCATCTCTTTTAGCTTGTAGACCTCCATTGGAATGTAAGTTCCTCTAGGATAAGAACTGTCAATAAATGCTCCATCTCTCTGTCTCTCCCTTCCTCCCTACATCTCTGTCTGTCTGTCTTTCCCTTTCTACGTCTATCTACCTAGCAGCTATCCCAGGCTCCCTTATGATTCAAATCAAGACTATTAATGCATTCTTAAGGCATTCATTTGGCCTTTTGGGATCCTTTGAAACTGAGTTTGAATTTGAATATATAAGGTTTGAATATACTACTCCCATCATTAACTATATCTTTGACATAGGTGTGGGCCTATAACTTAATAGGAAGAAAAGAGTAATCTAGGTTGTATTTGGGAATTGTTCGAAACACAATAGCATTCTTCTACACCAATATTCTTTTGGTGATACTTGGGAAATCATAAAATATGATTTCCATGGTCTCCAAAGAATCAAAATTCACTACTCAAAGGGCAATAGAAAGATCACAGCAGACAGAAATAGGCCGAAGCATTTTATAGACATAAATCATGACATTTGATTCGGCCTGAACTAGGATGAGGTCATTCATAGTATCAAGACAAGAAGTAGAGCCTTGGAGAAGCTGTTAACTATTTAGCACCTCTGATTCATGTAGGAACGGGGATGGTGGGAGAGAAATGAAACTAAAAGGGACTCTTTTTGATGAAACTTTCACAGTAGAAGACTTTGGGCATCTCAACTGGGCATCTTTCTCCCCCTTACAAAATGATACCTGTGAGCATAAAATTATGTCTGTCTTAAGACACATCTTCTAAAACTAATGGTTTATTGATTTATCTGAAGGCTATCTCCCAACTCGGGATCACTTTTTGAAGATGACAAATTACATTCTGTGCTTATGTTACTAAGATTAATTATTGGGTGATTTGATACTATTTTGACGACTGAGCCCATAAGGAGGTAGGTAGGTGGTATGGAGAAGGAAGTATGGGAGATGAGGATAAGTTAAAGAAATTGTTAAGTTTTCAGAGTAGGACTGTGTTATGCGAGTTTGTGTTACTTAATGGTGTTGAATTTGCAAGGCATGTCTCCTAGAAGCTGGTTAATCCTGCTAGGCACCATGCCTAAAATTTATGCAACTGCTAACTAGATGATATCTTGGATGGTTACACATAACTTATTTTCACTGATGTATGGCCAAATGAGAGAAGAATAAAGGGTCAGCTACTTAATTTTGGTCTTACTATAAAAATAGAATTTATTTCAAGTAAAATCAACAACCATTTATTAAGTACTTATTCTGAGCCTGGCAAAGTACTAAGCACTGAGAATACACATGTAAACAGAAAGAAGGATGTCCCTGTCCTCAGAAAAGTTATATTCCAATGGTGGAAGACAACATATAAAAGGATGATAAAAAAGAAAGAGGTGAAGGTACCCAGATAGGCCTTGTAGAGAAAGTCTAGGAGAGTCTGGAGTGCAGCCTGGAGAGGAACAGAGACATGGCTGACCTGGGTACCTTCCTTAAAATGATGGTTCTGGGAGGAATCAGTCAATCAGAGGAGAAACTGAAAGGGGAGAAGGAACATCCAATGTGTAAAGTCCAGGAGATGAAGCATTCTTTCTCTCTGTCTCTGGTTGTTTCTATCTGTCTGTCTGTCTCTGTTTTTCTCCCTTCCCCCCTTTCTCTGTTTCTTTCCTTCCTCCCAGCCTTCCTTTCTTTCCTGCTTATCGTTTCTCAATCTTTCTACACTTCTTTCTCAATAGAATGTATTGCTTCCCTGCTTTAATGAAACTACGGATACATCTATCATGAGATCTCTTAGCTGCCTAAAAATCCCTCTACATCTTCGTCCATCTGTCTTCTTCTGTTTCTGAGGAAATGGCCTTCTTACCAAGGCCAACCTCTCGACCTGTGCCTTGGATCATCTTTTCTCATCTTCTCCAGCAGCTTACCCTATTGGTCATTCCCTTTTTCTCTTTCATCTTTAATATGCTCCTCCTCTCCCCATGGCCTACAAAAATATTCCAACATACCCCATCCTTTAAAAACATTCAGTTGACTTGTAAGCAATTATATCAGTTTTACTTTCTTTCACTGCAAAAGTCCTAGAAAACAATTGCTTCTGCTTCCTCATTACCAATTCACTTCTCACTTCTTTGTGGTCTGGCTTCCAACTGTGCCACTAAAAATGCTCACAATTTCTTAATTGCTTTTTTCTTTTGGACTTTTTAAAAATTTGCATCCTTCTTGATGTCTCTGCAACTTTTGGTACTACTGAGCACCTTCTTCCACCTAGAAACTCTTTCCTTCCTTGTCTTCCATGGTACTGCTCAATCATGATCCTCCTGCCTGTCTGATCTCAGACACCTTTGCTGGATCATCATCCATATTCCATCCTCCAAATGTTTGTGTCTACAAAGATTCTGTCTTGGACTATTTTCCCTTTCTCTTTATCTCTTCTTTTTTTATCATTGGCTCTCATGAGTTCAATGATCAGCTCTAGCAAGATGACTTCCAAATCTACGCATCCAGCCTTGATTTCTCTACTGAACTCCAGTACTGCATTAACAACTGCTTGCTAGACATCTTCACTGGGACATACTATAGGCATCTCAAACCCTAAGGTGTTAGCACAGTGGCCCATTAGCCCTCATCCAGTGTGTTCCTTATTGTCAGTCAAACAGTAGAACTTTATTAGCATCAGGAAGAGAGTATTTGCTGAGAAAATGTGGTAAGAACAGTAGTTATAGTACATTTTCTCTAACTCAAGAGCATCTGTACACAAGGTCCCAGGGGAGAATGTACTCAACTACTCAAAGTAATTGGTATAAAAGATTTCAGCCAAAATCTGGGATATACTCTCATACAAATACACAAAAAGTTTGTGTGTGGTAGGGGAAAGGTGCACACCCCCTTAAAGAACCATATGAAATGTGTGTATAAACATATGAGGCCTAGGGTTATCTCCTGACTGTGGGCCCAGGGAGTCCTTTTCTTCCTTAGCAGAGTCCTTGTGAAGTCATCCTTAGGTTAACTCTTAGGGAGAATTGGTACTTTTTTAGAGTTGAGAGACAGCATTTTGCTTTATCTCAAGGTCTCACAATCTCTGAAGCTTTTACCTTCTTTGAGGGATTGTCTTTCTTCCTCTCTTAGCAGATGCTTCCTTTGTTGTCAGTCACTACCACTCTGGCAAAATTTGCTGTTGACTCTCGTTGCCACTGGGGTCTCTGATGGCTCCAATAAATCTGCTAAGCTCATCAGTCACCTGAACACTTCCATCTCACAGTATTCATTCACTTAAGATCAGAAAAAATAAACACATAAGAAACAGAGGCACCATATGTTCAGGGATCTGAGATGTCCAGATATGGGGAGAAAAGAAGCTAACTTCTCTCTGCTATCATATGGCTCAAAATAGTGTTCCTCACTTACAAGCTTTCAGGGAAGAAAATGAGGGACCCTTTATTTATTTGAACCATTAGATGAACACTCAGTTCTTGCTTAGCAACGCATGAGTTATCACTCTTTCCAGTTTCTCAGGGTACCAGAAGACTCTTTGTCCTCAAACGAAAGTGCCAGTTCTTCAATCACTCATGGTCAGAAGCTGGCTGACCAAACCTCCATGTTGGATTAGAACTGAGCAGGGAATATCAGGATATATTCTGTATAATGCACTAATAAGGGAAAATCTGAATGTGTTCTAAGGGCTATTACACTCAATTAATTGATAAGTTATTATCATAGTTGGACCATGCTAACATAATTAATGGTTCTACCTAGATTAATTTACAGATTTAGTGCCATTCCAACTGAACTGTCAAGGGATTATTTATAGTACTAAAGAAAATAATAAGAAAATCCATTTGGAGGAATAAAAGATCAACAATTTCAAGGGAAACAATTTTTAAAGGAAGAATGGAAGGGGGGGGGGTCTAATAATACTAAATGTTGAACTATACTGTAAACTGAAAGAACCAAAACTATTTGTGTTGTCTAAAAAGTAGGAACCTTGGTCGATGAACAGATTAGGTAAATATCTCAGAAGCAGCTGAGTAGTAAGTAGCACAGTATTTGATAAATCCAAGGAAACCAACTACTTGAGAAAATTGGGAAACATCTTGGAAGAAATGAAGTTTGAAGCAACATCTTATACCATAATACCATATGGCATAGCAAACTTCAAATGGATGTTTGACATAAGAAGAAAAGCTGGTATCTTAGAAGAATGGGAGGAGAAGGAAGATACTTTTCATAACTGTGGTCAGGGGGAGAATTCTCATCTAAACAAGTTATAGGCATGACCATAAAGGATAAAAAGGACAATTTTTATTACACAAAATTGAAATATTTCTCCCCAAGCAAAATATACACAATTAGGAAAAAATAGGAGAAATATTTACGGCAAATTTTTCTGATAAAGGTATGATATCCAACCCTTATAAAGAATTGACAGAAACATACAAGAACAAGGACCATTCCCCCAATAAATAAATAGCCAAGAGATATCAACAGGCAATTTTCCAATGAAGAAATTACATAAACATGCTACTAATCTCTAATATTGCTAGAAATTAAAATGAAAACAACTGGGAGATTCTACCTCCAGTCCATTTGATTGGGGAAAAAAATGACAAAAGAAGAAAATAGCCATTGCTGGAGGAAGACAGATAGCTAGGTAGTATAGTGGATAGAACACTGGACCTGAAGTCAGGAAGACGTGAGTTCAAAATTAGTTTCAGATACTTACTATCTCTGTGACCTGAGCAAATCATTTAACCTCTGCCTGCCTCAGTTTCCTTGTCTGTACTATGAAGATAGTTAATAGAATTTTCCTCTTGAGGTTGTTGAGAGGTTCAAATGAGATAATAATTGCAAAAGTGCTTTGTAAACCTTAATGTGATTTACAGATGTTCGCTGTTATTATTAATGCATTGTTGGTAAAGCTATGAATTGGTTTAACCATGTTGGAACTCTTCCCTCAAAGTCACTAAATCATACTTATAGCAAAAAGATTCATATGTATAAGAATATGGATAGCAGCATTTTTTTTTTGTTATAGCAAAGAAATGGAAACTAAAGGGATGCCTATCAGTTGGGAAAGTCCTGAACAAATTATGGCATATAAATGTAATAGAATATCATCGCACCATAAGAAATATGGTGAATCTGATTGATTCAGAGAGCTACAGAAAGAACTGTATGAAACAGACAGAACCAAAAGAAAAATAGACATGAGAACACAATGACAATGTGAAGGGAAACAACTCTGAAAGACTTCAGCACTGATCAAAGACTGATGATGAAACCTCCCTCCCTCCCACTTTGGGGCAGAAATGTAATCAATTTGAGATATAGAAAAGATTCCTTCCTAGATGTGGCCATAGTCTTCATCCATTTTGCTTGACTACATATATTTGGTACAGGTCAAGATGCCAAGGCAGGTTAGAACACAATAATAGACATGAAAAAAAAGCATCAATGAGACTTTTGAAAGTGTTCTTCAGAAAATATAAAAAATGTGCAGAAGAGGACAGAGCCAAAGTGATTTGGTTATGACCTCATCAAACTTAATAAATATATTTCTTTTTTTAAATTTTTAAATTTTTAAATTTTTTAAAATTTATTTATTTAACTTTTAACATTCATTTTAACAAAATTTTGGGTTCCAAATTTTCTCCCCATTTGTCCCCTCCCCCATCCCAAAACACCAAGCATTCTGATTGCCCCTATCACTAATCTGCTCTCTCTTCTATCATCCTTCCCTTCCCTTGTCCCCATCTTCTCTTTTGTCCTGTAGGGCCAAATAATTTTCTATATCCCATTACCTGTAAGTCTTATTTCCTAGTAGCAAGAACAGTACTCGGCAGTTGTTCCTAAAACTCTGAGTTCCAACTTCTCTTCATCCCTCCCTCCTCACCCATTCCCTTTGGGAAGGCAAGCAATTCAATATAGGCCATTTCTGTGTAATTTTGCAAATGACTTCCTTGATAGTCGTGTTGTGTAAGACTAACTATATTTCCCTTCATCCTGTCCCGCCCCCCATTGCTTCTGTTCTCTCTTTGGATCCTGTCCCTCCCCAGGAGTGCTGACTTCAAATTTCTCCCTCCTCCCACTGCCCTCCCTTTCATCATCCCCCCCCTCCCCGCTTATCCCCTTCTCCCCCACTTTCCTGTATTGTAAGATAGGTTTTCATACCAAAATGAGTGTGCATTTTATTCCTTCCTTTAGTGGAATGTGATGAGAGTAAACTTCATGTTTTTCTCTCACCTCCCCTCTTTTTCCCTCCACTAAAAAGTCTTTTGCTTGCCTCTTTTATGAGAGATAATTTGCCCCATTCCATTTCTCCCTTTCTCCTCCTAATATAGTTCTCTCTCACTGCTTAATTTCATTTTTTAAAGATATGATCCCATCCTATTCAATTCACTCTGTGCTCTCTGTCTCTTTGTGTGTGTGCATGTGTGTGTGTATGTAATCCCACCAACTACCCAGATATTGAAAAGTTTCAAGAGTTACAAATATTATCTTTCCATGTAGGAATGTAAACAGTTCAACTTTAGTAAAGTTCCTTATGACTTCTCTTTTTTTTTTTTTTTTTTTTTTTTTTTATGAACAATGGACTTTTATTTAATCACTTCTGCATTTACAGCTGGAACTCTGGGAATTCAAAATTAACATCTTTGCCTGTCAGCTTCTTATAAACGCCAGAAAACGTTTCTACCTTGTGCTCCACATTGTTCTGCTGTGCCTTATCCAAATGGACCTTTATGAGTCTGCTGCCATCTAGTTTCACACGGATTCTCTTGCCAACAATTTCACTTGGAAAGACAAGGTCTTCAAGGATTGCATCATGTACAGCAGTTAGAGTACGGCTCCTGGGACGCTTTTGCTTATTTTTTGTACGGCTTTTTCTTGTTGGCTTAGGAAGAATTCTCCTCTGAGCAATAAAGACCACATGTTTGCCACTGAATTTTTTCTCCAATTCACGAACCAGTCGTACTTGGATCTTCTGAAAAGATTTTAGCTGAGGAACTGGAACAAAAATGATGATAGCTTTTCTGCCACCACCAACTTCAATTTCCTTAGCTGCTGTGATATTCAGTTCTCTTAACTGAGCCTTTAAATCAGAGTTCATCTCCAACTCCAATAAAGCCTGTGAAATGCCAGACTCGAACTCGTCTGGTTTCTCGCCATTGGGCTTCACGATCTTGGCGCTGGAGCTGAACATGGCACCGCCTCGATGAGCGCCGGACTGGGAAGAGGGAGAGCTCTCGCGAGAGCACCACAAATCTCGTCTACAGGAAGAAGGACCTGACTTCTCTTTGCTGTTTACGTTTTCATGCTTCTCTTCATTCTTGTGTTTGAAAGTCAAATTTTCTTTTCAGCTCTGGTCTTTTCATCAAGAATGCTTGAAAGTCCTCTATTTCATTGAAAGACCATTTTTCCCCTGAAGTATTATACTCAGTTTTGCTGGGTAGGTGATTCTTGGTTTAAGTCCTAGTTCCTTTGACTTCTGGAATATCCTATTCCATGCCCTTTGATCCCTGAATGTAGAAGCTGCTAGATCTTGTGTTATCCTGATTGTATTTCCACAATACTTGAATTGTTTCTTTCTAGCTGCTTGCAATATTTTCTCCTTGACCTGGGAACTCTGGAATTTGGCCACAATGTTCCTAGGAGTTTCTCTTTTTGGATCTCTTTCAAGCGGTGTTCTGTGGATTCCTTGAATATTTATTTTGCCCTCTGGTTCTAGAATCTCAGGGAAGTTTTCCTTGATAATTTCATGAAAGATGATGTCTAGGCTCTTTTTTTGATCATGGCTTTCAGGTAGTCCCATAATTTTTAAATTGTCTCTCTTGGATCTATTTTCCAGGTAAGTTGTTTTTCCAATGAGATATTTCACATTATCTTCCATTTTTTCATTCTTTTGGTTTTGTTTTGTGATTTCTTGGTTTCTCATAAAGTCATTAGCCTCCATCTGTTCCATTCTAATTTTGAAAGAACTATTTTCTTCAGTGAGCTTTTGAACCTCCTTTTGCATTTGGCTAATTCTGCTTTTGAAAGCATTCTTCTCCTCGTTGGCTTTTTGAACCTCTTTTGCCAATTGAGTTAGCCTATTTTTCAAGGTGTTATTTTCTTCAGTATTTTTTTGGGTCTCCTTTAGCAAGGTGTTGACCTGCTTTTCATGCTTTTCTTGAATCTCTCTCATTTCTCTTCCCAGTTTTTCCTCCACCTCTCTAACTTGATTTTCAAAATCCTTTTTGAGCTCTTCCATGGCCTGAGCCCATGGTGTATTTATTTTGGATGTGTGGGATACAGAAGCCTTAACTTCTGTGTCTTTCCCTGATGGTGAGCATTGTTCTTCCTCATCAGAAAGGAAGGGAGGAGATATCTGTTCACCAAGAAAGTAACCTTCTATAGTCTTATTTTTTTTCCCTTTTCTGGGCATTTTCCCAGCCAGTGACTTGACTTCTGAGTTTTCTTTCCACCCCTACTTCACCTCCAGATCTGCCCAGCTAGTGCTTGGGGTCTGAGATTCAAATGCTGCTTCCCAGCCTCAGGGCTTTGGGTGGGGGCAGGGCTGCTATTCAGTGTGAGATTAAGTTCAAGTGCTCAGGTGAGGGCAGGGCCACCTCATGGGGCTCAGTCCCCTCAGGGGGTTTATGCTGAGACCTTCAACAATGGACTGAGCTCCTGCCTGCTTTGGGAGTCCCTGTCAGCTGCTGCCTCCCGAGGGGGTCTGAGTTATGGGGACACCCCGCTCCCCTCTTGGCCAGTCAAAAAGACTCTCTCACTGACCTTTGTCACCTGTGGGTGGAAGGACCTGCACTGCTGCTGGAGATTCTGTCCCTGAAGCCTGCTGGGATCTGCTCCTCTCGATGCCGTGTGGCCAAGGCAGGGCTGGGCTCTGCTCTGGGTCCGGTGTGCAACGGACCTTTTGGGTCAGTTTTTCAGTTCTCTCTGGAAGAGTAATCTCCTCCACTCCATTGTTCTGTGGCTTCTGGTGCTCCAGAATTTGTTGGGAGTTCTTCTTTACAGGTAATTTATGGGCTGTGGGTTTGGAGCTAGCATATGTGTGTCTTTCTACTCCACCATCTTGGCTCCTCCCCAATATATATATTTCTTTAAAAATGTGTATGTAACAGATTTGTATACCTATTTCCTTTTCATTGTACAATGAAATGTTTGTTTTTGTTGATAACTGGCAATAAAAAAATCAGCACTAAGTGTACTAAAGTTGCATTTTACTAATAATGAATCATAAACCAAAAGCCATATAAAAGATTCATTGAAGAGATATATGACTGGAGAAGGAGATGGTTCATTTTGGTAGAGTGAATGAGGGGTAAAAGATGGTTATTCTGCACCCTTTGCTTATATACATGTAATGTCAATAGAGTAACCCAGCTATATCACTTCTGGGACTGTATCCCAAAGAGATCACAGAAATGGGAAAGGCTCCTACATGTATGAAAATATTTTTAGCAGCTCTCTTTGTGATGGCCAAAAACTAGAAATCAAGGGGATGCCCATCAATTGAGGAATGACTGAATAAATTGTGGTGTATGAATGTAATGGAATACTACTGTGTTATAAGAAATGCTGAGCAGGAAGACTTGAGAGAGACCTGGAAGGACTTATATGAACTGATGCTGAGTGAAAGGAGCAGAACCAGGAGAACTTTGTACACAGCAACAACCACAGTGTAAGAGGAATTTCTCTGGTAGACTTAATACTTCTTTGCAATGCAGGGAATCACAAAATTCCCAATGGACTTGAGGCAAAATGCCATTTACATCCAGAGAAAGAACTATAGAATTGGATCTCAGAATGAAGCAGAATATTTTCTTTTGTATTATGCTTTGTTTTGTGTTACAGTTTCTCCCATTCATTTTAATTCTTCTATGCAACATGACTGAGGTGAAAATGTATTTAATAGTAATGTATGTGTGAAACACATATAAGATTCTACACCATCTCAGGGAGGGAGTGGGGAGGGAGGGGGGAAGGAAGAGAAGGGAGGGGAAAACAATCTAAGATATATGGAAGTGATTGATTGTAGAATACTGAAAACAAATAAAATAATTTAATTTAAAAAAAGACCTAGAGTAAGGCTTCCAACATGTTTCATGGACTTCCAGATTTATGGAAGTAGATGGGCAGGAAGGGTCACAGAAGTTGATATTTTTTTCAGTGGTTTATGGTCTGCCCAATTAGAAGGAGTACCCACATCCAGCACACAACCACTGAGGTGCTGAAGTAAGTGAAAGTGACCAAGATAGAGTGGAAAAGTCATGGATCTCAGAAACTGACTATATAACAAAGAGCTCTCACCTTGGTCTCTGGTGTACCTTTTTTGCAAGATACTACTCTGTTTGCCTGAGTTATTGTTTGTTGATTGCTTCTCCTTCCCCTCCAAAAAAAAAAAAAAGCATTTAGCATAATAGAGCAAAATGTAGCCTTCAAAGCTCTCCTCCACCAAACTGTCTTCTGTGCATAAATTAAGATCACACAACTCCTTGACAGTTATATCTATTGAGATAGCTTAGTAACAATATTTATTATCACAAATCAACCAGAACATAAAACAAGCAGACACATGGAAGATGTTCAAAGAGGACAGATGGAAGACGAATTCTCTTTATGTGGTGAGGTACATTGGGTTCAAGCCACTCTTCTAGAATTCATTTTCCCAAGTGCCATTTCAACCTTTTCATAAAGCATGTTGGGTAGTAGGTCTCTCCACTAATTTTTTTTTGAGCATGTGTGACACAACACCATTTATTCTCTTAGTATTATAGGATCGCAGATTTACACCTGAAAAGGAACTTAAATGACATGTAGTCTGACACCATTATTTTACAGATGAAGAAAGTGGAGTCAACATAGGTGACATGGAACAGGGCTAGAATTAAAACCTAGGTAGGAACTCTGACTCCAACACTAGTGATCATATCAATATGCCATTTTGCTGCTACACTATATTATTTCTATTAAAAGCTATATGTATGCATATATGTATGGGCATACAACACACATATATATGTATATAAAATAAGCAGATATGCTAAGTACAGTGCCTAGCATATAGAAAGTGCTTAATAAATATTTATTGTCTGCTCACATACACACATACACACACACACACATACATACGAGAAAGGGAGTCAAAGAAAGAGATTAGACAGATGCTTTTTAAAAAAGATAGCAGCTGAATTACTCCCTTGAAACAAAGAGAAAGGACAAAGCAGCCACATCTGACTGTATGCAACATTCTATACCTGTAGTCTCCTACGAGTAGAGATGTCTTTCATCCTTGCTCTTTCCAACCAAGATTGTTGTTGTGTTTTTTTCCCAATGGATATTAGTTCACCTATCTTTTAGTGTTATTTTCATTTGCATTACTGTAGTCATTGTGTTCTCTTGGTTCTGTTTTCTTTGCTCCGTCTTCCAGTCTTCATATTTCTCTGAATTCTTCATACTGGTTATTTCTGGTGCAATAATATTCAGTTATGTTAACATTACACAGTTTATTCAGTCATTCTCCAACCAATGACTAACCACTTTGTTTCCAGTGTTTTCCTGCCAGGAAGAGTGCTTCTATGAATATTCCAATGTTTTTCTATCTAAAGTAATATTTAGATAAATTTGTAAGTCACAGAATCATAGATTTTTAGAATCTCAGAGTTGGAAGGAACTTAAGCCATTTTATCCAGTAACTGAATATAAAAAACCCCCCAGTGTGATAGACCTAATGAGGAAGGAAACAACATATACTCCATATTTTAAAAAGTCTATTGGAAGAACATTTATTATTTTACAAGCATTTTTCTTTAAAGAGAATTTTGGTTCAATAGAGTTCCCCCAGCTACACAGAGACTTTCTCTGACTCAAATAATTTTCAAACTACATTTTTGTATCAACAAACAAAATATGAAGAAATTCTACAGCAAGAAAGGAAGAAAGTGCTTATAAGTCAGGTCTCAAGCCTAGGCATTTGCAATAGACTGTCCTGATTGGTAGAGAGAATGATTACTCAGTATACCATACATAGGGGTGAAGCAGACAGAGCTTGGGAGATGGAGCTTTATTTTTTCTTATTTCTGGCTTCTAGAGAGGACTCCCAGGCTATCTTCAGGGAGAAATCTTTGGAGGGAGAGAAAGCCACTGGGAAGAAACGTAATTGTAGAGGAGCCAGAGCCCTGAGAATGTCCCTATTTCCAGCATACCACACTAGAAACTTCAGGGAGTTTCTCCTTGAGTATTAATGGGGACTCTCTCTGGCTTTGGTTGAGCTGAGATAATTAATTACCCATGGGAGAGTTCATTCTCCTTGTGTATGGCCCAGTATAGTCAAATCTGTATAGCTTTTCTGATTTCTGTTTGCAATTTAGTTGTTTAAATGGGTTTATTTGCTATTCACTCTTGTGATATTATTTGCGTAACTGACATATGGTGGGGAGTCAGTACTTCCAATATAGTTTGGAACATCTTTTACCTCTTAAAGAGATAATGACCAGGAAAAAATTACTTGAACCTAAAAAAATAATTTCTTCTAAACTAATATTTAGGATGGTAGATATATTTATAGTCTGATATCCTATCTTTGAGAGGGCAGAGGGGCCAATTTTGTGACCCCAACATGCTCCTGCTTGAAGCATGAATCACATTTTTCCTTGGAGAGGGGTGAGTGAGATTACAGAGATATTTATTCATACCTTCCTTTGAACTGTATTTTGACAACCCGTGTGGACATACATATAACCAACCTGGGTAACCTATGCTTTTTACATTCACAGTTTTCAATTATGAAACTGAATGATTTACCAAAGGGAACAATGATAATATGGGTACACCCTGGGGGAAGATTTGCCTTCTTTGAAAACTCCCTCTTTTGATCTGGTCACTGGTTCTGACTTCACTGGGAATTAAGAAATTTCCTAAATTCTAATCTGGTCAGTGATTCAAGGGGGATAATCAGCTCAAGGATGTTGTTACAGAACCAATTCTTGGAGGCCTTAGTACTAGAGACTTCCATACCAACAAATGATCATATAACTTTTGTTTGAACAGCCCCAGTGAAGGAGAATCCATTTTTAAAAATAAATTAATTTATTTTTAGTTTTCAACATTCACTTCCATAAATTTTAAGTTTTCTCTGCCTCCCTTTCCTCCTCCCTCCCCAAAATGGCATGCAATTTGATATAGGCTCTACATATACATTCTTATTAAACATATTTTCACATTAATCATGTTGTGTAGAAGAATTAGAATGAGTGGGAGGAACCATGAGAAGTAAAAAAAGAAAAGATAATAAGACAAAACAAAAAAGAGAGCAAATAATATGCTTCTATCTGCATTCAGACTCCATATTTCTTTCTCTGGATATGGATGGCATTTTCCATCATGAGTCTTTTGGAGTTATTTTAAGTCCTTGCATTGCTGAGGAAAGAGCTAAATCTGTCTGTCAGTCATCATACAATGTGGCTGTTACTGTATATAATGTTTTCCTGGTTCTGATCACTTCACTCAGCATCAGTTCATATAAGTCTTTTCAGGTTTTTCTGAAGTCTGCCTGTTCATCAGTTCTTGTAGCACAATAGTAGAGAATCCATTTTCTTTAGTCTCAAATCATCAACTATCTTTTGGGCATACTGAACTGGATGTTCCATAGGTATCTCAAACTCAGTGAGATCAAAACAGAATTTGTCTTTCCCCCAAAACCCTTTTTTCTTCCTAATTTTCCTATTACTGCAGAGGAAACCACCTTTCTCCTAGATGCCTAGATTCTAAACCCATCATCCTTAACTCCTCACTCACACTTGCTACACAAGTGACAAGTCTTGTAATTTCTACCTTCATCATATCTCTCCTTATGTCCCCTCTTCTCCATTCACATTGCTGCCACCATGGTACTGCTCTCATCATTTCTCTTTGGACTGCGGAAGTAGCCTGTAGATTGGTTTCCCTCTTTCAAGTCCCTGTCTACTTCAATCCATTTTCCATTCAACCAGCAAAGTGATTTTGAGATTATCCTTCATTTACATTATATTTATCAAGTTAT
Organism: Notamacropus eugenii; assembly: GCF_028372415.1. Classification (NCBI taxonomy): domain Eukaryota; kingdom Metazoa; phylum Chordata; class Mammalia; order Diprotodontia; family Macropodidae; genus Notamacropus; species Notamacropus eugenii. The sequence continues at coordinate 317,264,368 of NC_092877.1, forward strand.
TTGTATTTTATTTCCCTTATAAGAACATTAACTCCTTGAGGGCAGGTAGTAGGATTTTGTTTTTCTTTTCATTATCAGGGCTTACCACAGGGCTCTCACAAGGCAAGTGTCTAGTAAATGTTTGTTGACTTATGACTGATTTGTGAGGAATACCATTTCCCTTTGGATAGCTCTAATAGCTAGGAGGACATCTAGGTGGCACAGTGAATAGAGCTCTGGGCCTGAAGTCAGGAAGACTCATCTTCCTAAGTTCAAATCTGGTCTCTGACATGGACTAGCTATGTGACTGTAGACAAGTCACTTAACCCTGCTTGCCTCAGTTTCCTCATCTGTAAAATTGGCTGGAGAAGAAAATGGCAAACCATCCCAGTATCTCTACCAAGAAAACCCCAAATGGGGTCATGAGTTAAATACAAACTGAAAAGGTCTGAACAATAGAAAAAGAGAGACCTCCTGTGAATCTCTGTCCTCCTATAGATTACGAAAGCAATGATCATTTACTTATTCTGGGCAGCTAGGATACACTGCAGTATCTTTGCCAAGAAAACCCCAAATGGGGTCATGAAGAGTTGGACATGACTGAAATCATTCAGCAACAACACAAAAGCTAGGAAGTTTCCCCTAATATCAAGCTCAGGTCTGCTCTTTTTGCAACTGCTACCTAAAGGTGCTCCCCATTGTGCCCTCTGATGCCAGGCAGACCATATCTAATCCTTTCTCCATGAGACAATCCTTCATATATTTGAAGACAACTGTCATGTTCTCCCTGAGTCTTTTCTACTCCATACTTCACATCTTTCACTCCTTCAATCTATTCTCTGATGGTATGACCTGAGACCCTTCACCACACTTTTCTTTGGGTGCTTTCCAGGTTTATCAATATCATCCCACACAATTTTGTCTCCAGAACTGTACTCAGTACTCTGTATTTTATCTGACCAGGACAGAATACCTTTGCTGTCTTCCTTCACTCTTTCTGATATTCTTCCTTCCTTGATGACGTCTGGTATGGATACAATGAATTTTTTTTGGCTGTCATATCAAACTATTGACTCATGTTATCTTGTAGTTCATTAAAATTCCAAGTTTCTTTTAGTTACATTAATGTCTAATGAAATGTTTTCTTATCTTGTTCTTGTGAAGTTAATTTTTTAATCCAACTGTAAGACTTTATATTTGCACCTATTAAATTTTTTCATATTAGTATTGGTATAACATTCTAGCCTTTTAGGATTCTCTTGGGTCCTGATTGTCTTGTTTAGTGTATTAACCTTTTCCCCCCTAGCTTTGGGTCATGTTAAAATTTGACAGGTTACATCTGTGCCTGCAAATATTCTCATCCTTATTCTGTGGCTGGGGAAATTGAGGTACAGGCAAGAGAAATGGACTTACTCGAGGTCACACTCCCAGGATCCCAGCTAGTATTCAAACCTGACTTTCCTGACTCCAAAGGGAGTGTTCTTTCTAATATATCACTGCAGGACCCCAGAAGACCCCAAACCTACACCCTGGAGATAGTTCTGGGCTCTGGGCTACAGAGTCCAAACTGGATAGACTAGGTATGTTATAGCCCATAGCAATTCTGCTACTTCTTCTCCAGGCATATCTCACACCCTAGGGATTCCTCAAATGCCCCAGCTTCTCACAAATGCCACATTTTGAATGTAGGTACATCTAACAATTATGCTTAGAGGCTGCTAAGGGGTGCCACAGTGCACAGATATTGGGTCTGGAGTCAGGAAGACTTGAATTCAATCCCAGCCTCAGATATTCACTAGTTGAGTGACCCTATGCAAATCATCTCCATCTGCCTCAGTTTTCTTATCTATAAAATGGGAACAGTAATGGCACCTATTTCCCAGGGTTATTGTGAGGATAAAATGAAACAATGTTTCTAAAGTGTCTAGCATAGTGCCTGGTGTATAGAAAGTATTTAGTAAATCTTTCCTTCCTTCATTTTCTTCCTTCCTTTCTTCCTTCTTCCTTTTCTTTTTTCCTTCCTCCTTCCTTCCTCTTCCTCTCCCAACTCTCTTCTCTCCCCCTCCCCCAAATCAACTTCTGCTTTTTCCAGAACCCTAGTTACCCAGCCCTGGTTGTTCTCTGCAGGTGGTTTCAAAGGCCAAGTATGGGCCAATGTGGAAGACAGTTTTAGGCTCTAATTCTGCCGTGAATCTGGCCAGCCCATCATTGATGGAGCAGCTGATGAGGCAGGAGGGGAAGTATCCTATTCGTGATGACATGGCTCTCTGGAAGGAGCACCGAGATACTCGAGGACTGACCTATGGGCCCTTCACCACGTGAGCCTGGGAACACAGGAATGGGAGGGAACTTGGTCACTGCTGGCTTTAGTGGGCAGTAACCCGGGAATACACTGGGAGTGGATGGATGAATGAATGAATAAATGAACAAAGTTTTTAGTAAGCACTTACTGTGCACAGAGAGCATTGTGCTAACAGAAAAGTCAGTCTCTGTGCTCTAGGCAGGTTTCAGCTGCAAGTCAGATGGAAAAGTCCCATAGTCCTTAGGTTGTAGAAGAAAAACAACTTGCCAAAGTCTCTGATATCATTTCCACTGATAAAATTATGCCAGTTTCTGATGTTGAGTCATGTGATGGCACTTTGCAGTCCCAATATAGTGGGACCAGGCATGTGTCCACTGGGCCTGAGCCAACACAGGAATGTTTGTTTCCTTTAGCAGAGACCCAGAAGCCAGAAGTATCCTGAGATCATAGACTTGGACCTGGAAACGACTTTAGAACCTTCGAGGTCATCTAGCCTAATCTCATTTTACAGATAGGAAAACTAAGAGAAATGGGACAATTTGCCTAGTGTCACATCCAGAGTCAGAATTGAACCCCAGGCCCTCTGACACTGAATTTGGCATTTTTTTCACTCTATTCTTGCTGTCTCTTCTAGATAGTGTTTGATTGAAAACATACATTTTCAAGTTGCGATTGAAATGATGATTTAGCATATCTGACTAAGACTGTTAAAATGTAATGTCACTTTAAGTCACTAGTCAGAGAGTCACCAATTTTAATAAAAAAAGAAAAAGAAACTTTTGCAGAAAGCCTATTCTTGTTAAAAACAATTCAAATTTATTTAGTGCTTTGCACCTAGGTGGTGTAGTGGATAGAGTGCCAGGCCTGGAGTCAGAAGATTCATCTTTGTGAGTTCAAATCTGACGTCAGACACTTACTAGTTGTGTGACCCTGGGCAAGTCACTTAATCCTGTTTGCCTCAGTTTCTTCATCTGTAAGATGAGATGGAGAAGAAAATGGCAAACCTCTCTAGTGTCTTTGCCAAGAAAATCCCAAATGACTGAACAATAACAGCTTTCAACTGGCTTTCCCCACAATAGCCCAATAAGGTACATCATTCATCTGCTATCATTCCCATTTTACAGATGTAGAAACAGAGAAGTCAGTCTCATATTTGATAAGTGGGAATGCTCAAAGCCACCTCCTTTAATTTCTAGTCTAGCTAGCTCTCTGCAACACTGTGTCTCTGGCTGTCATTGGTTTGGGTTTAACTGTTTAGACTTAGAAGGTACCCTCACAGGTATGCTTCAGATGAATTTGAAAGCTGTGCCAAGGGAATTGAATTCCACTTGGGTTATTTTGTGTATCAGTAGCTGATGGAAATAGAACATAAGAATCTAGGTCTACATCTAGAAAGAAACTCAGAAGCCAAAGATACTCATAAAATCGAGGGGAAGGAGACCAGTGAATTTCCACTTCACGAGCAAGCAATCAGATGTTTGAGATATCATTTGACCAATAGGATTAAGAAGTTACCCTTAAAAACAATTGTTTTGTTCTTAGTTACCGGACACCCCTGTCCTCTTCAACTCTCAGCCAGGAATAAAGGTTCTCTTCTAATACTGAGAAATGAGAATATTGAGTTACGAGGAACTCCTCCCATTATGTTAAAATGCCTTGGTTAAAACTGTTGCTCAAATCCTTCCGTGCTTCAGCAGCATCAGAAGTAAGACTGATTTTTTTTGTCTTGTATTGGAGGAAATAGTCTGGATTTTCTCGTACAGTCTTCTTTAACCCAAGGATAATTTGGTTCAGAAATAGCCCTCCAATTAGGCCAGCTAAGTGATGCAGTGAATAGAGCGCTGAGCCTGGACTCAGGAAGACCTGAATTCAAATGTAGTCTCAGACACCTGCTCCTGGTGTGATCCTGGCTAAGTCACTTAGCCTGCATCTAATGGGAATAAGAATAGCACTCACCTCCTAAGGTTATTGTGTGGATAAAAGGAGATAAAATTTGCAAAAGTGCTGGCTGACATCATTATCATGATTATCTTCAGCTGGGCACAGCTTAGTAAATGTCTGCTCTGTGAATGAATAGGAAGTGCTGAAATTGAACTCCTGATCTAGTTCATGACTTGTTATGATCTACTTAGAAAGTTTTCCTTAAAAGTTTCCATGAATACGTTGTCTCTCATAATGGGAAGGAAACTTGATGGTCATGATTTCCCCCATTTTATATGTCTCCAATATATCAATTACTAAAGAATAATCTCTATCCCACTGTGAGATCTTAGACAAAAACTATATTTAGATAGGGAGTTTTTAAAAAAAGAAAAAGCATTTTAACAAAAAAAAATTATTTTGATCTAAAAAATTTAAACCTGCTTTCCCTCTCACTCCCTGGGTATCAAGTATCAAGTCCTGGTATCTTTCTTTTGAGAATGAATACTTCAGTGGGCAGCTGGGTGATGCAGTGGCTAGAGTTCAGAGCCTGGGGTCAGGAAGACCTGAGTTCAAATATGACCTCAGACACTGATTAGCTGTGTGATTCTAGGCAAGTCATTTAACCCTGTTTGCCTCAGTTTCCTCATCTGTAAAATGAGCTGGAGAAGGAATGACCAACCACTCTATTATCTCTGCCAAGAAAACCCCAGATGGGGTCACGAAGAATCAGGTGTAGCCAGAAATGACTGAACAGCACTTCCATAGTCATGGTCTTTTGGAGTTTGGTCTCCCTGAGTAGATGGCGATATGCAGAAGCTGACAGAGTGAATGATTGATGGTGGGGTGTGGGGAGGATAGTGCTCATGACCTCTCAGTTTCCTAACTTAGGTAATGAGTGTTTTGGATTAGATTGCTTCTATAAAGTCTTTTCTCCCTCTGACTGCTCTGGGAGCTAAGACCCCAAGCCCTGTTCTCATTTGTTCCCTTAATCAAATCCATGCTATTCATGCCCAGTCCTCTAATCCTCATTCTACATATCTGTATCATTCTTTATTCTCCCTCATGCCATGTACCTGTTCCATTCTCCATTCCCATGCAGGTTCCTATAATTCTCTTACATCCTCTCCCTCTCCCCCTTTGCTCCATACCTGTGCCACCCACAGGCAAGGGGAACAATGGTACAAGCTTCGCCAGACTCTGAACCCACGGATGCTGAAGCCATCTGATGCTGCCCTGTATACAGATTCCTTGAATGCTGTGGTAGGGGACATGCTGGTTCGACTCGAAGATGTTAAGACCAAGAGCCCCTCGGGGGACCAGGTGCCTGATGTTGCTCATTTCTTCTACCTCTTTGCCTTGGAAGGTATTTGGGGGTAGAGGGGCAGGGTGACGAGAAGGAGACTGAGATTCAAGGGGAGGGGTAGTAACTTCCACCTTCCATGGTAGGAGTTCCTTATGCCCATTTGTCTCCCCTTTCCTACTTCTTTTCTGATAAATCTAGCTATTTCATACATCCTGTTCGAGAAGAGAATTGGATGCTTGAAGTCATCCGTCCTACCCGAAACAGAGATGTTCATAAAGTCTGTGGCATTCATGTTCAAGAACTCTGTCTTTGCTACTTTCCTGCCAGTATGGACTCGTTCCTTCCTTCCTTTTTGGAATCGTTATTTGGAAGGCTGGGACAACATCTTCTCTTTTGGTGAGAGGACCTGGACTGGGGCTGGGGTTTGGAGCCAGAATGACCATTATGGGAGGGTATCAGGGGAACTCTAGGTGCCAGTACATCCCTCTCTTGCAAGTTTCCATCAGGACAAGCTCCCTTGGAGTCCCTGACTAGTCCCAGAGACCAAAGGGAAATCATTACCAGTTGTTCTTGATTTGAGGTCATGGTCTTGGTCCCTGGAAATTATGCATCCTTAACTTCTCCTTTCTTACTACTCTATGGTCTTTGCAGGGAAGAAGATGATTGAACAAAAGGTCAAAGAGGTGGAAGCTGAGCTGAAGAATGGGAATTCTGACAAGGTCCAGGTGTCTGGCTACTTGCATTTTCTGCTCTCCTCTGGCCAGCTCAGTCCCGATGAGGCTATGGGCAGCTTGGCTGAACTGCTTCTAGCTGGAGTGGACACGGTGGGTCTAAGGACCTGTATGAGAAAGTAGGAAACTTAAACCACAAATTGGATGAACTCTTCTATCTTCTGCCTGCTGATCCCTGAAGGTGCTTTAGTTACTTGCATAATGCAGATTCATTGCATTGCAAGAGAGCCTTGACAGGTCTTTTGATCCAATCCTTTCCAAACTATGGGTAGGTCAACACTAAAACCATTCAAAATTACTTTACTTTGGCTTTTAAACTATTCTTAGTATGCAGTGAAAAAGGCATTGGACCACAAGTTAAGAGACCTGGGCACATGTCTTTTGAAAAATTTCATTCTTTTAAAATTTATTTTTAACATTTTTTTCTTTCTAAATTTTGAGTTCAAAATTCTCTCCCTCCCACATCCCTTCTCCCCCTCACTGACAAGGCAAGCATAATTATATCAATTATACATGTGAAACCGTGCAAGACACATTTCCATATTAGCCACATCACAAAAAAGAAAAAATGTAGAAAATTATTTTTCAGTATATACTCCTAGTTCATCAGTTCTCTCTCTTGAGGTAGATAGTATTTTTTCTTCATGAATCCTTTAGCTTTATCTTGGATCATTGCGTTGATCAGAGGAGCCAAGTCTTTCCTAGTTCATCATCAGTATGATGATGGCTTTGCGCACTCTACTTTGCATCAGTCCCTGTAGGTTTTGTTATATTTTTTTCTGAAACTACCCTCTTCATTTTTTTATAGGACAATACAATTTCATCACCATCAGATGCCACAGCTTGTTTATGATGAGCGCCTTCCTCACTGTCTAATTCTTTGCCACCTCCAAAAGAACTGCTGTAAACATTTTTGTATATATAGGTCATTTTCCTTTGATCTCTTTAAGGTACAGACTTAATAATGGTATTGCTTGGTTAAAGGGCATATGCAAAGTTTTATAGTCTTTTGGTCATAGTTCCAAATTGTTCTCCAGAATGGTTGAACCAGTGCACAACTCCACTAATAGTGCATTCGTCTATTTTCCCTCATCCCCTCCAGCATTTATCATTTCTGATACATGTAGTGGTACCTCAGAGTTGTTTTAATTTTCATTTCCCTAATCAATAATGCTTTAGAGGATTTTTTCTATATGACTGTAGATAGTTTTGATTTCTTCTTCTGAACACTGCCCGTTCATATTCTTTGACCATTTATCAATTGGGGAATGGTGGCTATTTTTTATAAATTTGATTCAGTTCCCCACCTAGTTGAGAAATGAGCCTTTAATCTGACAAATTTGTACCTTTTAGCAAAATGTGGTTTCCCCGATTATCATTTTTAATTGGGTCTTTTTCTGTTTTTGCTTTGTTAGAGATCTTGATTGCTACCCCTGCCTTTTTTATACTTCATTTGAAACATTATAGTTTCTGCTCTAGCCCTTTACTTTAACTGTATGTGTATTATTTCAAGTATGTGTCCTGTAAACAACATATTGATGAATTCTGGTTTCTAATCTATTTTGTTTTCTGCTTTCATTTTATGCATGAGCTCATTCCATTCACATTCATAGTTACAAATGCTAATTGTGCATTACCCTACATTCTATTTATCCTTTTCTCTCTTTTTATCCTCTTCCTCCTCAAAAGTCTGTTTTACTCCTTACTAATCCTTGCTCTCTTTTGTCATTCCCTCATCCCCACATCTCTCATTTCTTTCCCCTCCTAGCTTACTGTTGGGTAAAGTAGATTTCTATATGCAAGTGAATGTATATATATGTTCTTCCCTCTTTGAACCAATTCCCATGAGAATGAGGTTCAAGTATTTTCCACCTTCTTCCTTTTTTTTCTACATTGTGAAAGCTCTTGCTTGCGTACCTCTTTTACATGAGGAAATTTTCCCCATTCTACCTCTCCCTTCCCCCTTCTCCCAGTATATTCCTTTTTCTTATCCTTTCACTTTTTTAGATCATTCCAACATAATTGACTCATACTCATGTCTTCTGTCTATATAAACCCCTAACTGATGTAATAATGATAAAGTTCTTAAGAGTTACCCTTCCATATAGGAATATAAAGTTTAATTTTATTGAGTCCCATATGATTACCCTTTCATGTTTACCTTTTTATGCTCCTCTTGAATCTTGTGTTTGAATGACAGATTTTCTCTTCAGCTGTGGTCTTTTAATCAGGAATGGTTGAAACTCCTCTATTTCATTAAGTATCCATTTTTTTCCCTGAAGAATTTTACTCAGTTTTGCTGGATAGGTTATTTTTGGTTGTAATCCTAGCTCCTTTACTTTTTGGAATATCATACTCCAAGCTCTTTGCTTCTTTAACAAAGAAGCTGCTAAATCTTGAGTGATATTGATTATGGCTCCATCATAAATGAATTGTCTCTTTGGTTTTTTTTTTTTTTAAACAGTATTTCCTCCTTGATATGGGAGCTCTGGAATTGTGCTATACTGTTCTTGGGAATTTTCACTTTGAAATCTCTTTCAGGAGGTGATTGGTGGATTCTTTCAATTTCTACTTTACTTTTTGGTTCTAGGATATTGGGAGCAGTTTTCTTTGACAATTTCTTGAAATACGATGTCTAGGCTGTATTGTTGATCATGATTTTTATGTGTCCAGCAATTCTTAAGTGATCTCTCCTGATTTATTTTCTAGGTCAGTTGTTTTTCTGATGAGATATTTCATATTTTCTTCTATTTTTTTCATTCTTTTGCCTCTGTTTTATTTTTTCTTGATGTCCCATGGAATCATTAGTTTCCACTTGTTTGATTCTAATTTCTTATGAATTATTTTCTTTAGTGAGCTTTTGCACCTCTTTTTTCATTTGACTAATTCTTCTTCTTAAGAAGTCCTTTTCTTCAGTTAATTTTTGTGCCTCTTTTATCATTAGGCCAAGTCTGTTTTTTAAGGTATTTTCTTCAGTATTATTTGTGCCTCTTTTATCAAGCTACTAATTCTCTTTTCATAATATTCTTGCATCACTCTCATTTCTTTTCCCAATTTTTCCTCTACTCCTCTTATCTTTCTTTAACTCTTCCAGGAATTCTTGTTGGGCTTGGATGCAATTAGCACTTTTCTTTGAGACTTTGCTTATAGCGCTTTTCACATTGTTGTCTTCTTCTGAGCTTGAGTCTTGGTCTTCCCTGCCTTTGTAGTAGCATTTTATGGTCAAGTTCTTTTTGTTGTTCTTGTTGTTTGCTCATTTTTCTAGTCTATTTCTTGACTTTGAACTTTATGTTGAAGTTGGACTCTGCTCACCTGGCAGTGGGAAGACACTGTCTCAAACTTCAGGCTTTTTCATGTTATTGCTTTCAGAGGTAGTTCTGGGAGTCTGTAAGTTTTTGGTGCTTCCAAAGTGGTGTGTTCTGGAGAGAGGTGTGGTCCCTACTCTCCTGATTTGTTCTCTGGTCTTTACCCAGGAAGGGCCCCTGTTCTCCTTTCTGACTTGGAACTTCAACTAGGGCCCCTGCTCTCCTGTGACTAACCACAAGTATTCCTTTCAGCCCTGGAACAATGACCGAGAACTATTTATGGACAACGGAGTTGCTAGTTGGCACCAAGTGAACCTGGTGCTAGCAAAAGGTCCCCTGTAATTTCTTTCTGACCAGTTTTTGGACTCATTTACTGTCTCTGGATTGAGAGCTCCAGAAGCTGCTGCTGCAACTGGCACCTCAAAAGTGTACCTGCTGACATTCTGGGTTGGCTCATAGTTATCCTGGTGTCACAGACCTCTCCTGCTGACCTCCTAAGTTGTTTAAGGCTGGAAAAATGTCTCACTCTGATCTTTTGTTGTTCCAAAATTCCATCTGAAGCATTATTTTAAAGTTGTTTGGAGGGGAATGCTGGGAGAATTTGACTGGGTGGCTGCCTATAATCTACCATTTTGACTCTGTCTTCAAGTTCATGTCTTGATCCTACAACTAACTCATTATGTATGACCTTGGCCAAATAATTTTCCTCCTTAGGCCTCAGTTTCCTCATTTGTAAAATTTGATGATCGTTAAAGTCCCATAGAACCCTGGTTTTCTGATATTCTTTTTAAAGACACCTCTCTCCCCCATCCCCCAGCCAAGTAATAGAGTATTTACAACCTCCTTCAATTATTGTCCTAGGGTTTACTTTTCCCAACACTCAGGAAATTCTTTCTGAATTTGATAAGATTCTTTCTTGTTAAGATTTAAGTGTATTCCTTCTTGCTCAATCCTGTGCTGAGTCAGTGGATAACTACTGAGTTGGTGCTATCCTCAGGACAACTGTTCATAGATTCACTCCTTCCCTGCCTTCCTTTATGAGGCAGCATGGAGTGGTAGAAGGAGGGGCAGACCTGGAGTCAGGAAGACCTGGGTTCAAATCTCATCTCTGATACTAATTGAATGACTATGGGAAAATGACTTCTATGAATCTTGAATTATCCATCTGTAAAGCAAAAATGATAAAAATACCTGCAGTCCTTGCCTTAGTGGTTATCAAACAAGATGAAGTTCTATTAAAATGGCAGCTGTATACACCTGCTTCTTTAAGCAAGGCAAAACCAGCTCCTTCAACTTTTCAACAAAGGACTATTTTTTTAGACAATTTGTCAACTGTTTTCTGGACTATCTCTTCAGTTTCTCCCTTTGTTTATATATACACACAAACAGACATACATACATGCATACATATATACACACATATAGATACACACATAAACACATATACACACAATTCAAATCGACCTCAGATACTTCCTAACTGTATGACTCTAGGCAAGTCACCTGACCTTTGTTGGCCTCAGTTTCCTCATCTGTAAAATGGGGATGATAATAGCACCTATCTCCCAGGTTGTTATGAGGATCCAATGAGATAATTATAAAGTACTTAGCACACTGCTTGGTACATAGTAAGTGCTATATAAATGTTAGTAATAAAAATGACTATTATAACTCTTATAAGTAACTGAAACATCTTCTTTAGGTTGTGGTCTGCTCTGATCCCTTATATCTTTGTTTGCCATACTAATGCATAGAAGCCATAAGGTCAGCATCTTGTAGGGGTAAAATCTTTTTTTGGAATATTGAAGTCAGAAAATCTGATTTTGAGGGCTGGTTCACATGTTGGCTATGTAATTTGTTACTACAAGTCACTTAAACTCTGAGCCTCAGTTTCCTCAAATGTAAAATAAGGGCATGTTAATAATACTTTCATTTCCTACCTCCCAGGGATTGTGGAAGGAAAATTAGGCTCTACCCATTGCTCCAAATGACTTCTGCCAGCTAGCCCTCTCATCTGTCCACTTTCCTATAGCCATGCTCACTCCATCTCAGACAGCCCTTTCACATCATTTGCCTTGACTCTGCTTCCTCCTAGACTTCCAACACGTTGACTTGGGCCTTTTACCACCTGGCTCAGGATCCAGAGATCCAGGAAGCCCTGTACAAGGAGGTGGTGGGAGTGGTGCCTCCTGGGGAGATACCCCAATACAAGGACTTCTCCCGCATGCCTCTGCTCAAAGCAGTGCTTAAGGAGACTCTTCGGTAGGATTCTCAGGCTTTGAAGTGGCCTAAGGAAGACCAGAATGGAGAGGATAGAAGGGAAGGGCTAAGGGCGTATGTAAAGATGGGAATGGTGGTAGGTGTCTGGACTTGGGGAACAGAGGCCTGATTGGAAAGGAGGTGGGAGGAAAGAGAAGGGGCAATGGTAAACTGATTCTGAGGAACCTAGAGGAGAGAGGTGTGTGTGTGAGGAAGAGCATTTCCTGGCTTCTTTTCCAGGTCATACCCCTGACTCCTTTTTCCCATATACCCATAGCCTCTATCCTGTTGTCCCCGTAAACTCGAGAATCAACACAGACAAGGAAGTCATAGTAGGAGACTTTCTCTTCCCCAAGAATGTGAGTGGGGCTGGAGAGTCATGGGAGGTGGACAAATTGAGAAGACTGGGAAGTGGGTACCTGGGGTGGAGATGCTAGAATTAGGGAAGAGGGGTACCCATTAAGAAGAGCAGTGCCTGTGAATTCGATGTGTTTCTGAGCTGCATGGATACCTTTGACTCAGATTCACAGCTGGAAGGTACTTCAGAAGTCATATAATGGCAGCTGGGTGACTCAGTGAATTTGGAGTCAGGGAGACCTAAGCTCAAACCCTACCTTAGCTTTGTGACCCTGGGCAAATGATTTAACCTTTCTCAGCTTCAGTCTTCTCATCTGTAAAGTGGGGATAATAGTAGAAGGGTTGTTAGATAGAGGATCCAATGAGGTAACATGCAGCAGCTTAAAGTGCTGGATAAATATTATCATTATTATTGTTAGTGGGGTAGTTATAATCTAGTTCACCCTTTTCCCTTCCCCTCCCATTTTACTGATGAGAAGTTTTAGGCCAAGAGACTTGTAGCTTGCCCAAGTTTATCCAGGGAATTATAGAGCTGGGCTTCTAAGCTATGTTATCTGATCCCTCAATACAGCCCTCTTTCCACCACATTTCATTGTCCTCTTATTCTCCTGCAGACCCAGTTTGTGTTGTGTCACTTTGTAATGTCCCGGGACCCAGACAACTTCCCATCTCCCAAGGAGTTTCTGCCGCGGCGATGGCTACGGAGAAACCAGATTGGGCCTGTGGGAGGCAACCATGCTTTTGGCACCTTACCGTTTGGTTATGGGGTCCGCTCATGTCTGGGCCGTCGAATCGCTGAGCTTGAGATGAATTTGGTGCTGTCACGGGTAAGGGATGGTGGAAACTGGTGGAGGGAGTAGCAGGAAAAGCTTACTGAGACTGATGGAGGGGGAATCAAGGACAGAATAGGGATGGGCAGATCTAATGGAAGGGGAATCAGGATACAGGAGAGAAATAGAAGAGATCGACGGAGGGAGGAACTGGGGACAGGTGGTTAGCTGAAGGGAAACCAGTGACAGAGGAGGGATGGAGAGGGGTTTAGTAGAGAGGGAAATCAGGGATTAAGGTCAGAAAAGGGGTGCTTAATGGAAGAGGGAACAAGAAATGAGGATGGATAGAAACTTGATCAAAGGGGAACTTTGGTTAGGGCAGAATGAAGGCAGTTGATATAGGGGAGAATCAGGGACAACCTAGGATTGGGAGCATTAATTGATGGGGGAGCCAGGGACAGGGGAGGGACTGGTAAGAATTCATAGAGAGGGGACTAAGAGACAATGGAGAAATGAAGGTAGTGGTGGTGCTGCTAATGGAAAGAAGATTCATAATAAAGGTCAGTAAAGGAAGTGGGTGGGTATTCATGCATGTGGGAGCTAGAGGCTAGAGAGAGGTGGGATTTGGAATAGGGTTGTTGGAATATTTTATTTTGAGAGGGACATTAGAAGTGACCACAGGGAGGTAGCTCTGACATGAATCCAGAAAGATTACAATGGTTTAAGCTCAGGGAAGGAAGACTTTATGGAAGGCACTGGGAGGAGTAGGCAAAGGAGAGTGGGTTGAAGTCACCAGTAACTTTTTCCCCCTCCCTTCATTTTTTCCTCAGATTATACAGCAATACGAGATATCTCTAGCTCCTGGAATGCAGAAAGTGCACCCTTTGGCAAGAATTGTCTTGGTGCCTGACAAAGTAGTGAACCTGTGCTTCCAGAGGAGATACCCCTGAATTATGGGGCACCTTGTTTTTCTTAACTAGTCAGATTCTTTTCTCTGCCGTGAGACAAGCCCAGACCTTAGCTCCTGCTGTGTTTTTATCATGCTTTGCCAGTCCTAATTGTAATGAACTTTCACCTGAAAGATGCAGGATGAGCTCGGGTTACCTCCTAAAGATCTAGAGGACCAAACTCTTGAGTCCTTCCACCTTTGTTGGTACCTACTCATATCTCTCTTCTGTGATGTACATGATTTATGGGAACACAGCTAATAAAATGACTTTCAGTGATTCTGGAATCTGTCTGCCTATATTACCTCTCAGTCTTGATCTTTCTCTTTTCCCACTCCTCACCTCTATAAGCCTGGTGATAATAATAACAATATCTGTAGCATTTCTTTTGGCTTCAGTCTCCCAGAGTAAAAGTTACATTTCTTCCTCAGGGCTCTAGGGGTACCATTGAGGGGTTGGGCTATCCCTTCTCTCCTGCTGTGTATGTTTATCCCACTATAACAACCAATAACAAAGTGCAGTTTGTGTAACAAGTTAGGATCAATCAGCTTTGGCGATGGGATATTTACTTCAAAGATATATCAAGATCAGAAATACAACCTTTCCACCCCCAGCCTCACCACAACACCAGAGGGACCCACCCTTCCTTATACCACTTCAGTCTCTGGAGAGAGTAGGTTCAGACAATGGAGTTTCTGTATAGTCTGGACCCTACTAATCTCTCATTCAAATTCAGCATCACTTCTAGGTGAGTATTCATCTCAGGCACCCTAGCCTGGGCTCTGGAGATCCTAAGAGTACTCCTCAGGTCCAAAGCATGGCTGATCTCAAAACCCAGGATGGATTCGACACTGGGATGCACAGATCTCAGGTAGTTCACCTCCCTGACCTGTCAAGAAACTCAATTATAACCTTCAGATCTGTCATCTTTCTCTAACATGAAGGAACAAACACCAAGGCAAAGAACCAAGGGCTGTATTCAGTGTCAACATGTTGGCCTTAGATAGGGAGGGCCCAAGGCCTCTCCCCTAATAACATTGTCTGTATTCTTTCACCAGAACACCACCAGCTGAAAGGAGTCAACTGAAGGGAAGAAGGATGAGGCTGAGTAGTACCATGTGAATGCCCCCCAGGTCTGGCTATGCAGCTGTAACCTATCAAAGGGACTCATCATTGCAATATGGTTAGCAGACAGGAATAGATAGATAGAATAAATAGATAGAATTTCCACATGAGGAATTGCCTCAGCAACACTCTTTGGAGGCTTATGAAGACTGGGCTCAGTGGACAGTTCTGTGTTACTTAGTGTTTTCCATTTGGCAAAATATTTAATGTTTCTTTAACTTAGAAACATACAATTTTAGAGCTAGAAAGGATCCTAGATTAATAACATTCCCTTTGTACTCAACCTCCCAATACTGTAAGGTTGACTGACCAGAGGGGTGATTGTTACCTCAAGTTCAAGGGGCAACAATTTGGATGACTACTCCTAATACTGTGGCTCATGAGCCCCCAGTGGAATATTCCTCATTAATAATCAGAAAATAGACTTAATTATCTCTTAGAAAAGGCATTTACTCAAACGGTATTGCAAAAATAGCAGTTGTAACATATTCGCTTTAGAACCTGAGATAATGCTCTCCCACAAATAGTTAGTCTATAGTGTGGTGGAGAGTGAGTATAAACCTGTATTACAATAGGATTGAGACACTCATATAAGGAAACATATGACCAAGGTAGCTCATAACTCTGGAACTGCAGAGCCTTGATAGTCTTTCTTCTATAGAGAATCCTTACAAAGTTCACTGTTAGGCACAGGATCAGTGGAGTACAAGTTACTTTGCCAGCTTCTCAAAGGGTACAACATGTCATTTGGATGAGTGACTCAGCTAACTCCTAATAGGGTGTGGATGGACATATCAGTGTTGGCTTGGGTCAAACAGATCGCTTAGCTGCTGAACTGGCTCCTCATCAGATTCAACTGACTCTTTATAGTGCAGGGTGTCATTGCAGGTTCATCTTCTGGACTCCCTGGACTTGTCAATTTCAGCTTATGCTTTGTCTGGTTAATACTGTACTCTTTCCGCTGGAGAATTAGAGTCCTCTTTTCAAATGGAGTGCTATTACCCTCTTCAGAAGCCCTTATTCTAAAAATGGTAGAAGCTTTCCTTCTTTGACTCCCTTAGAACCTTAGCCTTGAGATTTGTTACCTCTCAGGTAGGAGGTGTAGGAAGCATAGATTTTCTTTTTTCTTAATTCTTCCTACGTGAGAGAAAGATTCCCTCAGTGAAGGACCCTACTCATACTTATGATGACCAGTCAGTTCTATTTCCTAGGGTACTGTAGGGGTCTTATATAGATGAGTGGCTGGAGACAAAGGTATGTGCTCTGAGGCAGGTTCATTGTCTTTGCTGACCTTTTCATATTCATTTAAGCTATTCAAAATCTCATAGCCCTTTCAAGGGCTAGAATGCTTTATTTACTGCTAGGTTGTACAATGGATAGAGCATTGAGTCTACTACAGTCAGGAAGGTCTGAGTTCAAATGTGACTTCAGATACTTGCCAGATATGTGACCCTGGGAAAGTCACTTAACCCCTGCCTCAGTTTCCTCATCTGTAAAATGAGGATAATAATAACATCCACATCTCAGGATTATTATGAGGATTGTAAAAGTGCTTAGTATTGTGCCTGGCATATAGGGAATGCTATATAAATGTTAGCAAATGCTATTATTTATACCTGAAAGGGTTTCACCTTTCTATTTCCTTATTTCTTTGCCCTTCAAGATCTTAAACTTTGTGGAAATCTAAATGGGGAACACTTTTACAGATTAATCTTCATAGTAATAATGTTTTTAAGGGAGGTAGGACAGACATTATTTCCCCCATTTTACAGATTACCTTAAAATTAAAGAAGCAACAAAGAACGAAATGTGGTATAACGTTGGATAAGATCATAAGACTATGGTGCTCCGTCCTGGCACTGTGATTGACTTGCTGTGTGGCCCTGGGCAAGCCTTTTCAGCTTTCTGGGCTATAGTTTCCTCATTTATAAAATGAGGTTTGCCTAGATGATTTTGAAGGCCCCTTTCAGTTCTCAAATTCTATACAACCAAAGAGACAGAGTGGTCAAGTGACTTATCTAAGGTCTTAAAACAAATTAGTAGCATTCCTTTAACTAGAATCTAGGTCTCCTGACTCTAGGTTTTTTCCCCTTTCTGATATACTAGCATTACTTTTTTTCTTTCTGCTCAGAACAGCTCTTTTCTTCTTGTCTTGCAAATACATACACACACACACACACACACACGAAGAGAGAGGTGGGGGGAGGGGATAAACTTCACACAAAGAGAAGATTTTAATGCTTTTGTCCCACTTATGAGAATTATGAGTAATAAATTGGGGTATGAGCAGAATAGATTGAGAGAGGAGGAAGATTTCCAGTCTCCAAGGAGAAAAAAATGACTGAATAGTCCCTGCCCCCTCAACTGAGAAGAAAGAATGACCAGAGACTGTGGCAGTGAGAAACTCCTGAATGTTAGGGGTTGTAAATGGAGGAACCAGGAAAATCCTGGGAGCTTCTCCATCTATTAAAATGAGGATGATAACATTTGGACTACCTATCCTATGGGCTTGTTGTGATGAAAGAACTTTGTAAACCCAGTGGTACTATAGAAATTTTTATTCCTTCCCTGGAGGCTTAGGAAGTACCATGGTGTAAGATGAACGGAACCGGAAACCTTAGCTCTATTCCTTAATACACATGGCAAGTCATTTATAATAACTTCTAAAGGCTTCTGTTCCTTCAACCATAAAATAAGAGGATTGGATAAGATGTCTTTCAAGGTCCTTTCCATCTCCAGTTTCTAAATCTGTGATTTTAAGTCTCAGGTCACTCCTAGCTCTAAATCTACTGATACAAGGGAGAAAGAGCTGACCTGCCTAGAGGCAGGAGGGTGCCAGGCTGGTACCTGGCAAGATGGTCTTGCTCTCTCTACCTGTGTATATATGCATCAAAGGCACCAAACATGTGACTCAAACACCCTTTTTTTTTTAAAATTTTTTATTCTTTGTGGAGGAAGTTACCTATCCACATGGGTTGACCCATCCTTTCCCCTCAGGTTTATATTTGGTTGTGGAACTTAAAGAGGGAAGACAGCTGGAGTAGAAAGAAAGCACCCAGCACAGTTCCAGGAAATGAGGAGGCCTTGGGCAAGAGGAATAACTAGGGGTTCCCATAGAAAAGTCCATGAGGCTGAATTTCTAGGTCTTCAGGATGTTCAGAGAAGGAACAGTAGACACACATAAGAACCATACTTGCTTCCTGCCACATGTCCATTTGAACCAGTGCCCTGGATCCCCTTATTCATTCATCCTGCTGCTCAGAGAAGGAAATACAGACCAAAAATAACAATGTCTAATAAATTCAGTTCTTATGACAGATTCCGACATGAAAGTCAATCCCAAGAGAAAATACTTGGGCCTTCTCTGGACTCTGCCTGGAGAATCATAGATCTAATTCTTTTACCCACTCTTTTAGCTTAAGAGTGGGAGGGCACAGGAATAGCTCAGACCCTTCTCTTGTTCCTGAGAAGTAACAGCAGGACCAGATTGGATCAGGAACTGGCCCAGAGTCCTACTAAAAGCTGAAGGTGGAGGCCAGATTCAGACCCAGTTATCAGCATTCTAGATCTTACCCTGGGTTTAGCCAGGTTAGGTGGACAGTCACATAACTGTGGTTCCATAGTATACCCAACTCCTGCTGTACCAAAGTGGAAGGGGAAAAATTAAGGGGAGGATGGGAAAGATTATGGGAAAAGACATTAGGGAATGACAATGAAAGACCGAGGACTAGTCCAGAAACTAAAGGAGTTCAGTCCCTATCTCATGTCCCAACACTACAGGGTATGGGTTCTCAAACCCCATAGCCAGTCCCACCCTGGGAACTATTGCAGATGGAAGGAAGGGGATTAAGGATATGGGGCATACATGGGGCTAAGAATATCCTCCAATGAGCCCAGTGCCCAAGGTCAGGAAACTTTCATCCTGACCTTCACCATCCTGTGAAAAGTTGGCCTTTCTCAAAGGCTTATGGGAATAGAGCTTTGTTTGTATTAGGGAAGTGGAACTGGGGCTGAAGATACAGAGCCTGTGAGGGAGGAAAAAAAGGCAAAATTGTAAAGAAGAGAAAGTTGTTTCTCCTGGCTACTACCGCCCTCACCTTTGGGTTCTCTACCCCAAATCAGGTTTTTAGTACACCTTTCCTCAGATCATTGTCTCTAGAGTAAGTAAGAAGACCTAGATTTGAGTTCTGCATTCTCTTTAGGACCTTGGGCAATAGCTCTTTGGGTCTCAGTTGTCTCACTTATAATAAAATGAAGCCATTGAAGGAGATAGTCTCCAATGTCCCATCCAACTCTTAATCAGGCAGGAAAGGGTCTGATGCATACCTCAGATCCCCTTGAGAATGAATTTGTCATGTGCTCCTTTTCCCAAGAGGATTTACCTTTTAAGCCTCCTCTCTAATTGTCTAAAAGGGAGGATTTATCCTGTGGGTGAAGGGATTTCAGGGAGCAGATGTCGGACTTGCTATGGGAGGTATGGACAAGGGAACCTTCCCGGGTCCCCCTGAAACTATAATTGGAAGCTTTGCTCCTCAGCTTTGACTCCTAACTTCCCCAGCTTCCTTTAAGGCCTGACGAAAATCTCCCTTTCTACAGGATGCATTCCCTAACTCCTCCTGATTCCAGTGCCTTCTTTCTTTTCATTATTTCCTATTTATGCTGTATATAGTTTGCTTTGTATATGTTTGTTTGTACATTGTCTTTCCCATTAGATTGTAAGCTCCTTGAGACCAGGGACTGTTTTTTGCCTCTTTTGGTATCCCCAGTGCTTACCACAGTGCCTAGAACATAGTAGGTGCTTAATAAATATTTATTGAATTGAATAGCTATTGCATTAATGCCTCAGCTACCCCTGTACCCCTATTTATTGTACCTTTATGAAGCTAGCATAGGCCAGTTTTAATGTGGTCACCTGGGGTGGGGGAGAGGAACTCCAGATCCAGCCCAGAGTAGCCTTCTTGGAGCAGTGAGTGGTAAGCTTCATGGTTTTCATGGACCTACTAGTCCAAGAACAGGGCTGTTCCTCTCCCTGATGAATTCCAGGAAAGAGGTCTGGGAACAGGGCAAACCTAAGAGGGCCAGTATTGAAATTGGTAAACAAGAGGGTGAGAGAGAGGTGAGGAGAAGAGTGGAACATACCTGAGCTGGAGAGGATTTGGCTGAGAATGAGTGAGTGAAGGGAGTGAGCTCCCCTCCTCCTTCCATCTGTTTTGGTGGGGTTTGGGATTTGGAGCACTGCACAAGACACAAGGACACTGAGATTCTCAGGAGCCAAGGGCATCAATGCCAGCAGGACTGAGCACCAGGGCTTGGAGAATGTCAGACAGGGAAATGACACCTAATAAATGCTGCGATTCATCCACCATCACCAGCCGGTGAACCTGTGGGTACAAGGGGCTGAGATTAGGGGTCCAATCCCAGCCACGTAATTATGTGACCACATAATTGTAAGCCTGAAGGGAGAGTCAGCATCTCTGAGGAGTTCAGCTAGTGAGTGGGCAGAGGCAAGATGGGTATAAGCACTGAGGGTCCGGGTACCTTGAATTGGGAGAGTTGTGGGTGCCAATATGGAGTGATGGGATGGTTGAAAATGACCAGGTCCTATCCTGAGGTCAGAGTGGACACTTCAAGGGCTCAGGGTCTCCCTCAGGATGATGAAGCTCCATATGAATGGGGCTGGAGGGGAGGGGACATTGTGGCATGGTCACCTGCTCACGGGCGATTCGGTCAATGACATCACCCAGGCTTTCGTGAGGCTGACAGGAAATGATGCCCTCCAGGCAGAGGGACCGCTGCCTTAATGCTTCAGCCACACTCATATCCAGGTGGTTGTAGGTCTTCTGGGCAGCCAGGTGCTAGATAAGAAAGAGAGAAAGCAGGAAGGGGGCGGGATTATCTGCACTGCCACCCTCTGGATTTCCTTCAGCTGCCCAGAAGGCCCAGCTTCTACAGATTTCCACCCGGCTAACTCCATCCTCAGACGTCCCCCTCCCAGCTCCCAACAAACATCTCCATTTTCCACTCTCAGTCTCTCCACACTATTCCCAGTTACTTTTAGTAGGATACTTACTATAACATCAAATCGAGAATAGAGGCCAACAACCTGTCCTGGATGGGAAGAAGGAAGAAAGGAAGAAGTCAGAACTTTAAGAAGCACTAAGAAGGAATGAGAGCTAAGCACCAACTGTTTCTTTGGTCTGCTAGGTGGTGCCATAGTGAACCGAGAGCAGGCCTGGCATCAGGAAGACTCATAGTCCTGAGTTCAAATCTGACCTCAGACACTTCCTAGCTGTGTGACCTTGGGCAAGTCACTTAACCCTGCTTATCTCAGTATCCTCATTTGTAAAATGAGCTGGAGAAGGAAATGGCAACTCTAGTATCTCTGCCACAAAAATCCCACATGGGGTCATGAAGAGTCAGACAGAACTGAACAACTTATTTTGTCGGTAAAAGCTTTTAACTTTGCAAAGCATTTCCTTAGACTCAGAATTTTGAAGCTACAAATAAACTTAGAGTTCATCTACATTGGATCTTTAGTCTTAGGAATGAGGCCTCAGAGCCCAAGGTCACACAGGCAGTTAGCAGCAGGGCTTTCTACTAAGCCCATAGATATTATTGCATTGAATCCCCAATATTCATTGGATCCTCAAAATCACCTCATATAAGTAGGTAAGACAGCTATTATTTCTCCCATTTTACCAATGGGAGAACCCAAGGCACAGAGAGTTTATGTGGCTGATGAAGTCACATGAATTTGAATGCTGGTCTCTTGACTCTCACTATAATATGATGCCTGGATCAGGGAGTTCTTAACCTGGGGATCATGAATTTAAAAACAATAAAACTTTTTTTAATGGCTATATTTCTATATAATTGGTTTCCATTATAATCAGATAGATTTTGTTTTTTGTATTTAAAAACCTTATTCTGAGAAGTGGACTCAACTAGACTGCCCAAGGAGTTCATGACATACACATACAAACACACAAAAGTGCAGAACCCTATTTCTAACCTGATTTTACAATTACCCTCTGACATTGTCATGAAGGCCTAAACTAAAAATCTGTCCACCCTCCCCACAAGTTTCTTTTCATAGCCCCCTCCTGAACACCATCCCCTCCCCTGGCAATGATACCAGACTCATTGACTACAGGTAGTGCAGACACTCGACGGTCTACAAAGATGTCCAGTGCAGACAGGATTGGGGCTGTATCCAGCACCACAGCCAAGTCTCGGAATGTGCCAATGCCCAAGTCTTGGATGGATCGGGAAAGAAACTGTGGTCTGGGCAGCAGGGCACCCTGGGTGTAAAAATGGTTTAGGGGTTAGGGAGGGGAGGAAAGAGCAAAGATCAGGAAGGAGGCCAAAGCTCCTTCCCCAGAAACTCTATCCCGGATGCCACAGTGGGTCCAAAGCCTCTTTGCACCTTAATGTTCCCTCCCAAGATCTCAACCAGGGATGCTGGTTGAGAGAGCATTGGAATATTGGGCAAACACAAATCTATATAACTGGAGGTAAGGGTGGAAGTGGGGGCAGCTGGGGGCCCTAGGAGCCTTAGTGGGCAATGTGCCCCATAATGTTCTGGTGGGGTTAGGATCTCCCCTCCCCCATTCCAGAGGCTCTCTGGACTTTTCTAGTTCTGGGTAGGGTCTTACAAAGATATGCAGGAACTTGAGCAGCCTCTTGTGTGTGAGGATGTGAAGCACATTGCCAGAGGCAGGATCCAGAACGGGCAGGCGGTGAATCCGGTTCTTGATCAGAGAATAAACAGCCTCAAACAGGCTGGGGAGGAGTGGCCGACAAGATGGAAGGATTAGAAGGTGGAGGGAAAGGGAGGTTTAATTTAGAGATGGATCCCTGGGCAAGACTTGAAAAAATGTTAGCATATCTTCAATTTAATAATTAAAAAATTACTGGCACCTTCATTTCTGAACATATCTCTTTCCTTGCCTAAACTCAGTGAGGCAAGCAGGGGAGGGTTGTTGTTTTTTTAATTTTTAATTTTTTTCATTATTTAATAGTATTTTTTTTTCAATTACATGTAAAGACAATTTTCAACATTCATTTTCTGAAAGATTTTGAGTTCCAATTTTTTCTCCCTTTCTGTCTCTACCCCTCTTCCACCCTAGAGGTACCCTCCTCACACACACACCCTATGGAATCTGGGGGTGAGCACCATTTGTATTCTTTGCTTCTAGGATTAAGGACATGAGCCCAGAATCAAGTGGGTCTTAAAAAAGGAGATGAGACCCAAAAAGGACATTCAAAAACAAGATTGGGGAGGGGGACCTACCTGTCATTGGGTGAGATGGAAACCAGTGGCTTGAAAGAGCCTTGAAGGTAGATCTCTGCAGGAGAGGGAGAATCAAGTCCAGAGAGCTATATCTTCCTCTCTGGGGACTCCCACAGACCTCTTCTCCCCTATTTCCCAGGTCTCCCCATTCCCCTTCCTGTACTCTGTTCCTAAGCAGAGCTTTGTCCCTTCCCTTAGAGTCCCCAGTTCTCTGCTCACCCCTCCATGTCTGGATTGTGTGTTCTTCAATTTCATAGATCTGAACCTAGAGACAGAGAGATAGCCTCCTACGATTAGGCTTGGGGAGTCACACTGAGGTTCCCCAGCTTTCTCTTTCCACCTTCCTTCAATCCAATTGAGCCATTTGTTCAGGACTCACCAAGGGTGACCTGTAGTAACGATGGAGTACCAGGATGAAGTCTGTGATAGTCAGCATGCCTGAGGACGTGGGGGAGAGATACAGATCTGATCAGCCTGGGGACCAGCCCCAGAACTGGTGCCCCTGTGAAGGCAGGAGCTTTATCTTAGTCTATCTTTGCTGCTTCCTTTTCTGCTAACCCAGTACCTAGTGCAGTGCTTAATGAATAAGTGAATGATTGATGCCCCAAAGGAGGCGAATCCGAGACTCGGGTAGACATCCCATAGCACACTGGCCAGTCTCTATCAGCCTCACAGCACTTCCTACCCTGAGGTCTCCTCTCTCTTCCCTTTTCTCCTCTTTCTCTTTCTCTTCTCTTCTACTCTTCTTTTCTTTTTCTTCTCCTCCCTTTCCTTCTCTGCCTGGGAGAAGAACTGAATGGTAGGGGTCTGCCTTCAGCGTAGCCCAGGGTTGGAGAGTTAGGTTGTTGAGCTGTTATCTAGCCATGGTCTCTATGCTATGTAGGCCATCAAAGGATTATAGGATTTGGAGTGGGAAGGGACCTTGGAGATCATTCATTCCAACCCCTTCATTTTGTAAATGAGGAAACCGAGGCCCAGAGATATGTGACTTGTCAACATGGCCCAAGTATTAAATGACATAGCTAAGACTTGAGCCTCAGAGCTCCACTGAAGAGACCCCTGAATGCTCCTGATGTCTGCCCACCTTGGCCAGTAGGTGCTCCCCTACATATCTTCACCAAGACCTTTCCCTTCCCATTCACAGACTTTTACTTACCCACAAAACTCTGCTTCTGGCTGTCCCACAAAGGGGCTGCCCGTACCCCATTAGCCACAAGAGCAAAGAAGGCCTTCTTGATCTGGGAAGAAAGAGGAAGAAATGATGTTGTTGCTTGGATAGATCCTATCATCTCGAACATTAATCTTACTGCTCCATCTACAGGTCAAGGATCTTGACATTCATTTGAGGCCTTTAACCCATAAGTCCTAACAGTCTTATCACCCTATTCTCTTTTGTAGAGTCTGCCCTGGGCAAACTACATGACTCTTCCACATTCTTGACCGGCTCCTGTGTGCTTCTGCTTACTATCTTGCCCATGCTTGGGAATGACCTCCATCTATTAATGACTCACTGTTCTTACAAGACCTCTTCCTTCCTTCCTGACTCAGGTCCCAGGGGACTCCTACTCAAATTCACCTAGCATAGCTCAGAACTTCTCTTTGTGCTGGTCTCATGCTCCTTGAGAACAGAGCCTTGCACATAGTAGGTACTTAATACACCCTTGTTGAATTTAAGTATTTTTTTGCAAGGTCCTTCCTGTACTTTTACAACTACTCATGTAGCCAACTTTCATCTCCCCCTCCATTTCTCCATTTGTACTTATAACCACTGGGGAAGTTGGGGTGAGTATGTATTGTGGAGGAAGGAATAATACATAAAGTCGAGGGAAAGTTTAGACCAGGAGTGGGGAACCTGTGGCCTTGAGGCTACAGGTGGCCCTCTAGGTCCTCCAGTAAAGCCCTTTGACAGGATCCAAGTTTTACAGAACAAATCCTCGGACTTGGTCAAAAGATTGCACTCAAGGACCTAGAAGGTCATAAGTTCCCCACCCTTGATTTAGAAGGTTATAGTAGAAAAGGGAAGGGAGGGAGTTAGAAGGGAGGAACCAAGGGAATTTGGTGAGGCTATGCAGGGAAGCACCTATGAACCAAAGTGAGACGGGTGTCTGACGCATTCAGGGGGTCTGGAGATGTAGGGATGCTTTTGTTTGATTATGGCTTTGGGGCTATAGGGTCCCAGGGAGATCTAGAAAGACCTTTGAGTGTAGGTTTGGAGCTTCAGGGAGCACAGGAAGACCCTTACCTCTAGCATGGTATCAAAGATGACCAGCTTTGAGCTGGTAGCCATGGCATCATAGCAGCTATGTTCTTGCATGAAGTGCATGTAGATCTGGGCTTCTGGGTGGAGCAGTTCTTCGTCCCAGCCCAGTTTGGGCAGGAGGATCTGTGGTGATGGACTTCTGGTCACTCTCCCTGGAATCTCCCCTTCCTGTCCCACTGATAAAGTCTCTGGATCCAGGGATATGGCCCCTGATGTGAGCCCTGGACATATAGATGTGAGCCCTGGACACATGGGTGTGGAGTCCAAGCCTATGGCTTCCAAGCCCCAGCTAATGGAATCGGATCCTGAGAATGTGGCAGCTTGGCTCTGGGATACATCTTCTGAGGAGGTAGACACAGACTCAGGCCTTGCCAGGACACCTGCTAGGAAGATGATGATAACATTTTACATTTATCCAATGCTTTCTACTTTACCAGTAGCTTTCTTATTTTGTCCCCTCAGCAATCCCATGAAGCATTGGGTATTATTGTTTCCATCTTACAGATGAGAAAACTAAGTTGCTAAGTTGTTGAGGAAATTGAGGTTTGGAGATATGAAGAGATTTGCCCAAGGTCATACAGCAAGCTTGCAGAAGAACTGAGGCTAAAACTCAGGTCTTCTGACCTCCACAGAGCCAGGAGCCATCTCAGAAGATTAAACTAAAGCATTGAGATCATGACAAGGTTCTAGTGTCTGCATCTACAGGAAATCAGAGGCACTCTAAACTGCAACTGTTCTTCCTCTCTCTCCCCAATAGGCCCATTCCTCACCCTGGGGGCTGTCTCCTTCCTCCAGGATAGGGGAGTCTCCTTCTTCCACAGCCTCTTGCCTTATCCACTGGGAGGCCTTGGCTCCCTGGTCATCATAGCTCTTCCCTGGGCTGGTATTCATGCAAGGAAATGGCCTTGAAGGGCTGTCCCCTGAGTAGCTCACTTCTGTATGAGGAAATAGAACTTGGGTAGCAGAGAAAGAGAGAGCTAGTGAGAGGGAGAGGAGATGAGTGAAAAAGAGACAAGATGGAAGGAAGAGAAGGAAAAAGAGGAGGTAACAATGGAATAAAGAGGAAAAAGAGGAGACAGTGAAAGGGAGAGCAAGGAAAGATAGTGGGATATAGGGATAAGGTAACAGGGATAGAGGAATTTCAGGCAGGGGAAGAGGAGGGATGTGGGAAGTGAATGTGGGGCCAAGTAGCTCCTACCCACCTGGTTGTTCCATCATGTCCCACATGGTT
Organism: Notamacropus eugenii; assembly: GCF_028372415.1. Classification (NCBI taxonomy): domain Eukaryota; kingdom Metazoa; phylum Chordata; class Mammalia; order Diprotodontia; family Macropodidae; genus Notamacropus; species Notamacropus eugenii. Next base: position 317,291,153 of record NC_092877.1, read on the forward strand.
GTTTCAAGATGAAGGCTGTGAGAAGAAGGCAAGGTGAAAGGCTAAGAGAGGATGGCAACCCAAGCCTCAGCTGCTCGAGTCTGAGGGACTGCAGCTGGCTCCCACCCTCTGTCCCTTCAGATTCCCTCTATTCCCTCCCTGGGGCCCCTGTACCCAGTGTAGGGTGTGTTTCTGCTCAGGCTGCATCCAGCCAGTGTCGTGCTGACTAAAGCTGTGGCAGAGACTATTCTGGGCCCCAGCTCTCTGGCTCCCTGCCCCCACCAGAAGATCAGTTTCTCTTTGGCTCGGTGTCAGACCAATGGGAGGGAGGGGCTCCTCCTAGCCCAGCTGCCCCAGGCCTGCCTGGGCCAGCAACCCTGTGGACACTGGCCAGCTTTGGAGATGGGGAGAAGCATACAGGTGCTTTTATTTTGTGGGGGAGGGGGGAGAGAAACATCCAGATTATCTCTGGGACACAAGAAACCTGCCTCCACAGACTTCTTAGCACTTCTGAGAAAATTTAAACAAGGTAGTTACAAGAGCAAATCAGTTCCCAATAGGAGGCTACTGGTAAGTAGTATAGGTGGGAGCAGATGAGAGCTGTCTAGAGGTCTATCCTTTCTTTGTGAGACTTTCCTTTCTTTGGTTAGCAACTACTCTCAACCCCTAGAGGAAAGATGTCAATCAGGGGGTGTAAATGGGGAGATTGAGTCAGAGGGAAATAGGTATTGGGAAGACAGGGAGGCATGTGCCTTGGGGTGGAGTGTAGGGTTAGTCTAGAGAAAATATTAGAGGAGGAGAATAGAAGGAAAACAGGGACATACCAAAAGCAGGAGGGGGTAGGGGATGAGAAGCCTTCCTACGGGCAAATAGAAGATAATAAAGAACTCTAGAAGGGAAAAAAAAGGATACTTCCATCAGGGATGTGGGCTTTAGTGCTTTGAGATCCTTGGGAGCTCTCTGATCAGTCTTAGAGGAGGTGACAATTAGTTTTCCCACCCCAGCCCCCAGTCAGGACAGGTATTTTGGAGTGTATTAGAAATAGGGCACTCCAGGGTCCAACTAGACTCCACTTTTGCCTGTGAAGTCCTCACTACTCTTTCTGCCAGCGGGCTAATAGCCCAGTTCTGGTATCTAACCTCCCTGTCCCACCCCTTGACATGCCTAGAGCTTGAGTCATAGTCCTAATGAGGAATGCTGACCATGCTCCCCTTGGTTCTCCCTCCCCACTCCGAGGCCTAACCTCCCTTCCTTCTGAGTTCTTTCCCATTATTACTCCAAGCCACGCTTTCTAACTTCCTTTTCTTGGGGGAAAAAGGGGTGTGATGGGAAGTGATCTGGGACTTAAGACCTATGAACATAGTAATGTTCATAGACCTGAGCTCCAGAGGACTGTGATGAAGCATGCTTCCTAGACCCTGGCCCAGAGGGCAATGGACTAGAGGTACAGAATGAGAAGGACATTTCCAGACATGGCCAATGTGTGGGGATTTGTTTTGCTTGGCTGGGATTATATGTTGCAAGGGAGGGTTTAAAAATATGGGGGGGAAGAGGGGAGAGGGAGGAAGGGGCAATTGATAGTGATGCCAAGAGTTAACAAGTGTTTATTAAGCTCCTATAATGGGCCAGGAATGACTAAGTGATGGGGACACAAAGAAAGGCTCTCAAGGGGCTCACAGCCTAATTGAGGAGATGACATGAAAACAACTATGTGCAAACAAATATACACACATACATACACACACATATATATGTATATACACACAGATATATAGAATAAATTGATACATACAAAATAAATATATACAGAATAAATAATCACCAGAGAGGGTACTAATGCTAAGGGGGATCAGGGCAGGCCTCTGATAGAGCTGGGAAGCCAGGTGGGGGAAATGAAGAGAGACCAGATTCCAGGCATGGGTGTTCACTGAACCAACAAAATGCCAGGTGTCTGGAGTAGAGTCAGCATCTTGGGCCTCTTGAAGAAAGATTTGAGTTGAGACTTCAAGGAAGCTGGGGAGCCTGGAGACAGTGATGAAGAGGGAGAGAATTCCAGGCCACTGAAAATAGAGTTGAGAGATGGGAAACTGCTAGACGGATCAGAGGAAAGGGTGCTGGGCACGTAGTCAGGAAATTCTGAGTTCGAGCGTGACTTCAGATGCTTACTAGGTGTGTGACTATGGACAAGTCATTTGGACTTCTATCTGTCCACTCCCAGAGTTGCTGGAATGAGAGAGTGCTTGTAAAGCACCTAGAAAGTATTTATAAGTTTGCGTTTCCTAATGCTCCCCTGAGAGCCCCGCCTCGCTGTGGAGGATCATAAAGGGGACCAGTGTCATAGGACTGTCAAGGACAGTGGGGCAGTTGGAGTGGAGTAGGGTGTAAGAAGATTTGAAAAGTAGGAAGGTTTTGAGGGTTTAAAAGCCAAGTAGGATTTGATCTCAAAGAAAGAAGGTAGTACCACTGAAACATTCAAAAAATACCCAGAGGAGAGAACAGAGAAAGTTCAGAAGAAGATACAAACAGGATAGCTTTGAAACACAGTGTTCAATTTATTGTATACTTAAAGGTGCAACTATGTAATAGAGATACACAGTCTCAAATACAATCATCTTCTCTGCTATATCGTATACAGACATGTTGTTGGTTGGTGTTTGTCAAGTTCAGAATAATTAAAAAATTAGATTTAAAAAAAAGCACAGGGCTGGAGCCAGGACATCTGGGCTTCAGCATGGATACTATCACTAACTTTTTAGACCCTAGGTCTCAGTTTCTCTTTCTGTAATATGGAGATAATAATACCTATCTCACAATGTTGTTGTGAAGCAAGTTAAACAATTAATCAATAAACGTTTATTAAACACCTACTATGTGCCAGGTACTATGCTAAGTACTGGGGGTGCAAAAGGTACTCCCTGCTCTCAAGGAGTTTATAATCTAAAGGGGAAATAACATGCAAAAAAACCCATATAGAAGCAAGCTATACACAAGATAAATGGGAAATAATTAATAGGGGGAGGGCACTAGAATCAGGAGGCAATGGGAAAGGCTACCTGTAGAAGGTGAGATTTTCCTTGGAACTTGAAAGAAGCCAGGGAAGCCAGAGGTTAAGGAGTTTTGAGCCTTTCAGGCATAGGAGATAGCTGGAGAGAAAGCCTAGAGTAGAGAGATTGTCTTATTTGTGGAATAGCCAGACCAGTGTCACTGGAGAGAAGAGTGTGTATTAGAAGGAAGGTTTAAGTAAAACTGGAGGGGCAGCAAGGTGGTGCAGTGGATAGAGCACCAGTGCTGGAGTCAGGAAGACCTGAGTTCAAATCTCACCTCAGACACTTGACAATCGCTAGCTGTGTGACCTTGGGCAAGGGCCTCATCCTGGGTCATCTCTAGTCATCCTGATGAATCACTGGATTCAGATGGCTCTGGAGGAGAAGTGAGGCTGGTGACCTGCACAGCCCTCCCTCACTCAAAACAAAGTCAAGTGCAAGTGATGTCATTATTTCTCTGATGGCATGGTCTTCTTTGGCAATGAAGGACGAACACATACAAGTAAGACTGGAAAGTAAGTAAGTAAGACTGGAAAGGTATGAAGGAGCTAGTTATGAAGGTCTTTGAAACACAGGATTTTGTATTTGATCCTGGAGGCCATAGGGAGCCACTGAAGTTTATTGTGTAAGGGAGTGAATAAGGAATTCTTTAGGAGAATCCCTTTGGTGGCTGAATGGAGGAAGGATTGGAATAGGAAGGTAATCCTACCAGGAATCTATTGGGTATGAAATAATGAAGGTCTGTTCTAGAGTAACAGCAGGGTCAGAGGAGATAAAAGCGGCAAGCTTTATGGAAAATTTTTTAATCCTATGGAAATATAAACTATGATTCCTTTTTTCTTCCCTCCCACCCCCCAGACAAATCCTCACACCCCTCTCCTCTGCAGCTCCCTACCTTGTCCATCTGGACATTAGATACTGACTTCCAGATACCAAGTCAGATGGGTTAACACCAACTTAACTTGAATAAAAACATAGAGCTTGTATTCTGTAAGTTCACCCTTCTATCCAGACACCTGCTAGCAAACAACTCTGAAAATGTACCAAACTATTGGCTATAGCCATAGTTATTAAGTGCAAATGCACTGAACTATTAATACTTCTCTATCACTTCCCTAAGTCTAGAGACTGGACTCAGGGCTAGACTAGATCTAGACTTTAAACAATCCATGAAGCAATAAAGTGAAAGACTGATTTATAGACTTTCAAGATTCAAATGCTTACACTGAAATTTTAACAATCATTTCTTCCAAGGAGGTTTGAGCTGGCTCCAGATGATCCCTGTCCCTACCCCAAATGAGACACCTCTCTTCTGTCAGATCCTGTCCTGAAAAATGCCTTCCTAATCCCTCAGACCTTTGCAGATGAATTCTATCCATACAAATCCTACACATCTGTTCCAATTGGTGAAAAGAGGCCTGGGTTAAGTGAGAGACAGGAGACATGGGTTCTAATCCTCACTGTCGTCATTTAGCCAAGGTGATGTTGTTAGGTCACTTTGCTGACCCAGCCCTCAGTTTCTTTATCTGCAAGTAAATAGGGAGAATAAACCCTGCTTATCTCTTAGAAGGGTTGTGAGGCATTATTATTATAATTTTTCCTCCACATTAAGTTATAAAGCATGTCAATGAGATACCAGAAATTTGAATATGGCCCTGTTGTTACCGACCAGTCCTGAGGTCTTTTCCTCTGCAGGGTAGTTTCCTACCTTAGTGTATACATCAATTCAATGAACAATTTAATAGCACTTACTGGCTCACGTCCCTCACCCATCTGGCCTTTCCGCCTTTTGTCAGGCACATTCCTTTGCTAGCTCAGCAGTGTCTGAAGCCCTGACCACCTGCTGCTTTTCATTCTTTGGACATGGTTCTCCTACTTCTTTGACTATGTAGTTGGCTGGTTGAGAAAAAAATGATGGTGGTTTCTTAGGGTCCAGCATCCCCTGCTGGTCATTTTACTATATACAACAAAGGAAAAAATTGCCTCTTTCAGGATTCCTAGAGGAGATTCACAAGATGCCAGAACTGAGACAGACCTTTGGTGTCATCTGCTCTACTCATTCCCCACCCCTGTTTTACATAGGAAGAAGCAGAGACCCAGGGAGTTACTGTGAGGTACTGGCAGAATGAGAAGGAGAACCCATGTCTCCTGAAGCCTAATCCAGGGTTAGGCTGTTATTACACGATACCAACATAATCTAATGAAAGTCTGTCCCTGTCACTTTGGATCCTTCAGTGACTGAAGCTCAAAGTTCTTTCTCCCTCCTTCAATTTTCCCCAGGGCATTTTGCTTATATTTCTTCTTTGTATTGACCACATTTTTCCTTGTTTTATATGATTTGGAAGCATGTTATAGATCAACTACTGAATTGTAAGCATCTTGAGGGCAGGGACTGTATTGTATTCTCATCTTTGTTTCTTTCCTAGTACCCAGTGTAGCAAGGGGGTGTCTTGTGTGGCTCAAAGGGAGGCAGAATAGACATTACAAGCATCTTCCCATCCCTCCCCTCCCCCCAGGCATCTCCAAGGGAGATTTCAATTCCTGCCAAGAAAGGAAGCAGAAGATTGGGGCCAGAACCTGGTCACTGAACTTTCCTCAGAGAGAGGCGCTACTGGGTTAGAAAGATATCTATGTTCTCCCTGAAGTATTCTTAGTCTAGGGGATGTAAATTTTAGGTTTAAACTAAACTCCTGAATGTTGTTTCTTATGGGGGAAAGGGAATATGCCACGCTTTATATCCTAGGTTTGATTCCCTTTCCACCAAATACCAGTTCCATGATGAGCATACAAAGCAGAAAGCAAAGACACCCATTTATTCAAGTTGATAAAAATGGAAAACAGAGAAAGTATACACAAAAGAATATATATTGGATAACACAGTATGAAGGTGCTCTCCCATTGGGAGAGAGGTAACTTAGCAAGAGAGACGAAAGACAAAGAGAGAGAGAGAGAGAGAGAGAGAGAGAGAGAGAGAGAGAGAGAGAGAGAGAGAAAGAGAGAGAGAGAGAGAGAGAAAGACAGACACAGACACAGACAGAGAGAGACAGAGAAAGACAGAGAGACAGAGAGACAGAGAGAGACAGAGACAGAGAGAGAGAAAGACAGAGAGCCAGAGAAAGGGAAAAGAGAGACACAGAGAGAGGAAGAGAGACCGAGCTGAAGAATCTCTTCTCTTTCGCTCACCAGCTCTGCCCAGCCCTCACACAAACACAGGGCACTGATCTCTACCAATGAGGAGATAGCTCCCCAGTGAGTTCTGGACTGGTCAGTGTAGAGGGGTGGGATGCCTCTGAGATCTATTCTTGACTCTGCTCTTTTCAATAGGCAAGAAGTCTTTTCTGACCCCTCTTAATTCTAGTCCCTTCCCTATGTTGATTATCTCTAATATGTCCTATTTCTAGCTCATTTGTACATAGCTAATTTGCATATCGCCCCTTCCATTAAACTTGGAGCTCCTTTGGAAGCAAGGACTGTCTTTTTTTTTTTATCTTTCTTTGTATCCCCAGCACTTAGCACAGTGCCTGGCACATAGTAGACTGAAAACACTTTTATCAGTGACTTGGGATATAGTTATATGTGGCATGCTTTGCCAAATTTGTAGATGACACAAAGCTAGGAGGAGTAGCTAATGCTTTAGATGAAAGAATCAGGACTAAAAGATATTTTTAGTCTAGGACACATCAGGTTAAGTATGATCAATCAATCAACATGTATTTATTAAGCACCTACTATGTGCCAAGCTCGATATTAGATGCTGGAGATACAAAAACAAAGAATCAAGCAAGCCCTACTCTTAAGGAATGAAATGAAATGAGAGTAAATGCATACTTAAACAAACAAATAAATAGGTAAATGGATAGACAAGCAAATAAATCCCAGCAACGTCACAAGTACAGAATGGGAGAAGTGTCTCTAGATAATAATTTGAGTAAAAAGATTAAGGAAAAAGAAGAGGGGAAAGGGAAGGGTCCCATTGTTAGGGACAAAAAGTTTGATATGAATAAAAGGAGTGATCTGGCACTTTGCTGTGATATGAGGTCCCGTTGTTCTCTGCTCTGGCCAGACCCCACCTGGAGTTGGATTTAATTCTGGGCACCACATTTCAGAAAAGACATTGATAAACTGGAGAGCATTCAGAGACAGGTGACCAGGATGGTGAAGGAGAAGATGAGTTCTCTTGAACTTCAGTTCTCTTTAGTTTCCCAACTGAAGCAGTAAAGACTTAGAGCAGATTTGGAGTATTTCTAGGGTGGCCATGTGGAAAAGGGATTTGGCATGGTCTCAGAGGTCAGCAATGGGTAGAGCAATGGGTAGGAACTGCAGAGAAGCAGATGTTAAGGATGTTAAGGAAAAATCTTCCTGACAATGCTGCCCCAAAGAGGAATAGGCTGCCTTCTGGCCTGGTCTGGGGATTGGGACCCCAAGATCCTATCCCTAGTTCTGCCCCTGCTGTCAGTGATCTAAGTTCCATGCCTCTTCAGTGCCTCAGTTTCTCCTTTAGGTATTTTCTGAAGACTATAAGAGCAAGAGAATTTTGGGATTTGATATCTTGAGCCTAGGCTCACTTCAAGGGCAGCACAGTCTATCAAAAATTAGGAAACTGACTAGCTATGTAATTTTGGCCAAGGTGGGAGCACTTTGGGCACAAATTCTGTCGTCTATAAAATGAACGATTTGGATTAGGCAATCCAGCTCTTATCTATGATCTTGATCCTAGTCGTCCAGCCCAGAAAATCTTTCTTCTTCAATTCTCTTCAGACTTGTTCTCTCTGGGCTCTAAGATACCAAAGTGATTTTCTTAAAGCACAGTTCTAACCATGCCACTCTCCTTCTCAATAAACTCCAATAGCTCCCTATTACTTCTAGAATCAAGTCCAAACTCCTCTGTTTGCCATTTAAAACTCTTTACTCTTGGCTTCAACTTCCTTTTCCAGTCAAACAGGCCCTTTTGCTCTTCTCACACATCTCTCTATCACTTGTCTCTTTCCTTTGTACCAGCTGTCCTGTGTGCCTAGAATGGACTCCTTCCTCACCTCCACTTAGAATTTCCAGTTTCTTTCAACACTCAGCTCAAAGGTCATCTTCTCCATGAAACCTTCCCTAATCCTCCCTATAAAACACCCTTTGGCATACATCTTATTTATACCTATATATATACATGTTGTCTTTCCTGATAAGATACCTGAAGGCAGGGACTGTTTGTGTTCTATCTTTGTATCCCTGATACCTGCCACAGTTATTTGTCCTTCGTTTTGAAAAAGTTCTAGTGACATCAAAGGGTGATGTTTTGAATAAGATTGAATTGGATTTAAGTGAGGCAGAGTTGTAAAAAATTGTCAGCTTCACTCTTTCTTCCAGAGTCATTGAAGTCCGGTGACAAAAGTCAGGATGGGGATGAAGGCCTTGACATCACTGATGTCTGAGCTCTAAGAGTTGCAGAGTGCCTGCTTCAGCTGCTCTCATGGTTCTTGGAACAAGTTGTTCCCATCTGCCCATTCCACCAGGAGAAGTCTTCACATGCTTGAGGTAGATATCCCTTTAACTCAGCAGTGGGGTTTGAGGCCCATCAATTACCCTGAACCTGGTTTAGCCCAACTATTGAGACAGTTTATATGAGAGTGTGACCTCTGTGCATACTATAGCTTTTGGGAGTCACAGGTGAGAATTGGGTGGCACCTGTCATAGTGCTTGGCACATGAAAGGTCCTTAATAAATGCTTGTTGGTTATCCATTGATTAACTGAGACAAGGTTTAAGAGACAAGACTTGGGTCTTAGCCCTTCCATTCAGCTATTCCCTACATTCTTTTTTGATTCCCTACTTTCCCCAGGATTCTCTCTTGAAAGAAATGTTGAACATAGGAAAACAGTTTTCTCTGTATCCTTGTCAAGCAAGTCAGTTGACAATAACAGAGAAACAATCAAAGCTACATTTTATAAATGTAAGTTATAAATTACAAAGCTACATGCCAATGAATAGCATGGTGAATGAGAAAGAACACTGGAGTAGAAGGTCACAAGACCTGAGTTCAAGTCTCAGCTCTTCTAATTGCTATATGACCTTGGGCAAACCCACTTTACCTTACCCAGTCTTAGTTTCTTTACCTGTAAAATCAAGGTTAGGGGATTGATGATCTCTAAGGTCCCTTCTAACCTTGGATGGTCTGGTTATAAGCACAAATTCAGATAATCAGAATGACCACCCATCTAGTCCAGGGTTCTGTCTCCAGTGGAGGCAATGTGTGGGGAAGAAGTATATGTAGCTCTGCTACTTAGTATTTTTATGACTCTGAGCAAGTTAATTATCTCTCTGAGCCTTGGTTTTCCCTTTTGTAAAAACAGAGGTCTAAGGTTGACTCCAGTTTTACATCCATGACCCCTTCATGAAGTCATCTCGAAAGGTCAGGGATGGGGTCAATTTCTCAGACTTGCCTATACTCCCTCAAATGAATAGAGCTCACAGAGAGGCATTAATAGAATTAAATGGAATCCATTATGGAAAAAGATTATTTTAGAAAAGACGAGTCTTGATTTGGGTTTTGAAGGAACAAAGAGACATTGACTGGCAGAGAGGAAGCAGGGGAAGACATTTCAGGTACGAGGAATGGCAAAAATGTCTTTCCAAATGTAAATTCTTTTGACCTTAATATCTCCTGGAGATAAGCTCTGAACTGGGCTGATGTAGAGTTGGGGGACTCATAGCATCTCTTTGACATTGCCCAGTTCTGCCCTACATCTCCTTGCCTACTAGCGAACCATATGGGGAAATGTGGCAGGCTTCAGATGCCCTGAAAGAATTAAAGGGATCCCTCACTTCGAGACTGAACTGGAAGATCATATCAGGACAGACACACAGACAACAAGCACAGCAAGATGAGCAGAATCATGAGGCCAAAAAAGAGGATATAGGTTTTATCCTCCCAGGATTCTATGGCTTAGGGGTCCATCAATCTACTGCCCTCCTAGCCAAATCATCGAGGAATGGCCAACTGGAGAATGTAGGATTTAAAAGCTGGAAGGGAACTTAGAGAAAATTAAGTGTGATCCTTTCATTTTCTAGATAAAAAATCATGTCAGAAGAGGTAAATGTTTTGCTCCAGGTCACATAGCAAGTAGATAGACTGGATTGGAAAGCTCTTCTCTCCAAACATTGCCTTCTTGCTTGGCACCAGGACTTCTGGGTCCTGTTCACAGTTCTATTTGGAAGAATTGTGTGGTATTCTGAGAATCAAAGGAAAGTCCTTGTGTGAGCCAGTTTTTCCTAGACTGGGTCTGCCTTATACCTTTAAAAATTATAGAAAAGAGGAAGTCTGCACCCCTCTCTGACCTCTCATGACATCTCCGTCTATATTCTTTACTACTCTTGAGGGTCTCTGTTGTTAGTTATCCAGACAGTCAACGAACATTTATTAAGCACCTATTATGTGCCAGGAGCTTATATGTGCTATGCAAGGGGTATAAAGAGAAAGATAGTCTCTGTCCTCAAGGACAATCTAATGGAATATAATGGAAAAAGACAAAACAGAAAAGGAAGATGAAACGGGAAATGGGAGGGAAAGACACCTGGCCCAGGAGAATAATGGAAAGGTCCAAAAAAGTGCAGGTGGGAAATGAAAAGATGATTGACTTGGCGACGCTCCTGAAATGGAAGCTCTAAGAGGAACTATCTTTTCCACCCCAATGGCACAGAATATTGATGAGTTCCAGGACTAATGAGATTGTGCAGGATGAAGAGGCCCCCTAGGCCTGATGAAAAATGTGCAAAGTGGCTAAGTGGTGTATCTGCAGTCACACAGGAGAGGTAGAATTTGAACCCATGTCCTCTGACTCCAAAAACCATTGATCTTTCCACTACATCTTGTAACATCTTTGGTTGTCTGTTCCTCAAGTACTATCTTCTAAGTGAAATCTTTCCTGATTCCCTCCAGCTGCTAGTGCCTATACACATTGTCCCCCTGGAAGAATATAAGCTCCTTGGGGGCAAGGACTATTTCATCTTTGTTTTGCATCCATCCCCAGCACCTAGCACAGGGTCTGGTACATAGTAAGTGCTTAATAAGTTTTTGCTGATTGATTTATTTTTAGAATTAGGTTGTAATATCTTTATTTGACCAGAACAAACTTGTTGTGATCTGAGTTCATTTACCTGCTGTTCTATTTGGCTGTCAACTCTCTGTCTCTTTCTTTGGCAATGATGAGACAGATGCTTCTTCCTCGGAACAGAGAAATCCAAGTCTTGTTACCTTTGCCACTAACAAAAATGATTGAAAGGTTGGTGGCAAAGGTGTGTCATTGGCATCATTCATGTGGATGCCATTGAAGGAGCCAGAATATCTCTCCCCATTGGTGATCACACCAATTCAACCCAACACAGCTCCACCAATCACCATGAATGAGTTATTAGTATCTAACTTGGTGAAATTGGTAATTTTGTTACTCTCCAAGTCAATCTGAATAGTGTCATTCTCTTTGATCCAGATGGTGGATGGTGCGTGTGCTATGAGCCATGAACTAGAGGATACCTTTCATGCCCACAAAAGACCTTTCTCACTTTTCCTGATTTATGCTTTGCCTCCTCAGAAGGGATGCAACAGACAGCAAAGGGGCCCTTGTTGTCATATGCCAGATGGAAATGTTCTCCTCTCCTCTCTTCTCAAAGCTGATGACATCCACAGAACCAACAGGTTAGGTCATGTCTGTGAAGACCTTGCCATCCATCCTAATGAACCACTGCACACAGATCTCTTAAACCTGGTCAGATTTCAGAGGAAGAAAATGTGCTCCCCATCAATTATCATGATCTGTGCTTGTGTTATATTCTCTTACTGGATTATAAGGTGCACAACAGCCAGGATAGACTTCTCTAAATGTTGGATATCTCTGTCAAACACATGCTCAACACACAACAGATTTTTATTTTGGTCTGACTAGTGATGCCACTATAGAAACTCCCAGTGAGGAAGCTTCCTTTAGTAGTGCTACACTGTAACGACTCTGAAATCTGTTGTTGTTTGTCCTTTGTTCTTGACACCAGGGAGGTGATGCCATGACATGAAAGTGAATTGGATTTAAGTGAGGTAGGGCTGTGCAAAGACACCAGCCTCACTATCTCCTCCAGAGCCATCTGGGTCCAGTGGTGAGATAGAGATCAGAACAACTGGAGATGGCCCCAGATACAGTGGGAGACCTTGGCTTTTTTAAGCTAAGGTCTTTAAAAGGTCTCAGTCTGACTGAGGCAAAGTCCATTCAGTAATTAAGGATAAATAAGAAATGAGGCAGAGAATGGCCTCTTTACCTAGTTGGAAGGAAGGAAGAAAGGAAGGAAGGAAGGAAGGAAGAAGGAAGGAAGGAAGGAAGGAAGGGAGAGAGGAAGGAAGAAAGAAAGAAAGAAAGTGAGAAAGAAAGAAAGAAAAAAGGAAAGAAAGGCCAATCTGGGAGCGGAAGACAAAGAAGAAACAATTGCTATTTGCATTCACTCTGAGCCAATCAGGGTCCAAGAGAAGAAAGGAAGAGTATCAGGAAAAGTTGTCTTAAAGAATGGCTGGGGATGTGCAGAAGTCAGGTGACTTCCCAGGGCCACACAGCAAATATAAGACCGAGGTAAAACTTGAATCCAGGTCTCCTTGAATATGAAACCAGCTTTCTTTCCAAAATGCTTGCACATACAAGAATTACTTAATGTTTGTTAAGCAATCGTAATAGCTAGTGTTTATATAGTGCTGATCATGGGCCAGGCACTGTGGTAAGCAGTTTACCATTGGATCTTATTGGATCCTCACAAAAACCCCGAGAGGTATCCCATTAAGTGTCTGGAGCTGGATTTGAACTTAGGTCTTCCTGACTTATCTACTGCTCCCACACAGCTGCCAATAACACTGGGTGAGTATAAAGATATGAATGATTGGGTAAGTCATGAGGGGGAATTCCTTTCAGCAGAACTATTTCCTTTTATTTCGTTTTCCTTCTAATTCCCTCTGGGCCTCCAACCCCCAGCTGAGGTGATTTTAACCTGGTAAAGGGGAAAGAAGGGGAGAGATTGCAGAGGAGATGAAAGAGGAAGGAAACCCAGATGAGATGAAGGAGTCAGTGTGCAGAAGGAGACATGTATATTTGGACATAGCAAGTGAGGAAATTTGTCTTGCTTGATTATGCATATTTATTACAAGTATTTTGTTTTTCTCTCCCCTCCTTCCGCATGAGTTGGGGGGAAGAAATGAATTTGTGTTAATTAACAAAATAAAAATCTCATCTAAAAGAGAAGGAAGGGGAGGGAAGAGGAGGAGGGAATAGAGGAGGAGAGAGTAGAGGAGGAGGGAGTAGAGGGAAGGAAAGAGAGGAGTGATGAGTGTGAGAAAGGCGCCTATAGGCATAGATGCCCTTAGGCTAGCTAAATCTTGGACAGTTCTCCAGTTTTGCCACAAGGTTGTGCTGTGACCCTGTGCTTAATTTCCTAGGGAAGGGTGGAAGGAGGAAGGGGATGGGTTGGAGTGGGGGATCCTTGACTGCCCTTAACTGCCCTAGTTACCAACTGAACTCATGTAAGGCTTACTAGATGCTGGGAGCCCACCACAATCTCACCATATCATCTCTTACACTCTGGGGGGATGGGGAGGTGGGGTGAATTCCTTACATTTTGCCAAGTTCTTTACTCCTACCTTCCTAGGGCAGGAAGCCAAGTGCCTCAGTTTCCCCAGGCATGCTACTTTTTATTCTCAGAACACCTGAGATCATGTCATGTGTCTGTCCATCTCACCTTCAGTGACCCCAGGAGCTATTCCCAAGGGGGAAATCTTTAGAGATACTCCTTGAGTTCAACCGCTCCCATTCCAAGCCTGTTGGAAAGTGAGTTAAGCGGAAACAAATGTTCCCTGGCTCCCAACCCAACCCAGCCCTGGTGGGTGGCCCCTCCCTCCCTTCTCTGCTAGTCCTTTTCCTCAGCCCCTGCCCCACTTTCCCTTTGCCCCCATTCCCCTCCCTCCTCTTTCAGTGCCTTGTCTTTGAGACTCTAGCTAGGTAAAGATGAGAGAGGGATCAAGAGGTTGTGGACAATGTGTTTTCTAAGAGATTCCAAAGACTTCAGTGGGAAGAATGATTATAGCTAACACTTAGGTAGCACTTTAAGGTTTGAAAAGTCTTTTACAAATATTTCATTTGAGCCTAATACCAACCCTGGGAATTGTGGTATAATTATTCCCATTTTATAGATGAGGACACTGAGGAAGCCAGAGGTTAAGTGACTTGCCTAGATTGTACATCCTGGAAGCGGTTTAAGAGCAAACCCTAATGTATTATCATCCCAACCTTTTTGAATTTTCCAGCCCTTTTCACAGAGAGACCCAGACTTATTAATCAGGGATAAAATTATGGGCAGGTGTGGGAACCTGGGTATCAAGAATGAATTTCCATTCTTGCTTGGTGGAGTCATATTCTGGGGACTTTGGTGGGTTGGACCTAAGTTGTGCACGGACAATAAGCTAGAAGAGATAGTAGCTGTGATGGAGAAGGGTGAAGAAGTGAAAACTCTCTCTCTCTCTCTCTCTCTCTCTCTCTCTCTCTCTCTGGGGATTAGGCCCCTCCCCCCTCATTCCCTTGGGATCTAGAGACCTAGGATCCCTTCAGAATTCCCAAGCACTGTCCCACAGTAAAGAGTTAGAGCCAGTCACAGGATGGGAAGAAAGGGAGGGAGGAACAGAGGGGGAATATTGCAAGGAGAAGGGTCACAGGCCCAAATTCCCAGGCTCTGGCTGCCTTAGGGATTCTGGGAAATCGAGACAGACACAGGCAGAAACAGCAAACAGAAAACTGAAGAATTATGGAGACGTGGAGACAAGGACAGAGAAGTAAGAAAAGGAATGGAGGAGGGAAAAAGAATAAGAACAGAGAAGAGAGCTCTCTAGAGAGTGAGCCTGAGGGCTTTGCTTTCCGCCTGGAGCAATCCTGATGTTATCTCACTCCTGCCTGTTGGCTGCTTTCCCTGAACTGCCTCTCCTCTCCTGCCCTGCTGTCCATTCTCTGTCCTTCCTGCTGCCCTTTCCTATCCACCCCTCTTCCAAGGAAGAATGAACAGGTTCCCAGGGCTCAAGGCAAAGAGTAGGAATTGGACTCCTGAGGAAAAGACTCTATGGGATCCTGGAGCAAGGGAGTGGGGTATAAAAAAGAGACCTGGGCTAGTCTGTCCAAAGTTCCCTTCTCAGCCATTTTGTTCCACACTTGCTCCAGTCCTTCCCTTACTCCAGCTTCTGAGAATCTGCCCATGTGGTCAAGGGTGTGAGTGTTTATCTCTGTGTGACCCACTCCCATCTGTCCATGAATATTCAACTCCATTTGATAAATGTTGATTAAATTCATATTCTGTACAAGGCATCCCTTAAGGCTTCCTCTGATGCCCCATGCTGGAATGGAGATGACCCTGCATTCCTGAAGGTGATGCTAGCCCAGTACAGGCTCTGCTAGGTCCTGCCAAGCTACAAAACTTCACAGATGGATCTGGTGACAGACTGTCACTCAAGAACCAGACTCTCTAAGTTTAGAGAGGTACATCACCGAGAAGTGATGAAATTTTTTGGCCACTGCAACACATGAAACCATCTACTGGGGTTTGGAGGACTTTCAGTCTGAGTCAGTGAAGGGAGCACCCACACTGAGGAAATTTTTTTCTTTTTTTAAACATTTATTTGTTTATTTTTAGTTTTCAATATTCATTTTTTTTAAATTTTGAGGTCTAAGTTTTTTCTTCTTCCCTCCCTTCCCTCTTCCCCAAGACGGCATGAAATCTGATACAGGCTATACATGTATAATCATATGAACATATTTCCGCATTAGTCATGTTAGGAAAGAAGAATCAGAACAAAAGGGAAAAACCATGAGAAAGAAAAATAGTATGTTTCAATCTGCATTCAGACTCCACAGTTCTTTTTTGGGCTATGGATAGCATTTTCCATCATGAACCTTTTGGAGTTGTCTTAGATGCTTGTATTGCTGAGAAGAGCTAAATCTATCAAAGCTGGTCATGGAAGACTGCTGTTACTGTGTACAGTGTTCTCCTGGTTCTGCTCACTTCACTCAGCATCAGTTTTTGTAAGTCTTTCCAGGTTTTTCTGAAGTCCGCCTGCTCATCATTTCTTGTGGAACAATACTATTCCATTCCATTACTATACCCCAACTTTTTCAGCCATTCCCCAATTGATGGACATCCTCTTAATTTCCAATTCTTGGTCACCACAAAAAAAGCTGCTATAAATATTTTTGTGCATGTGGATCCTTTTCACTTTTTTATGCTCTCTTTGGGATACAGACTTAGTAGTGGTATTGCTGGATCAAAGGGTATGCACAGTTTTATAGACCTTTGGGCATAGTTCCAAATTGCTCTCCAAAATGGTTGGATCAGTTCACAATTCCACCAACAATGCATTAGTGTTCCATGACAATGATAACATTTTCCTGTTTTGTCATGTTAGTCAATCTAATACATATGATGTAGTACCACTGAGGAAAATTTTTAAAAAATTCTTTAAATAGGAATTCTTAACCCAGAGTTCATGAACTTGGTTTTTAAAAATATTTTTGGTAACTATATTTCAATATAGTTGGCTTCCTGTGTAATCTTATGTATTTTATTTACTAAAAGCTTTAAAAAATAAAAATTATTTTATTAAAAAATTAAATGAATTATTCTGAGAAGTACATAGGCTTCCCTAGATGGAGAAATGACCTATAACACAGAAAATGTTAAGAACCTTATACTAGTTATTCAGTGTTAAAATGCATCCTTATCTGCCTGTCCTATCCTGCTTCTCTACCATTGTCCCCCTAAACTCCTATCTCTTTTGCTAAGGAACCACTACAGCATGTTCCAGTCACTGGGCTAAGTACTGGGAATACAGAGGTGAAAAATGACAGGCCCAGTGGGCAAGGAACTTTCATTCTATTAGGGGAATTGGGTACAGACATGAATAAGTCTAGGTTGGCTCAAATGAGATAATATATGTAAAGTGCTTTGCAAATTTTAAAACATATGAATAGTAGTTATGATTTGATGTGTTATTAATATAGCATAAGATAATCCACCTTTATATAATGCTTCAGGGCTTTCCCCATGAAAAACTTGGAAATCAGAAAGGTAGGAGAGATTCAAGAGAAGGATTACCTCTAGCTGGGAACATCGGAGAGGACAAAGTAGAAGAAATGGTACCTGAGCTAGGCCTTGAAGGAAAAAAGGATGTCAATAGGAGAGGATTGTGGGAGGTGGGGAGAGTCACAGGATCATAGCTATAGAGTTAGAAAAGACTTAGGGGCCACTGAGTTCAGACCCCTCATTTTGCAGATGAGGAACTCCTCAGGTTAAGTAGCTTGCTCAAGGTGACACAAATAGCCACTAGCAGAATTAGGAGTTTGAACCCAGGTATGGCTGTGTGTTCAGACACAGAGGATGGGTGTGTACAAATTCACAAGAGCAGAATAGTGTGCTGAGATGTGTGTTTACATGTGGGTTGGTGTCTGAGTCTGATTCTCAGGGTGAGAGTACACTAGGCTCTCCTCATGACTCTGTGGATAATTGTGTTTACAGTCTGTGGTTTTGTTTTCCTTTCCCTTTTTTGCACCTGGGTCAAAAATCTTTATGTTCCCTCCCCCCCTACCCCACTTCTCTTTCATAGTATAACTGGTTAACTGGTCCTGGATGGGAAACATTTGAACTTATCTCCCCTGAAAGAGGGTGGGGATAGGAGTGCCGGGGTTACAGACTTCGAAAGGCAAAGAAGCTCATGGTGGTGATGATGGGTGGGAAGTGATCTCCTTCAGATCAGAGACTGATTTGCCTCTCTCTTTGTATCACTAGCACCTACTACAGTGCTTGGTATATAGTAAGTGTTTAATGAATGCTTTTTCATTCACTTGTTCACTCATTGGAGGTCTGGATATCAAGGATCCTTGTCCACCCTCCAGTCAAGAGTTCCTTTCCCCATTTCACTTCCTTATCCAGGCAATATGAAGGGGAGTCAATACACTACAACAGGGGCCCTGGATAAGAGAATGAAGAGTAGAAACTTGAGTGTCCTAGGGGCTCAGGTCTAACTTCTGGAATGCAGCTGGATACCCCTGCCCCTCTGTTCTGCTCCTAGTTCTGCTCTAAAGTCTGACCCAATGTGCTGCTGGACTGCTGGTGTGTAGCAATGTGTATTTTAAAGGAAGGGGTGGGGGAGAAAGGGGCAACAGAAAAGGCCCCCTGCAGGGGAGAAGGCTTGTTGGCAGGAGCCCCAGTTTCCTGAGCTGATCCCCTTCCCTGCCACCCTCCCCCATCTTTGTTGTTCCAATAACATCATTTCTGTCCCCCCTACAGAGAGGTCTGAGAGCCAGAGAAGGAAGGAACAGGGACTGGGAGGTGGTGGTGGTGGGAAAGGTGGGGGGAACATGGTGGGGATAGGCGCAGGAGCTGAGGGTTGTTGGAGAACAGAATTATATCCAATTGAAGTTTAGTTCTTCAGATTTGGGGTACCCCGCTGCTCAGATTGAGGTAGGGCAGTCCCTGAGCCCAGGTCCCCTGACAGTAAAGACAAATATATTAAAATTCTTGTCGAGGAGAAGAATGCTGGATGGGGAGAATGTTTCATAATCTCTAATAACAGTGGTGGGTGGGGGCAGGGGGCAAGCAAGGAGAGCTCTGGACAGAGGCACCAAGCCTAAAGGCAGCCTTCTCCTTGGGCCACCGGGGATCTTCCCGTAGGGGTGCTGGCATAAGTGGAGGCTGACCCCCGACCTCTCCCATCCACCTGTGCATCTGTCTGAGTCTGCATGTTCCTTAGTTTGTTCGTGTCTGATTGTTTATCTCTCTGTATGCTCTTATGCATGTGTTGGGTTATCTCTTTCTGTGCATACTGCCCTACCACAGCAAAACATTTGTTACAAATAATTCATGTGGCTTATTTTGCATTTCATTTGGATTCCATTCATCAAATGTTAAACTACATCCCTATCTGCCTGCCCTATCCTGCCTCTCTCCCAATGCTCCCCCCCTTTCTCAGTATCCACCAGCCTCCAACTCTTTCCAAATCTGCCCCTCTCCCTTAGTATCTTCTCCACTTCTACTTCATTTCTCCTAATGTTTCCCTCAGCCCCTGTCCTTCTTTCCCCTTTGTTCTCCTGGTCCCTGCTCCTCTCCCTCCAGGGCACCCACAGCTCTTGCCCTCTGTACTTGGTGCTCCTCCCCTTCAGTGTGCCCCTAACTCCTACCATCACCCTTCCTCAGGGTCCCCCAAACTCCTACTCGATCCCTCATTTGTAAGGGAAAGAGATTAAGCATTATTAAGGAATGACCATGTGCCAGGAATTGTGCTAAGCACTTTACAAATAACTCATTTGATCCCTTGTACAATGGAGAGAGAGAGCTTGTTCTTGGAGTCAGAGGACCTGGGTTCAAATTCTGCCTCCAACACTACTGGTAAGACCTTGAGTAAATTACCTCCTTAGGCCTTAATTTCCTAATTTGTAAAATGAGAAGGTTGGGTTAGGTGGTTTCTGAGGTGCCTTCCAGCTTTGTATCTATGATTCTAGCTTTGGGACCTTAGGCAAGTCATTTAATGTTCTTGGGCTTTATGAAGGGACTGAATTGGGGAACCTCTGAGGTCCCTTCCATCTCAAGACCTATGGTGCCATGAGTTTTTTGCCTACCCCCATGAGTCCCTATTCCTGTGCCAATGTTCTCTCAGCTCTTCTCTCTTTGATATTCTCCAGAGTTCCTGCCCCACTGTCTCAGTGTCTATAACCCCCTGCCCCTTGTTCCCAATGTTCTCTCTGCCTCTTTCACCTCCTCATTCCAGCCTCTGTCCCTTTGCCCTAGATTGTCCCCTCTACCAATATCTCCCTTTCTCAATGTCCCCTCAGCCCCTGCTCCTCTTCTCCACTATCCTAGTGCTTTCCCACTTTCCCCCAAGGACCCCCCAGCCCCTCTCCCTCTGCTCCCAGTGTCTCCCCAGGTCTCTGAGTTCATAAAGGGCCTGTTCTTCTCCTCCACTGTCTTTCCTGACTCTTCAAACCCCTGGCCCTTTTCCCTCATCATCTCCCATCCCTCATCCCTTGCTCCTCTTCCTCGATGTCTAGTACCCTCCCCCCTCATTCCACAATGTCCTCAGCCCCAAGGTATCACCCTGCCCCCTACATCTCCTGGGATTGTTCCCCTCTCCATCCTTTGAGCCTATGATTTTTTGCTCTTTCCCACTCTTTTTTTTTAATGGTACTTTGGGACACAGGGCTGTGAATGCAGCCAGGCTGAATCTTTGCTTCTACCCCTGTTGTTCTATCTCCCCTTACTGTCCCCTTACTGTCCTCCACACCCTTCTGGTGTCTGACCTTTCCTCATTCTGCAGCTTTCTCTTTCGTAGCTGTATCCTATCTGCAGACTTTCCCTCCCACCTCTCCCCCTCTGGATTGATTTTCCTTTTTCACTCGATTTCCCTTTGCCCCATAGAGTTCTTTTGTCTCCCTGTCCCTAAGTCAGTGTAGGTGTCTCTGTTCGTCCCCCTCAAGCTTCCTTTTCCTTTTCCTTTCACTAAGTAAGCTGCAGAAGGCTCCTTATTCCTCCCCTCCCCCCCAGCTCTCAGCCCACCTCCTGAAGGCGAAATGAAGATTCCCTGGATCTTCCTCCCACCCATGTTGGTTAGGGTCTCTCCTTTAAGGGCTCCGAGCTACCCTGCTAGTCTCAAACAACGCTTTCCTGCCCTGAACCCCGCCCCCATCCCCAAACCCCAAGGCACCTTAGAGTTGGGGCCAGGGCGTACAGGGATTGCTGTTTCCTTCTGGAATCCTGACCTCCATCCGTCTCTCGGCACCCGTCGGGGGGCACGTTGAGGGACCCCTGCCTGCAGGGAGAGGAGGTGAGCCCTTCAGTGCCCTCCCCTGAACCTAGGTGTGATGAATGGTCCTGTCCCCCCTCCTCGCCAGTTACCGGCCCCCTCCCCACAGGGCCCTTTGATCTCTCCCAGTGGGGAGGGGGCCGGGGGCATCAAAGGCATTTTTGTGGCATTAGAGAATCAGATAAACGCCGTCTCACCTGCAGCTGGGCTCCCCCACCCCCACAACACCGCCCAGAGGCTGCCAGGGGCGGATGCCGGGTGGGAGAGGAGGTGGGAGGAGCAGGCTCAGGGAACCAGAGACCCTCTGAGGCTGAGCTGGTGCTTACCCCCACACTGCTACAGAGCGTGGGGAAAAAGAGGTTTGGTCCCCTCCTACCTCTGACGCCCACCGGCCTCCGGACGATCCACATCCCTTCCCCCTACCGAGTGAAGGCGCGAGGGAGAGCAGCAGGACATGGTCTCAATTCTCTGGCGGGAGGGTGGTCAGAGGAACTTACTTGGCCATGAGGACCATGGCACTGCTTGCCTAGAGGAAGCTGCGCATAGATCACTGGATTGGAAGCTACAAGAACTGAGTTCGAGTCCCGATTCTGTTACTTGCTATATGACTTTGGGCATCATCTCTCTGGGTGTCAGTTTCCTCGTCTGTAAAATGAGAGGATGTGTGGATTAGATTATCTCTACATTTTCTTCCAATTAAAAAACCTCTGAATCTTCTTTCCTGGGATGGATGCTTCTGCTCTGGGAGAGACTTCTGAGAGCTTTGGCTACCACAGAGATCAAAAAGTCTGTAGGTAGAGAGAGGGAGCAGATGACCTTTGTAAGGAACAGCTAGCCTCAGGAAGTCTGCGACTATAAGTTAGGCACCCCTATCCTTGTAGGCCCCCACCCCGTCTCC
This sequence comes from Notamacropus eugenii, assembly GCF_028372415.1. Lineage (NCBI taxonomy): Eukaryota > Metazoa > Chordata > Mammalia > Diprotodontia > Macropodidae > Notamacropus > Notamacropus eugenii. The sequence continues at coordinate 317,312,918 of NC_092877.1, forward strand.
CCTTCTTGGCCCCTGGGGCTGCATATTCCTCTAACTCTCCCCCCCCCCCCACTCCCTCATTCCTGGGAAGTTTTCTCTCTTTACAGTCAACAAACCTGTCAAACTTCTCCCCCCCTCCCCATCTCTTCTCTCCCCTTCCCTCCCCTTCTTAGCTCTTCCCCGCCCCCCTTCCCACACAGTTTTCTCCCAAGCTCTGAGATGGGGGCAGACGGGGCAGCTCGCGGACCCAGGAGATAGCCAGCCCTTGGGGTGGCGGAGGAGGGACCTGCCCCACTGGACCGGGAATTCACCCCGGCTCCGCCCAGAGACCCCGGCTCCCCGCCCCTCTCCACCCGAAGCCCCGGGGCGCAAGGCTCTGGAGATCTCCGCCGCCGTGCTGTCGCAACTGCCACCCCCCCACTCTTCCCCTGCCCCTCTCTCCCGCCCCCGCCCCGGCCCCCCTCTCCTCCCACCCCCGCCCCCGGCTCTGATTTCGTCTCCGGAGTTCTGGAGCAGGCAGAAGCTCTGGCTCGCCCCGTCCCTCCGCCTCTGCCTCTCCCTTTTCTCCCGGGATGGGGTTGGGAGTTGTAGCCGCTGCCGCCAGGCTGCCCTAGGGCTGCCCCTGAAAGCTCGGGATCCCCTCTCCCCAGCTTCACAATCTCGTCCTCCGGCTTCTACCTCTCCTGCCCCTCCCCAAAAGCCAGACCCCAGCCGTCGAGATGCTACGGCCAGCTCCGACTCGCCTGGGACTTGTCCTTCTTTTGCTCTGTCCCGCCGACGTGGGCGGGCTCTGGTGGTGAGTGCTGAGAGGGATAGAGCTGCGTGGGTCCGGTGGAGCGCAAGGGTCGGAGGCAAGGGGACTGGGAAGCCAGGCTAGATGCGCAGACAGGGACTGGAGGGTGGGGCTGGGACTGGGGGGCTCTGGGGAGAGGGATAGGGAGTGGGGAAACACTGGAAGAGAGGGGTAGGCGTGGGGGTGAGGAATCATATATGGTTGGGGTTGCCCAGTCCTTTGCCGAATCCTTTCTCATCTCCCTAGCTCTCTAGTGCCTAGTGCCTCAGTTACCCAGGCTCCGTGTCTCAGCAAAGATAGAGGGATGAACTACAGGCGAGGGAGGAGGAAACGGCAGGGGAGAGAAACTAGGGGAAAATAGAGATGGGAACGATTAGAACCGTAGGCACATTCTACAGCAATTGTGAATGAGCTGCTAGGTAGCTGTCATGTTGCTTCATGTATGTTTTATATGCTCTACTAAATTGAAAGTTCCTCCAGGGCAGAGACCAGGTTTCACTTCTTTCATATTTCTATTCCCCTTCTTCCCCTGCCCTCCCTCCTTTACATTACTACCTTCTTATCCTCCTCCCTCCAACATTTAGTCCAAAGTTCCAGTCCGGTTGGGGCTCAAGAAATGATACGCGAGGAAGCCATCAGAGAAAAAGAGTAAGGTGCTGGTGGAATGATTTCAGAACAGATAGAACTAAAGAGGCCAGGAGCGGGCTGGGGAAGGAGCACCTTTTTGGAAAGAGGTGAAGAGGAGGAGTTTGGAAAAGGAGGGAGAAGGGGTGGGCATGAAAGGAAGCCTAGGAGGTAGCAAGCAAGATTCATTCATGCATTCATTCAACAAACATTTGTTACTATTATTAAGTGTGCAGAGCACTATGCTAGGTGTTGAGGGACATGCAAAGCTTATGTAAGACTGACCTTTTGGAGTCAAGTAGGGAGATGAGACATAAATAGAGATAGCTGTATACCTGCTAAGTGTGTAGTGAGGTTTAAAACCAAGGACCACATGTGAGGTCAAATGGAAGAGCCTTCTAATATAGTGTCTTTGATGTCCCACTCTGGAAGGGGAAAGAATGGACTTATCATTTCATCTGCTTCCCTTAGACTATAAAAGACTACACGTTGGTGGGGAGGGAAAGCCACAGGAGGAATACAGGATAAAAAATTTGGAGCTTCAAGAGATCTAATAGGCTATCTAGTACAAACCTCTCATTTTAGAGATCGAAAAATTGGTATCCAGAAAGGTTTAATAATTACTCTGTGGTCAGACAGATATGACAAAGGTAAGACTTGAACCCAAAGTCCCCACACTCAAAATTCAGTGTTCTTACTGACTTCCAATATTAAAAAAAAATTCCCAGAATATGAACTTAAACAAGTTATAAAGGCATTGATAAAGGGAGGTGAAAATCCTTGTCCAGATGGATTTATAGTTAAATACTATCAAATATTTGATGAACAAGTAATAACTGTGTTACATAAATTATTCCCAGTAATTAAGAAAGAACTATTAAATTCCTTTTTATGAGACAAAAATAGTTCTAATCCCTGAACCTGGAAAGGATAAAGCAGAAAAAGAGAACTGGGAACACAGCATGGCTCAGTGGATATGCCTTGGGATCAGAAAGATCCAAATTCAAATTCTACCTTGGACACATACTGGCTATGTGACCTTAGGCAGATGACTTAACCATTGTTCTCTTAAACAGTTCTCTAAGAACAGATGCTGATTTGCACTGACAAAAGGAGTTCCTCACTAGAAACATCTTACATAATGAAATCACAGGTCTGGTTAAAAAAGAAAAGGAAAAAAAATAGCCCTGGGGACCTGGGTTAAACTACTGCTTGTGATGGTTACTCCTTGCATGACCTTGAGCAACTTGCTTAACCTCTCTGGGCCTCAGTTTCCTCATCTGCAAAATGAAGTTGGAATAGGTGGTTTCTATTATCTCTTTTGGCTCTTTATCTATGATCTTGTGACCGATGTTTTTTAATAAATATTGATGCAAAAAATGTTAAATAAAAATCCAAGCCAAAAAAAAAAAAAACTACATATAAACATACATATAACTATATTGGCTATGACCAAGGGTTTCCCCTGGTTCTTTCTGCTTTCCTGGTAACTCAAAGAAGACAAACCAGTCAGGAAAAGAATTCAGACCATGACCTAGAAAAAAAGGCATATGATTTAGAATCAGAAAATTAAAATCCTGACTTTTGTCCTAAATTAAAATCCTGACTTTGATACATACCTGTGTGACCTTGGGCAAAACTTAGCCTCTCTGGCCCTTAGTTAACTTATATTTAAAATGAGGAAAAGTCTGGTCACTAGATAATCTAAGGTCTATACTAGTTTTAACTTCTGTGATCCTGGACTTCTGGGTTTCCTTCCTTATAGCCTCTTACCACTTCCAGTTTGAGATCGAGGCAAAGCTAAGGGCCAGGGCCATTCCCAGACCAGGGAGCATTGTGCCAAATGAACAATCCCAAACTTGCTGGGATTCAGGAAGGCTAATGAGGTTAGACTGGGTAATACGAGGTTTGGAGAGATAATCTCTAGGGTTCCTTCTAGCAAAAAATATTGCATGTTCTAATGTTCTGTGTTCCACATAGCTCCAAAATTCTGTATTCTGTGTTCTGACAGTCTATGTTTTGTGGATTAAGCGCTTTCTAGGTCTTTAACAGTCTGTGCTTTGCTTTTTACAATCTATGTTCTGAGGCCTTTGCCAGCTTTGACATTCTAAGAGTAAATCCAGGCCTAGGTTGTATTTCCCATCTTATCGCTGGCTTATTCTTGGGATAGCTCAGACAGTCAGAAGGAAGCTTTTATTTCCAGAGCTTGGGGTTCATCGTCTCATCCTGCGGAGAAGGCTGAGGGATCAGAGGTCCTGCATCTGGTAGGAGTTATGACAAGGACATCTCTAATGTTCAAGAGGGTTTTTCTTAGGTGGAAAAAGAAGAATCTGTGAATGGCTCAGCGAATTGTGAGAGGGGTGTCTACAGAGGGACATGGTCACTAGGTCCCCACACTAGGAACTCTCATTCATGTGCAGACCATGGGGTTATTGGTTGGAATGGGATTCTCTTTGACCCTCCCATCCTCCACCTTGATGGTTTGGGCTGGAGAAAAGGGCAGATCCTCCTTTGGAAGAGGAGGCTGCAATGCCTGAAGTGAGAACTCTGGGCTGTATGACACCACAGAGTACTCCCTTTGGTGTCGCCTGGGGTTAAATTAAGAAAGTCTCAGAGGCTCAGAGTGGGGAACATTTGTAGAGTGCTGTAAGGGTCACAAAGCCATTTCTTTACGATGATTTTGGGAAGTAGGTAGTTCAAGTATTGTTACTCGTATTTTGCAAATGAGGAAACCCATGCAACCCACTTGATCAGGGCATAGTTGGTTGTGTCAGAATAGGGACCAAAACTTAGGTTTTCTGGCCTTTTGGCTCTTTTCACTGCACTGAGCTTCCTAGATGGTGCTTTGTCTCTATTCCAAGCTCAGCCAGGGACTGTGCCTCAGTTTCCCCCAACTTGACCTGCTCAGGATCTCCAAAGGCTAGGCAGGGTATGGTGTTATAAATTTAAAATCCAGTTCCCCAAGAAAAATCTTGCAAAGGGACCTCTCCCTCCACCTCTTTATAGGGTATGGTTATTCATTTAGTGGAAAGGATACAGGAGTGGGAAGCAGGCCTGTGGAAGGGAGGAAATGTGGTCATGTGGAGGGCAGAGGGCCCTTTGCAATCTCCTGCTTAGGGGAGCAGAGCTGAGTCTAGGTAGTCTTATCCCTGAATGCCTAGAAAGCTGGAAGAGTGGGGGAGTGGGAGATGACTGGGAGAAAGGGATGTGGGGGAGGGTGGGATGAGGTAGGACAAGGAGGCAGGTGTGGGGAGAACAGAGAAACCTTCACAGCTGCAGCTGCAGGGAGAGGAATGGTGAGGACAGAGGGGCTGTAGTGATAAGGGGATGGGGCTAGGGAACTCAGACACTCCTCAGGAAAAGAGAGATCGGAGAGAAATTGCTTCCCCTCCTCCCTCTCCTTCCCCTGTATAGCATCTCTCTCTCTCTCTCTCTCTCTCTCTCTCTCTCTCTCTCTCTGTCACTGTCTCTGTCTCTCTCTCCCTCCTCCATCCTTTCTCCTCTGTGTTCTCTCTCTCCACCTCCCCCTTCCTGTCTCTCTGCTTTCTCTCCCCACTCTCTCTGTTATCTCTCTGTCTCTCTGTCTCTCTCTCTCTCTCTCTGTCTCTTTCTGTGTCTCTCTCTCCGTGTCTCTCTCCCCCACTCCTTGTTTATCTGTCTTTTCATTCCTTTGGTGACAGCCAGGCCTCCCTTTCTCTCTGTTAACTGTCCTGCTTCAGTATCCTACACCCTTTCCCTTCAAGATCATTGCTAAGTTGGGCAATGGCCTCAGTGGCACTTGATGTTCCAAAATATATTTGATGTGACCCCCTGGAGGTCCCAGGGTGATGAAGTACCTCTCTAAACCACAAGCAGAATACATTTCTGTTGTCTGTTCCTCCCTTCAGCAAGGCATTTGTCAGTTTGACTTAGCAAGAGAGCCCCAGACCTAGAGTGGTCTCCTGCTTCACGGATTCTTTTGAGTTTGGGTTGCACTGGAACAAGGAGTGGAGAAAGAAAGTGAAAGTTCCCTTAAAAATCTAGAATGAAATGAACTTCTTGACCTGGGATTTACTTGTCTGGGGTTTGGTGGAAAGAAGTAGTCTAAGGAAACAGGTTTGGCTCTAGGGTCAGCTCTGGGGCTCTGGCCCCACTGATGGCCTCCTGTGGGAGGCCTCAGGGCAGATTCTCAGCCTGACCTCCAACCACCTTCTTTCCCACCCAGCTCCCCCAGTTGTGTGATTCAGCCTCAAGGACTGTCTGTCTTTCTCCTCTGTAACTATATCTCTGTGAATCTGAGAATCACAAATTCTGGGAGTCAGGCTGGGCCATCTAGGGGTCATTTTGTCTAGCCCAGACACCTCTCCTGCCCTGCTGAGAGAGAGCTATCCTTAAGAACCAGGTGCCTTGAATTCCAATCACATCCTCCAAAGTCTCTAAATGCTCTGCCATCTTTGCTAAATGCTTTCTAAGGTCTCATTTTGACTGCTCCCCTTGTTTCCTTAAGCATGAATGATGAACTTCATTGTTACCTTCCAATGGAAAAGAAAATAGCTTATCCTATAGAATGACCAAACTTGTTTTCCCCCCTTTCCTTCCTGGCTTCTTTCCTTCCTTCCTCTTTGTTTCCTTCCTGTTTCTCTGATATGCACTAGCCTTCCTCCTATGCCCCTAGAAGAAACACAGCAACAGCCTCAGTTCCCTTCCCCCATCCTCTTCCTCCTCAATTCTCTTGGAAGAAAAAAAAATCTGAACGAGAAATACAGACGAGGAAAGAGCTCATCTCTGGCCTTCCAGGGAGGCATGGATAGAACCCAGGCATCCTTGTTCTCTCCTCCCCCTCCTTTGGTCATGCCCCTAGTTTTTCTCGAGCTTGACCAGGCCTGGTCATCCCTTTCTTATACTGTCCTAGTTTGGGGCCCCTGGCACAGCATGGGCAGCACTGGTGTTAGCCCCACCCAGCCTGGGTGGTGATAGTGGGGATGGTGGGGGAGGTGGCCATCCTCCCCCCCCTTCCCTGCATTGCCTTGGCAGCTTCTCAAGGAGGGAGACAATGGGGCTGTGAGCAGGAAAGGGCAGGGTCGGGAGGGGGCAGCCAGAGCCTGGCCAGAGCTCACCCTATGCCCACTAGAGTCCTGGCACTGTGACATTGCTAGAGGGAATGGACTGAGCCCCCTCTCATGCTCCCCCAATCCTTATCCAAAGAAGTTGTGGAGATGACTGTGGGGGGAAGGAGGGGTAGATCAGGAGAAGGCCCTAGGGTGACAGGAAACACCAGGGCCCAGTCAGGGGGATTCCAGAGTATGAATATTAACTGAAAACTTTGACTGGGTCTGAGGGGGCACTCAGGGGACATGGCCAGGCTGGATGAAGGGCTCACATGGGGGGCAAAAAAGGGGGAATGCACATTTCTTGTGTCCTCCGAGAACACGTGTTTATGCCCCAAAGTTTGGGTCTCATTTTCCACAGATACTGGAGGAGTTGGGACTGGGAGGGGTTCTTGTCAGTAAACCTCCCACCCCAACCAAGAATTACGTGGGTAAGAGGAGGTGAGGGGGGGGGGAGAGAGAGAGAGAGAGAGAGAGAGAGAGAGAAGGGGAGAGGGAGAAGTGGAAAGGGAGAAAGAGAAAGAGGGGGAGGGGAGAGAGAGAGGGAGACAGACAGAGACAGACAAAGAGGCAGACAGAGATACAGAGACAGAGAGACAGAGAGAGACAGAGCAGGGGAGAGGGGGAGAGGGGAAAAGGGGAGAGAGAGATGACCTTCTCTTCTGTTCCTGCTCTTTCTCACTTGTCCGTCTGTCACAGGCTTTTTTAGGGCCCTAGATATGCAGAAGCCTCTCCCTTCTGTTTAACTTGTTAAGGGCTGGGCACTCTTTTCTCCAGAGAAAGAGGAAATGATGTTAGGGCTCAGAAGAGGCTTGTGATTCAGGGCTTATCCTGGGAAGAGAGCACCTTCTTACTGTACCACTTACTGTACCTCCTGAGGGACTTTGTGTCAGTCCCAAAGTGCACCAAGTCTAACCTGTTCTGCTATCTCTAGAGGTCTTCCTTTCCCTCCTCCTGCCTCAGGGACAGGACCACTACCCTGTCAGCTCCTTCACCTAGGAGATAAGAGGGCTGGCTTAGAGCAGGGCATCTTAACTCTTTCTTTGTGTCATGGACCCCTTTAGAAGTCTGGAGAAGCGTGGGGACCTTTCCTCAGAATGTTTGTTGCTTACAATTGTAATTAAAAGAAATATTAAATTTTTCTTAGAGGTTAACAAAGATAAAGAGGTAAATTTTTTTCTTCCAATCCAAGTTCATTGACATCCTAAAATCAATCAAAAGGCCCCTTGAGCCTGTTGTGGGCTCAGGTTAAGTACTCTTTATAGAAGATCTCTTAGGACCCTGGAAGCTGACTGATCTCTCTCTCCCTCGACCCACTCCCTGCCCCAGTCAGTTAAGTCCATAGGGAGCTCTCTTCTATGGGATGAAGTCTCTTAGGACATGAGATGCTCAAGCCACCTGGAAGATAGACTAGGAGGGGACAAAGGGAGGAGGAAAGAAGAGTAAGAAGGACAGAGGTCAAGTGGGACAGAGCTCGGGGCACCGTGGGACAATGGGTTGGGTTTGGGGGAGGCTGAGGGGAGGTAGAAGCTCTTGCCAGGTAGGTGGGGAGGCAGGGGTTAATGGAGTTCGGGGCATTCCTAACTTTAATGTGGTGGTTGAGGTGGGAGTGGGGGGGGAGGGTTGAGGGGCGTGGGGGAGGGGGGGCACCAGGGAGCAGTAATTACTGAGTTACTGAGCAGGACAGGATGGGCGGGTGGGCACAGGCCCGGGCCCAGCCTTCGACTGCCGCCGCCGCTGCTCTTGCTGCCGCCACAGCAGTCAGGCAACATTTTTCTGCCCCTTCTCCGCCCCCCACCTTCTCCACCCACACCCAGCCCCCACCCACAGCCCCAGGGCTCAGGGCTCCCTCTGCTGGCTCCAAGGTGATGGGAGCCAGGGTGGGGGACCCTGGAAGGAGATGGGGGGAAGGGGAGGAGGTGGGCAGCTGAGTTCCTAAGAAGATGATAGATTTAGAGATTGTCTGGTCCAGCCCTCTCATTTTATAGCTGAGTAAACTGAGGCTCAGAAAGGGAAAGGGATTTTGGTTAAGCCGAGCCATCCTCTTTGTCACTGGTATTTTCAAGAAGAGGCTAAATGTCTGTCACCTATATTTTCATCCTTCTTTCTTGGAATGGAAAGGAATGAACCTACTATGTGCCAGGTACTGTGCTAAATTCTTTTTTTTTTTAAACAAACTTTATTTCATTTGAGCCTCACAAAAGCCGTTTGAAGTAGGTGCTACTTATCATCATCACCTTACTACTGAGGAAACTGAGGCAGAGATCAGTTAAGTGACTTGCCTAGGGTCACTCAGGTAGGAAGTGTCTGAGGTCAAATTTGAACTCGAGTCTTTCTAACTCCAGGTCCAGTGCTCTGTCCACTGAGTCAACAGATGCTTCTGATTTGTAAATGGGAAGGGGAAAGAAATCAGAACTGTTGGGATGGTGGGACCTTGAACAAATTGCTTCATTTCAATAGGATTCAATTTACTTTTCTATAACATGAAGGGCTTGGCTGGAGGGGAGATGTCCCAAATAGTCCACTGCCCTTAGCACTGGTGAAGCCACAGCTGGAGGGCTATGTTCAGTTCAGGACAGTATCAGTGTTAAAACTGGCAGAGGGTCTGGAGATTGGGACTGTAGATGGTGAATGGAAGGAAATGGGGACAGAAGATGAGGCATACAGTAGGTGCTTGAAAATGTCACATGGAGGAGGGGTTATTAGACTTACATTGCTTGGCTAGAGATGGTAGCAGTAAGTGGAATTTGTATAGAAGCAAATTAAGGCTGGAGTAAAGAAAAATTTCCTCACAGTGAGAGCTTCCCAGAAGTGTAATGAGCTGCCTCAGGAGGGGGCTGGCTCCTGTGGAACAAAAGCTAGATTTGATCTCAGGACCCCAATGACTCAAAATCCAGCTGGCTTTCTATTCTACCATGCTGCCTTTAAGGCTCTTATGGTCCATTTGGGGAACATACTGGGACTGGGGTGGGGGAGACTGTTGCTGAGATATGTTGGCTTGAATTGAGTGAATTCTGAGGTCCTGACCCAGTCTGAGAATATGTAATTCTCTGATTCTCTACGATCTCTTTTGTCTTCAACATTAGATTATTCTGAGAGTCTGTGGAGGACTCTCCCCATCTGGTGGTGTGCTGGTAAATGTTTAACAACTGACTTTCTAAAAGGCTCTCCAAAAAGCCTACCTTTACTTTCAACTTGCATTATTAATATTTTCTCCATACTTCCCTAATTTTAGACAATTTTCAAAATAGTAAGTCAAACCTGGATTTGTAGCATTTGCCAATTTCTGAGGTGTTAATGCTCATACCATAATTTTAACAATGGGCTGTTTTAAGCCTATACAAGCTGACTCCAGCTTACTACTACCCTTATCCCACCTGAGGAGCTCCCTCCCTTGCAGAGTTGGGTGCAGGGAATACTTGGTTGGATAGGATAAGTGGAAAAAGAGAGGTGAAAAGATCTGAGTAGGAGGGAGGCAGGGAGTCAAGCAGAATGATTTAAGTATTCATTCATATATTATAATCCATAATAACAACGGTAGCCTACTTTGTATAGGATACTCTGCTAGGTGTGTGTGTGTGTGTGTGTGTGTGTGTTTGTGTGTATGTATGTGTGAGATCACAGGATAACTAAATCACACCTCTCTAGCTGGAAGGGATGAGGAAATGAAATCCTGGAGGTGATTTGCCTAAGTAAGGTAGTAGAAGAACTGAAGAACTGAGATTTGAACTCAGGACCCCAGTGATTTCACATTCAACTCTCTGTTGTACCAGGCTGCCTTTAAGGATCTCATGGTCTATTTCAGGAGATTAGACTTCAATACATGAAAAATCAACACCTCAAAATCCCAAATTTTGTTGGACATATGTTAATGGCAAATCATGATGACAGAAAATAACTCCTAGGAGGAGAGAGGAAGAAGAGGTGTCTAGAGTAGCCAAGACTGAGAGCTAGTGTAGTCAGGGCCAACTTAAAAAATATTTTATCGATGTTTCTTGACTTTGACAATCATTTCTGGGAGGAACCTCTTCCTTCCCCTCCAGACTGGACCCCCTCTTGTATAGTAAATAAACCATAACATCTAGGGGTTTGTATAACATTCCTCCCCAGCAGTCTCCCACCTTCCTGCTCTGAGGAGGGAGATGCTTTATTGCTTGTTTTCTAGGACCATCTTTGGTTTTTCCTCAGCTCCTTTTTAGTGATCTTTTCATCTACATTGACTAATTTTGTGTATATTGGCTCTTTTGTTTCTTCTGATTTCATTAGTTTATACTCTTCTTCAGGGTAGATTTCTTCTCTTTTCTTTTTTTTTACATATATTCATTTTATTTATTTTTAATGTTCTACAATCACTACCATAAAACTTAGATTTTTTCCCCTTATCTACTCCTCACCACCTCCCTCCCCCCCAAGATGTCATACAGTTCTATATAGGATCTACACATACATTCCTATTGAATACATTTTCACTATAGTCATGCTGCATAGAAGGACTAAAATAAATGGAAGAAATCATATAACAAACCAAAACATAACACACACACACAAAATATATGATCTGCTACAATCTGCGATTGAATTCCATAGTTCTTTCTCTGGATGTGGAAGGCATTTTGCCTTAGAAGATCATTTTTTTTTTAATGTCCCTGCATTGCTATGAAGATCCAAGTCTAGCAGAAAAACTGTGGTCGTTGCTGCGCACAGAGTTCTCCTGGTTCTGCTCCTTTCACTCAGCATCAGATCGTATAAATCTTTTCAGGCCTCTCTGAAGTTTTCCTGTTCATTATTTCTTATAGCACAACAATATTCCATTAAATTCAAATATCATAATTTGTTCAGCCACTCCCCAATTGGTGGGCATCCCCTTGATTTCCAGTTTTTGGCCACTACAAAGAGAGCTGCTATAATAGTTTTGTACATGTGGGGCCCTTTCCCATTTTTATGATCTCTTGGGGATACAGTTCTAGAAGTGATATTGCTGGGTCAAAGGGTATGCACATTTTTGTAGCCCTTTGGGCATAGTTCCAAACTACTCTCCAGAAAGGTTGGACGAGCTCAAGGGTAGATTTCTTAGAGACATGTGGACTGAGCTAGGTCTTGAAGGAGGAGTAGAATTTGAAAGGGCAGAAAGCTCTGGAGAAGGAAGGAAGGGAGGGAGGGAGAAAGGAGAGAAGGAAGGAAGAAAGGGAGAAGGAATTTATTAAGCACCTTCTATATGGCAGGCATTGTGCTAAATTCTTTGCAAAGGAAGGTAGGATTCATTTATTAAGCACCTAGTATGTGCCAAGCATTGTGCTAAGTGCTTCATAAACATCTGATCCTTGCAACATTCTTGGGAAATAGCTATTATTGGTATCATCTCCATTTTACAGGTGTGGAAACTGAGATAGACAGAAGTTAATTGGCAGGATCTCACTTTGGGTGAGGATCTGAGGCTAGATTTGAACTGAAGTTTTCGTAACTGGAGGCCCAGTGCTCCATCTGTTGTGCCACCTAGATGCTGAGTGGGAGGATGAGGATGGGGGCTGCTAGTGGGAGGGAAAGCAGAGGCTCAAGTTCTGAGTCAGGAAAACACAAGTTGTATCATGGAGATAATGAACAGATCAATGTCGCTGGAGGGGAAGGTTTGTGTTAAGCACTTAGAACAATCTTTGGAGGAGGCAGATACTACAAGTATCATGATTCTCGCTTTAGAATCAAGGGTCCTGAGGCTGTGCTTACACAGCTAGTGCCAGAGGCAGGATTTGAACCCAGGTCTTTTGCCTTCAGGAGGAATCAGTTAGGTGGAGAAGCAGATAGAACGCTGGGCTTGGAGTCAGAAAGACTCATCTTCCTGAGTTCAAATCCAGCCTCAGACACTTATTAGCTGCATGACGCTGGGCAAGTCACTTAACCCTGTTTGCCTCAATTTCCTCAACTGTAAAATGAACTGGAGAAGGAAATGGTCAAACTACTCCAGTATCTTTACAAAGAAAACTCCAAATGGGGTCACAAAGAGTCAGACATGACTGAAACAACTCAACAACTGACTCCAAGTTCAGTATGCCAGCTACTCTAATATATACTGATTCTCATTAAGGAGTATCAGGGGGATAGCTAATCTCTTAAACTGTTCTTATAGACTTTTATAAATGTCTTCATACAGCAACTTCTTACTAACAATTTAAGACATTCAAGCTTAGTATTTCTTTACTGTTAATACCCCTAATTCATGCCTGTTACAAATGGCTCCCTGTCTCAGGAGACCATAGTATTTTTCAGGCAGAGGTTGGAGTCAGTGACCTTGGAGCCCCCTTCCAGCAGGGATATTCATTTTTTTAAAAAATTTTTTTATTTTAAAATCTGTTTATACAAAAGCATTTCTTAAAAAAAATCATTTCAAAATATTCCAAGTGGCCATGTTTTCCTTTAAGTAGGAACAGTCTCATCTGCAATCATATGCAAATTTAATAAACTTGACATATTTCATGGCTCCATAATCCACACAGACTGTTCTGTGCCTCTCTGTGAAACACAATATAATAATGTAAGATGAAAAATTAGAAAAATATGAACTTTAAAAAACTTATTTAGAATTCAGGTTGAAAAATTACATAATCTATTATGGAACAGATTTTATATTTACATATTTTAGATATTTTTAAAAATCATAATGAAGTATTTGATATGGTCCTTATTCTGCTTAAATGCAAAAATGTCATGAATTTAATACCACCTTAAAGTGAAAAAATATGTTATACAGCAGGGATATTCTTTGACTAGATGATGGTATATTTGGAGCTGGAAGGTCCCTTGAGGATTTCCAGTCCAAGCCCCCCGTTTTAGAGATAAGGAACTAAGTTCCAGAGAAGTTAAGTGATTTGCCTAAGGTCATACAGCTAGTAAGGAGATGAGCTGAACTATGAATCCAGATATTCTGATACCAAATCCAGCATCTTTCTGCTGAACTGCACTCTTTCATTAGATTATCTGGATTCATAACCCAGTTCAACTATTTACTTCCCTGTGTCAATTTAGGCAAATCTAGTCACAGAATATCACAACTGGAAGGGGGTTATAAAGTCACTGTTTCACTTTTAGGAATGTTCTATGAGTATGAGTTTAAGAATTCATAAAGGCAAGCAAATGGGTAAACCTATGAAGGGCTTTAAACATCGAGGCTAAGGAGCTGAGACTTTTGCTTATAAGCAATGAGAAGTCATTGAGGTCTTTTCATATGTGTGTATGTGTGTGTGTGTAGGTATATCCATGTGTATGTATATATGTGTATGTTTCATGCATATCTAGATATGTAAATATACATATAAAATGTATACATAATTTCATATATAATATAGTCCTCATATATATGCAAAAGAGTGGGGGAAAGAGAGAGAGTGGGTGAGAGAGAGGAAAGAGAGTGGAGGGAAGAGAGGGAGAGAGGGGAAAGAGGAGAAAGAAAAGAGGGGGGAGAGAGAGAAAAAGAGAGACAGAGAGAGGAAAGTGAGAGGGAGAGAGAGAGAGGGAGAGAGAGAGGAGGGAGAGAGAGACAGAGAGAGAGAGAGAGACAGAGAGAGACAGAGACAGAGAGAGACAGAGAGAGAGAGACAGAGAGAGACAGAGACAGAGAGAGACAGAGAGAGAGAGAGAGGATATCATGGTCAGAGAACTGGCCTTAGGGTCAAGAAGACATGGGTTCATGTCCTGCCTTTGAAATGTACTGATTATGTAACTCTGGGCAAATCCTAAAACTTCTCATTGCTTCAGAAAACTCTTTCAGGTTTTTTGTGTAGGTATTATATTTATAAAGATAAGAGAGATTCAGTCCTAGACAGATGATAGGTAGCTTTTTTCTGTTTGTAAAATACTTTCTTCACAACTACCTTGTTATACAGGTGGTGTACATGTAATCAATCTAATTTTCCAGCTGAGGGAAGAGGCTTAGAACAGTGAGGTCACTTTCCTAAGGTCACAAGGTTGAATGGGAGTCAGAGTTGGGATCTGAATGGAGCAAGGTCTTGGGATTCTCAGTCCAAAGATCTTTTCACTATACCCTGTATGTAACTTCCTTGCTTCATCTGGGAATTCACACTGGCTAATATCCCAGGGAGAAGAGAAAGGCTATCAATTTTCAGCATCTTCTGGCTAACGTAAGAAGTAAAGGGCAGAACTATGCCTGAGGGTAGAGATCCCAGCTGCCAATATTCATTCTAATCCTGTCTTGACTGCCTTTTGTTTCTTTTAGCTTTTACCTAATTTCTTCTAGGTCCAAGTTAGTTGATTATTTGGACTCACTGGACCTTGCCTGGCACCCTCACTTCTCCCAAAGTCACACTGAGTCAGTATCTCCTCTGAGATGGTCACAAGTCATTTAGCCTCCTGGACGTCAGTTTCCTTATCTGTAAAATGGTGGTTATTGACCTCTCCTTCAGCTTTAGATCCTCTGCCTTGTCAGTCAGTCCAGTATCTGTGGGACCAGAGAGTGACAACTTATTCATCACTCATGGAGGATGCAGAAGCGCACAGAGGAGGGGGTGGGGGCAGGGAAGACAAAAAGGATGTTATTCCTTCTTAGAATAGAATGGAATCCTGTAGCTGAAGGGAAGCCATAGAGATTCACTAACAACTCCCTTTTTGTCACGGGCATGGCAGCTCCTGAGGCTCAGAGGGGTTCAGTGAACTGTCCAAGGCCATTCAGCTAATTTGTAGTAGAGGCAGGACCAGACCCTGGCTCCTGATTCCTAGGCAGGTTTGCTTTCTGTTATAAACAACTCTTCTCTCCCCCTGTGACTGTAGAATGGGAGAAGGGAGGACGGCCAGGAAGGGAGGAATAGTGTCTATCTTGGGGTCCTGGAGGGATTGAATACTGGCCCCCCTCGTCCCCCAGGGCAGCACTCCCTAAGAGCTGGCTCTCCACTCCTTTCCCCACCCCCAACACCACCCCCAGGGTTCCACAGCTGGTAAACAATCCATGTTCCCAGGCAGTCAGCCAGTCAGCCAGTTTAGGGGGCAGGACCAGGACTGAGCGTGGCCTCTTCCTTCCCTTGCCAGGGCAGTCTCCCCATTCACCCTCCTCTGTCCATAGCCCTCAGAGAGTTGATATAGCCATGGATAACTCCCTCCTCCTTCCTACCTCCCATCTCCTGATTCTAGCATGGGCAAGGGAGGAGAAGGAAGGAGGGAAGAGTTGGGGCAGTGTGACCTTGGAAAGATAAGACCATTTAACCTTGGGATAATAGAGTTTGTGGTGAGCAGGAGAGTAATGAGGAACTGGAGAAAAGAGAGTTTTAGTGGGGGTAGATGGAGGAGGTGAGGAGAGACATGGCCAGCCAGATCCAGACATGCATGGACGGACCATTTCAGGCATAGACAGAAGATCTGAGAGACCATCTTCTATACTTTTTATGTGCAAATGAGAAAGGGGAAAAATTAGGGGAGAGACTCCAGGCTGACAGGGGGGGTAAAGAGTGGCAGCAGGGACCAGATTGGAGTGAGCATCTTCTCCATACTTCACTCTCCCATTTCCAGTCTACTCCCTGACCATTGAGGATGTGGTCAGTAGGCTCTATAGGTAGGCTTTCTAGGCCTGCTTTTATTTATTAATTTGCTTATTAATTATCACTCTATTCCTTGTTCCCTAAGGTTAAGGCTAAAACCCATAAGGTTTTTCTAGGGATCAGGAGCTGATCCCATCCTTAGACCCTTTCCTCTCATTTCTCAGAGCCGTAGGGCATTCTGGGCCCTCCAGAAATCACCCCTTCCATCCCCATGCTGTTATGCATCATGGGCCACACACCTGAGCCAGGTAATGTGGGGGTTTCTTTTATGCTGAGAGACATTTGGTGAAGGGTATAAATGGGCCGGGGGAGAGGCATGAGATAGTCTGGAGAGGAGATTTGGGGACTAAAGTTTCCTATGTCCACTTCTTACAGTATCTCACAGTGTGAAAAAGACCCATGTTCCTTGCTACAACAAACATTAATTCTCCTTTTCTGTTTTCAGTAAACCTACAGCTCTTATGTAAAGGATTGTTTGGTGGCCATTGGTGCAGGCAGACAATCGCTAATAATGAAAATTTGTTTGGTACCTTCCCACCTACTCTCTGTGCCACTCAATGCTTTCCATTGCCCTGAATCCCCACTCCAGTGGCCAGATAAACCTAATCTTAAACCTGTTAATCCTCCAATTTTCTCATCTCCAAAATGAGAATAATAATGTATGCTACCTTCACCTCACAGCATTGTTGTGTGGAAAATGCTCTGTTAATTGCAAATATATACACATATAATATAAGATATATTATATATAATATATATACACATATATTATAATAAAGGATATATAAACATACAGAAATATATGTGTATATGTATGCGTGCATATATAATATATGTACATATGAGCCCTTGTGACTATTATTATGATTAACATGTTAAGCTTCCAAATAATCTCTTAGCCCCCAGATTTCCCCCCTTTTCTGTCAAATCTCCCATTCTCATGGCATAGTTACATTCAACCACTAGTCAGGAAGGGGTGGTGGTACAACCACTCGTCAGGAAGGGGTGGTGGTATCTGATTATCTGATTAAAGTAATTGACATTAGGATGTGAATGAGGGATAAATTTACCCATCCTGCCATGAGGAAATTGGTGACAACATATTCTAATTCATTGAATCAATATGAGATTTTCCTACTTTCTTCAATCTAATAGATGTTCATGGATCCTTGGGAGGTGGAGAAGGGGTCAATGCATGCACAGAGAAGTATGACATGAATGAGGAGGTAGAGAAACCAAACACGAGTGGGGAGAAGTAATTGGGGTACTGGGGAAAGGAATGAGGATGATGCCCAACAGATCTCTAGCTAAAAGGTTAGGGTGTTTTTGGTAAATTAAATCAAAGGATCATAGATTTAGAGATGGAAGGGATCTCAGAGGTCATTGAGTCTAACCTTTATTTTAAAATTGAGAAAACTGAGGCCCAAGACAGTGAGGGTACTTGTTTCATCTTATATATAGCAATTTAGCATAATGGAACCCTGAGGTCACTATCCTTTTATGAGCATCTCCTGCTGGTCCAGGTGCCCAGGTCTACCTTTACATCTAAGTGGGAGGAGAGGGGAATGAGTTGGCTGGAGAAGAGAGTCCAAGGGGAATTGTTTTATATGTATGTATGAAGGCATGTATGTATGTATGTATATCCCTCCCCTCTCCTGATCCCCATCTGCTTACCTCATTAGATGTGCAGACCAGACTATAAATAAATTCCTATAAATAAGTCCAAGATCCCCCTCTTCTTCTTAGTATCCTTGCTCTGTAGTTAAGCTCTACTTATCTTGCTCTACTTATGCCCCAGATCCTCCTAGGGCATTCTTATTTACAACCTTTGCTCTCCTGTTCTCTTTCTTTTCCTTCAGTCTCTAATGAAGAGGTTGCTCTTTTCTTCCCTGGGGCCAGCCCGTTTACTTGTACTCCATCCCTCTTCCAGGCACTTGCTGTTATTCACTTCCTCTTCTCAAATCTACCCATCTTTAATCACTTTTTAATCTACTGGCTCCTTCCTTATTGCCCATACACATTCCCAAATTTCTACCATCCTTGAAAAACCTTTCCTTGACTCCAGTTGTCCATTCAAGCTTTGGTCGACCTTCTCTCTTTCACAGCCAAATTCCTTCAGTAAGGTCTCTTTGCCTACTGCCCCCATCTACCTTCCACTCCTTTCTTCAATCCCTTGCAGTCTGGCTTCTGAACCTACCGCTTCACTGAAATTACACTGTTCACAGTTATCAGTGATCTCAACTCACTTCCCTGATGACTTTTTCTTTCCAGTCCCGATCCTTCCCGACCTCTCTGTGGCTGTTGAAACTGTCAGCCACTCCTTTATTCTATATACTCTTTTCCTGACCCCACTTTCTCCTTGTTTTCCTACCTGACTGCTCCCCATTTTTTACTGGGTCGTTATCTCTTTCTTGTCTCTTAATTGTAGATGTTGGCAGCTAGGTGGCACAGTGGATCAAGTGAAGTTAAGTAGACTCATTTTCCTGAATTTAAATATGAGCTCAGACACTAATAGCTGCATGACCCTGGACAAGTCACTTCACCCTGTTTGCCTCAGTTTTCTCATCTGTAAAATGAGCTGGAGAAGGAAATGGAGAACCATTCTAGTATTTCTACCAAGAAAACCCCAAATGGGGTTGAGAAGTCTGATGAGACTGAAATGATTGAACCATAACAAAAACTATTTTTGTTACTCATGGCTCTTTCCTGAACCCTCCTCTCTCTATACCCTCTCCCATGCTGATTTCATCAGCTCCCATGGTTTCAGTTATCATTTCTATGCAGAAAACTCCCAACTCTATATTTCCAGCCCTATGCATTCCCCTAACTCCAGTCCTGAATCACGAGCTGCCTGCTGAACATTTCTATCTGTGGCAGATATTCTATCGGAAACTCAGTTTTAAAGTCATTATCTTTCTCTTCAATCTTGGCTCACTTCTAAACTTCTATATTTCTACTGAGGGCATGACCTTCTTTCTGTTACCCAGGTTTGAAACCTTGGGATCATCACGGAGTCTTCCTTCTCCCTCTCCAATCAGTTGATGTGCCTTGTCAGTTCTTTTCCACGGGTCCCTTTCTCTCCATCCACATGGCCACTATCTCAGTCCAGCCTGCCATTGCTTCTGACCAAAACCATGACAATGGCCTCCTGAAACTGGTCTCCCTTGTTTCTGGGCTCTACCTTTCTTTAACTTTTCTCCTCTTCCACAGACCTGCCAAATCTTAAAGTACAGCTCTGACTACATCACTCTCCTACTTTACCAAATCCTCTGTGGTCTCCTTTAAGATAAAATATATAAACTCCTCAGTGTGGTACTTAACACCTTTTCCATCCTGACTCTGGTCTACTTTCCCAGACATTTCACTCTGTTTCCCTTCAGCAAACCTGTTTACTTACTGTAGAGTTCCCAATGCAGCATTCTATCTCCTATTGCAAAGATCATCTCCTCGCCTGGAGTAGTCTTGCCTATTCGAAAGCAGCTATGAAGTGCAATGGATAGCATGGTGGTCCTGAAGTCAGGAAGACTGGAGTTCAAATCTGGCCTCACTTACTAGCTCTGTGATTCTGGTCAAGTCACAAACCTCTGTTTGCCTTAAGGTCTTCAACTATAAAATGGGTATAACAATGACACCCTTTTTGCAAGGTGCTTGTAAAGATCAAACGAGATAATATTTGTAAAAGTTTTTAGCATAATGCCTGGCACATAGTAGGCACTATGTAAATGCTTATTCCCTTCCCTATTGGATGAATCAACAAGCATTTATTGAGTGCTTACCATGTATGCAAGTACCTGTAATGCTAGGTATTGGGATTACAAATGAAAAAAGAGAGTTCCTGACCTCAAGAAATTTACAATCTACTTTTTAGAATCCACAGCTTCTTTCAAGGTTCTGGATCCAGTGTCATTTCCCCTGCCGATCATCCTCTGATTCATCAGTGGTCTCTTCCTCCTCAAATGAATTTATATTTGTTTACATGTGAATTTATATTTGGTTACATGTGAACATAAGCTTCTTAAGGTTAGGGCTTGTTTGTCAAAATTCTAGTCTGAGGTCAGAGAGCTAGTAGCAGAGTCAATGTTCAAATCAAGGTCCTTGACTCCAAAATGTTGGGTCCTTCTCCCACACACATGTATGTATAAATATATCCATACCTACACACATATACATATACATGTGTACATACACATACACATAGTGGCAGGAGCACTGGAGTCAGCAGTCTTAGGTTTGAAATCTGGCTCTAACATTTTCTCATCCACCTCCATATCTTCCAGAGTCCTGAAAGAAGTACTTTGTGAACCTCAAAATGCTAGGGTGATTGTGGCTATGATGTGAATCAATGATCTTCAGTGCTCTTCAGTTCTGTGCTATCCTCCTCCATGGCTTTCCATAAATAAATACTCTGTACAGGATCCATTCAATGTGCTATATGGGTGAGGGTAGATCTTTTTGTATTTTCAAGATACTCTGGAGCACTGGGAATTGACATGTTAATCTTCATTCTCACAACATGACTCACCTCCTTTTCCAGTCATGATGTTTCCACCGTGCCTTTCCCACCACTACTCATGTGCAAGTCATTATTGGTAATCTGCTGGTAATATGTTGCATGTTCAGTCAATTAATAAGCATTTAAATGCCTACTACATATGCCAGGCACTGTGACGGGTGCTGGGAATTCAATACAGAAGTGAGACAGTGCCTATCCAAAAGAAGCTTATATCTACTAATAAATACATAATATATTCCAAATAAATGCGTGGTGAACTGGAGGGTACTAACTATTCTGGGAGGTAGGAAGAAAGCAAGCATTTAAGTATCTATTATATATGCAAAATGCTTTATAAATATGTCATCTGATGCTTACAACATCCCTGGCAGGTAGGCACAACTATTTTAAGGTTCAAGAAACTGAGGCAGGCAGAAGCTAAATGACTTGCCCAGGTTCATACAGCGAGTAAGTTTCTGAGGCTTGGTTTGAACTTGGATTTTCCAGACACTAAACCCAGAGCTCCATTCACTGTATCATCTAGTTGCCTTGGAAAAAGTCTGTCTCTTGAAAGAGGTGGCCTTGAGTTGAAACTAGAAAGGATCAAAGAATTCCAAGGCACTGGAATGAGGAGGGAGTGAACTTCCAGGTATAGGGGGCAATTTGAAAAAGACATAGAGAGGGGTCATGTCTGGGGAGCAGTAAATGTGCCAGTTTGACTGAAAGAGAGCCTATAATGATTCTGGAAAAATAAGAGGAAGTTGGATTATAATGGTTTTTAAAAGTCTTAAATGTCAAATAGGGGAATTTGTTTTTTAACTTAAAGGCAATAGGGAATCATGAACATTTTCTTGAGTGAAGGGGTGGCGTGGTCAGACCTGTGCTGTTTGGTAGTATTACTTTTCAGCTGAGTGAAGGACAGATTGGAGAGGGGAGAAAACAGATGTACAAAGACCAGAGAGTGTAGGTGAGAGGTGATCAAATTGTCTTTTTTTCCTCTATTTTTTATTACTTTTAAAAATATTTATTTATTTTTAGTGTACAACATTCAGTTCCAAAAGCTTTTGAGTGTTAAATTTTCTCCCCTTCCCTAAGACAGTGTACAATCTGATATAGGCTCTGTGTGTACATTCATATTAAACACATTTTCACATTAGTCATGTTGTAAAGAAGAATTGTAATCAATAGAATGAACCATGAGAAAGAAGAAACAAAACAAAAATGAGAGAGAAAATAGTATGCTCTGATCTACATTCAGACTCCGCAATTCTTTTCTCTGCATATGGATGGCATTTTCCATCATGGGCCTTTTGGAGTTGTCTTAGAAGCTTGCATTGCTGAGAAGAGCCAAGTCAATCAAGTGGTCATTGCATAATGTGGCTGTAACTGTGCACAATGTTCTCTGGTGACCAAACAGTCTTGGTGAAAAGTGATGAGACTCTGACCAGGGGGTCAGGGTGAGTCAGTAGAGAATGACTTGAGGGCTGTAAACTGAGGGCGATGGGAAGAATGGTCGTGCCCTCGACATAGAATAGGGAAGTTAGGAGGAGAAATGGGCTTAGGGGAAAAGTATTGAGTTCTCTTTTGGGCATATTGCATTTGAGACATCAAGTAGACAAGTGGAGGTAATGAATTGCAGTTTATGAGAGAGATTATGGCTATAGGGCATCGAGTCATGCACAGAGATGATAGTTGAATTTGTGGGAGCTGATAAAGTCACTGAGAAGTTAGAGAGGACAGCACCCTGCTCTAGTTATGTCCATCATGCATCTTTTGCCCTCTGGGTTGATTATTTCTATCTCTTTTGATTCTCTTGTGATTGTAGTGTGCCATGAGTCATAGCTGTGTATCATTACAGAGTTGGAAAGGACCTTAGAAATTAGTCCATTTTCCAGAAGAGCCCCAGAGAAGTGAAGAGACTAGCTAATAAGCTAATAAGGGGCAGAGTTGGGGGTTAAACCTAAATCTCTTGTCATTAAATCTAGTGCATGTATAGAAGAACACTATAGGCAGTAAATATAAAGTAATTAATTGGATATAATCCAATATGTTATAAACGTGGATAAAATCCAAGTGTCAAAATGTATGCCACTCCCTCCCTTCCCCCAATCTCCCCTAGGGTTACCTACTAATTAACCTCTTTGCTTTTGGCCTCTTCTCAGCTCCCTGGGGAAGATAGGCAGAATCTTTGGCTAGTGTTGGCACTTGAAGGACCCCAGATTATAGCTCACCTTTCAGTTAGCTCTGAAAGAGACAGAGACAGATAGAAAGACTGACAGAGACACAGAGACAAAGACAGAGAGATAAAGACAGAGAGACAGAAAGACAGAGAGAGAAAGAGACAGAGACAAGAGAGAAAGACAGAGACAGAGAGACAGAGACAGATGGAACGTGTGCTATAGTACACTACCAGTGGAATCAAAGGTCCTCACTTGGAATCCTACTTCTTCCATTCCCAATTCCACCTTGAACAAAGTGTCTTATTTTTCTGAGTCTTGTCAAATGTCAGGGTTGGAGTAGATGACCTCCAAGGTCTTCTTCTGTCTATGAGGTGTGGGCCTTGGGAGGCAGGGTGCAAGGATCATCCTTTCACCTCCCCAACCCAGCTGCTTCTCTGCCCCCTCCAGGGCTGTGGGGAGCCCCCTGGTCATGGATCCCACCAGCATCTGCCGGAAGGCTCGGCGGCTAGCAGGACGGCAGGCAGAGCTGTGTCAGGCTGAGCCTGAGCTGGTGGCAGAGCTGGCACGGGGTGCCCGGCTAGGTGTAAGGGAGTGCCAGTTCCAGTTCCGATTCCGACGCTGGAACTGTTCCAGTCACAGCAAGGCCTTTGGGCGAATCCTGCAGCAGGGTCAGTGGGAGTAATGGGCCTTTGAAGGGGGTGGGGAAATGAGGAAGGGGAAGGGGAGGGAGTGCTCTCTCCCTAGGGGCTAAGATTGACAAAGCTGGAGGGTTTAAAACCTGGGAAGGAAAGAAAAGGGCCTGATTTGAACCCCATCTCCCAGTTCAATTATAGTGGCCTTCAGTCTCCTGTCATAGTGGGCCCAGACTACTGAACCCCTCTTCCAACCTACCTTGGTGCTCTAACTCCAGCCCCAGAGTATTGTCTTCCTAACTACTCTTCCCCCTACTCTCACCCCCCCCCCCCCTTGGCTGTTCCCTCAGATATCCGGGAGACAGCCTTCGTCTTTGCCATCACAGCAGCTGGGGCCAGCCATGCAGTGACCCAGGCCTGCTCTATGGGAGAGCTGCTGCAGTGTGGCTGCCAAGCCCCCCGTGGACGGGCCCCACCCCGGCCCCCTGGGCTCCCCAACCTCTCTGGGACTCCAGGGCCTCCAGGCCCTGGGAGTTCCTTGGATGGCAATGCAGCCTGGGAGTGGGGGGGCTGTGGGGACGACGTGGACTTCGGGGATGAGAAGTCCCGGCTCTTCATGGATGCTCGGCACAAGCGGGGCCGGGGTGATATCCGGGCATTGGTGCAACTACACAACAATGAGGCTGGACGGCTGGTGAGGCACCCTGAAGGGATTGGGATAGGGTAAGGGGTAGAGGGAGGGGGTTTGGGAATGTCAGGATGGGGACTGGGGCAGGGTATGGGAAACAAGTTTGGAGATGTCAGGCTGAGTGTGGAAGGGATGAAAGGACTGTACTAAAAAGGGAGTTGTGGATTAGGGGTAGGACCTGGGAGGAGAAGGGAAGGATGAGGGATAATGGGTAGGACCTCAGGGCTGGGTCGAGCCTGTTGAGGAGTGACAAAGGGCTGTGATGTTGAGCAACGAGTTTAATCCCAGTCGAGCTAAACCTACCTTGACAGAGGCAGTCAACTAGTCAGTCAGTCAACAAGCATTTAATTAAGGACCTACTACGTACCAGGCATTATGCTAAGAAAGGCAAAACTCCACCCCTGCCCCCCAAATCTGGGATGGTCCCCGTTTTCAAAGAGCTGGAATTCTAATAAGGGAGATAACATGTAAATAACTGGATATTTACAAGATACCTACAGAATAAAGGCTGGAGGGACTAGGTAAAGTCTCCCACAGAAGGTGGGCTTTGAGTTGAATCTTGAGGGAAATCAGGATGCCGGGTATGGTAAAAGCAAGACCCAATCTGGAGTCAGAGGACATGGCTTTGAATATTGAATCAACTACTTACTACTCCTGATACCTTAGGCAAGTCGCCTAAACTCTGTGTGAACCTATCTTGGTCATCTGTAGAATGAATTAGCTGGGCTATTTGACCTCCCTTCTAGTTGTATTGCCTAATCCAGCCAATGTTTAACCAGCTTCCCCTACATCTCTGGGTCTGACCTTCCATTCTAAAAATATACCGACCTCTTCCCAAGGCAAACCCACCTTGTCCTCCCTAGTTTCTTTCTCTTCTCCCTGACATTTGCCCTGTTCCTCATCTCCCATAATAAGAACACCAAGGGACTATCTATCATTCCATCTGAGAGAAATGAAATATCATTGCTTTCTGAGGAATTTAGGATGGGTGGAAGGAAGATAAAGTAGATAGGAAAACAGGAGTACCAGGTCCCAGGATTTGTCTACTAGAATTCCTCTGGGATCATTTGACCTTTTCTACTGTCTCACTTCATGTAGTTGTCCTTCTTCCCCCTCCCCCCAGTCTCCCATCACTCATCACCCCTAGTCAAACTCACAGCCTTTAAGCCTTGAATAGAAACTCCCACCTTAGGAGAACTGGAAGTCAGAACTCTTGGGTTCCCATTTGAGCTGTAGGCCCCACCCCTACTCCATACCTCCAGGATGCCCTGGAACTTTTCCCTACACACTCATTTTATATTCCCATTTGTGACAGCTGGGCCTCTTGTGGTCCTGTGCAGGAGATGGAGGGGAAGGGGGAGAAACTAGAGGGTGGTGTTGGGACAGGCCCACATATTTGTTTGGAAGGGTGAGCCACCCAGCCAGCCTTGCTCCAGCTCTGAGTCTATGATCAGTCCCTGCCTGGGGACATGAGGGCCTGGAATGAAAGAGTAAAAAAGGGAGGAGGGGATGGGGGTGACTGACATTTTATCACCTCCCCTTCCACTCCCAACTCTAGCATCTCTTAGATACAATCTCATCCCCCTCTTTTTTTCCTCTTTATCCCCCCAACTCCCATGGTCCCCACACCTCCCCAACACTTAACTTCTGCATTTCTGTCTCGTTTCATCTTTGGCTCATGTCTCTTTTCTGTTCCTTCCTTTTTCTTGTTTATCTTTATCTACCCCTTTTTACCCTCATCTTTCCTCTATTCTCCATTGTCATTTTTTTCTAATCCTCTCTTCTTAAACTTTTCCCCTATTTTCTTACCTTCTTTTCTTCTATTTCCCCTCCCTTTATGTTTCCCCACCTTACTTCTCCCTCTTCCACACGACCTCTCTGTCCTTATTTCTTCGTGTCAAAATTGGTCTCTGTGTTTTCTATTGCCCTGTTTCTCTTTGCTGGTTTTCACTCCATCTTCCTCATCATGACCCCCTTTTTATTTCTCTCCCTCCCTTGATGTCTCTTCCTCTTCCTGTATGTGTCCCCCTTTTTTCCTTTTTCCCCTCTTTCCCTTTTTCCATTCCCCAATGTCTTCTGTAACTGACTACCCATGCTCCACATCCCCGGGTTTTTCTCCTTGCTTCTCTCTCATCTCCCACATCCCCATGGTTATCTCCCTTCATCACCCTAGCTGCTGCCTTTCCTCATATTACCCGACTTCCCATGGCTTTCTCTGGCTGTCTCCCACACATCTATTCTGTCTCTTCCTTCTCACTTTGCCTACACCAATGGCTCTGTGACTCTCCTGCTCTTCTCATGTCCTGTGTCTCACTGGCCGTTCCCTCTCCCATGCTTCCTTTGGACTTTCCTGCCTCCCTCATGTCCTGACTCTGAGCCGCCTTCATGTGCCCCCTCGGCTTTGTCTCTCCGCAGGCGGTGCGGAGTCACACGCGCACGGAATGTAAGTGCCATGGTCTCTCCGGCTCGTGCGCCCTTCGCACCTGCTGGCAGAAGCTGCCCCCGTTCCGAGAGGTGGGAGCCCGGCTGTTGGAGCGCTTCCACGGCGCCTCCAGGGTCATGGGCACCAACGACGGCAAGGCCTTACTGCCGGCTGGCCACACCCTCAAGCCCCCCGACCGCGCGGACTTGCTCTACGCCGCTGATTCGCCCGACTTCTGCTCGGCCAACCGGCGTACGGGTTCCCCGGGCACCCGGGGCCGCGCCTGCAACAGCAGCGCCCTGGACCTGAGCGGCTGCGACTTGCTGTGCTGCGGCCGGGGCCACCGCCAGGAGAGCGTGCAGCTGGAGGAGAACTGTTTCTGCCGCTTCCACTGGTGCTGCGTGGTGCAGTGCCACCGTTGTCGAGTGCGCAAGGAACTCAGCCTCTGCCTCTGACCCGGACCTGCCCTCGCCCCTTACCCCTGAACCTCAGTGGGCTGGGCCTGCATCTCAGAGACTGCTGCACCCTGGCAGAGAGCGTGGCCTTGGGCTGGCCTCAACGAAGGAGTATTTATCCTCTACCAAGAACTTGGGCAAAGGATGCCTGGATCACCGTGGTCCATGGTTCCAGGAGCAGACACCAATACGTGCAGGAAAGAGGAGTCTCGAGAGACCTAGCTACTTGGGTGCCAAGGATAGTGGGTGATGCTGTGGATGGGGCTCCCTGCCCTGCTCAGTTCCAGCTAACTGTTCCTTCAGCATCTCCTGAGAAAGATGGAGATTTGGCATGGGAATCAGGATACTCTTAAAGCACTGCCTGGGGAATGGGAGGAAGCAAGAAAAGCCAAGGGGAACAACATTGGAGGAAGGGGGGGACCCTAACGACAAGGGGTTGGGGAGGGCACCAGGAGGTGTCAAGGGGGTGATTTTGGTACTAATAAAGTTATTTAAAGCATATAGACTCAGTTGGGGATTTGGGGAGAGAGGTTGTGACTGGTCTCTCTAGGCCCAACTTCCGGGCCTGTCTCTACACAGCATCATAGTGTAGAGTTGGGAAGGGGAAAGGAGAGAGACAGTTGTAATTTATAATGACACCCTTGAAGGTTACCACCTTCTGTGCTCTAGAGGGTAATCTCCTCAGTAAACTGGATGGATCCTCCCAGAGGTCACCTAGTCCAACACCCCCATTTTCCAGATTAAGACCCAGCTAAGTGAAATAATTTGCCCAGATCTGGGGCAGAGCTGGGATTTGAATCAGGATCTTTGACTTCAAATCCATGCTGCCTTTCTTGCCTCTTTCCTGGCAGCTACTAACTAGGTCTGAAGGTTCCTAGAGTGACATTTTAGCCCTCCTCTCTGGCAACAGTAGGTCCTCTTTCCACTGTACTCAATCCAGCACTGTGACTGAAGAGGTGGGGAGCAAAGTACAACTTGACTTTGTTATAACGGGTGTAGAGATGGGAAAGTTTTTTTTTTTATGGGAAAGTTAATATCCAGTATCTTACAGCCTTAAAAACAACACAATCAGTAATTGGCTGGCTAGTCCAACCCCTTAATTTTACAGATGAGGAAACTGAGTCCTAGGGAGGTTAAATGACATAAATTCCCAAATTACCTTAAATTCCTGACTCTTACCAGTAGACCTCTTGGTTTTAGGTTGCTTAGGATTTTCTCAGTGTAGAGGGATTCCCTGTGAGGAACTCCTACAAATGCAGCAGCAGCAGCACTTGAGTAACTTTACAATCTTAGAGAGTTGCCAGGACTTGGGCTCAGGTCTTCTTGAGTCAATACATTTGACTTAATATTAATACACTGGACACTTCAGATACAAAGATGAAAGGTGACAGTCCGGTGTGGGAAGAAGATATACAAATCAGTATGCTAGAAGGTAGCGTGTGATAATGGCAAAGCAAAAGTCCAGACAGAGTGCTATTTCTATATTGATGGTCAAGAAGGTCTGCAAAGACTTCCCACAACCACCCATTTGTACCCTAGTTAGAAATGGAAGACTGGGCTTTGTGGATCATGGTCTCACCCATTGCGGTATTTCCCATGTTCTTATGGTTCCTCCCTCCCATCAGCCATAAAACCTAAGCCACAAGGAGGAAACCTAGTAAGTAAGGATGGAGTTATTCTCATTCTTTTTCTTGGTTGTTGGTTATTCCTAGATTGTATTTAATTCAATTCAGCCAAACTTTCATAGTCCTGCTCCTTCTTCTTCCTTCTTATGGAATCTGAGGTACCTTGTCAACCCTCCAAGGTTCATGAATGTGGCAGCATCTCTCTTGACACACAAATTGTTATCTTTATCCACCACTTGAATATATTTAAAATACAGTTTGACAATAAAGCATTTTTATTCACAACCAAGTGGGAGAGGAAAAGATATTTTATCACAAGGTTGACTTTTTCGCATTCACACTCTTTTCCTTCTCTCAAGACCCCTCAATAATCCCAGAAATGAATTCACTAAAAAGCCACGTGGAGTTGGGTAGAGGAAGGGGGAGAATGGTTTACCAGAAATTAGGCCCTTAGACTCTGATAACTAGTCCCATATTCCTTCCTCTCATGACAGTAAACACGAAAAGAATGAAGAAGAGCCTGGCCATTGGAGGACAGTATTCAGGATTCCTGGCTTTGATAGTAGGATCAAACAATTTGTGTGGGAGAGAAAAATACCAACATAGTGGTAGAAGCCCTGGATGTGGAATCAGGAAAACCTGAGTTCAAATTCTCCCTGAATTAGTTGTATGACCCTGAGCAAGTCTCTGGGCCAGTTTCTTCATCTATAAAATGAAGGATGATTTTTATGGTCCCTTTCTAAGAATTTTAGTGAACTGAATAGATGAAATGGTAGGCACTCAGGGTCATGTGATTTTAGGTTGCTTTAAGATGGTGGCCATAGGGTCCAGAATAGGAGAGATGAGAGTCCTGCAGTCCTCTTGCCCTGGTCAGACCAAGTGTTCTCTTCTGGATGCTCCATCTGAGGAGAGAGATTGACAAAATAAAATATGTCCTCAGGAGGGCAACCTGGATGTTGAGGAAAATAAAGACCCTTCAGAAACAACTGATGGAACTGGCAATAACTTAGAGGTGGAATGAGCGTGGGAAGAGATAGGATAGTTGTCTTCAGGTATTTGAAAGGCTGTCAATATGAAGGCAGATTAGCCCTGTCCTGCATGGCTCCAAAGAAAAGAACTAGGAGCAAACAAAAGCAATTGTATAGAGGTCACTTTCTCGCCTGAAGGAAAAATTTCCTAACAATTATAACTGTCCATAAGTGGAATGGATTGTCTTGGGAAGTAGTGGCTCTGTCTTCACTGGAGATCTTCAAGTGGACACCATCTGTCAGAGATGCTCGAGATAATATCTTCAGGTTCAGATTGGACTCGATGACCTCTAGGGGTCCATTCCAACTATGAGTTCTGAGATTTTGATTAAAGTTATCCCTTCATTTGTTTTTATGGATGAGGATCTTTTGACTGAATTTAATGCTCTTTTTACTACATACAAAATACTACCACTTCTCTTCAAATGTGCACCATCTCCAAAACAGAATCAGTTCTAAGGACTCACTTAGTCCTTCCTGGGCATCAGCTCTATACCATTCAACAGGATCTTAGTGATCTCTGTCTCTCTGTCTCTGTGTCTCTGTCTGTCTGTCTGTCTATCTGTCTGTCTGTCTCTCTCTCTCTCTGTGGTGTGTGTATAGAGGGAAAAGAAATCAGAGGAGTCAGGATAGTGTTTGTTGGGCTTGAGATGTATATATCATCTGGCTGAAATCAAGAGAAAAGAAAAAAGAAATTCTAGGTAGGGAGTTTCAGAAACCTTCCAGTTGGGACTCTGAATTGGCTATGAGGATAGACTGATCTGCTAACTCAAGACCTTTTACAAGGGATGGTTCCTGTACCTGAGCCTTGGGTCAGGATTCTGTGGGGACACTGGTTTCTGTTCCCTACTACGGAGAGGAGGATTCTGCCCCCTCACTCCAGATGTTTAGGTCTGAATTAGCCTTAACTCCCCAAAGGAACATTTGGCCTTGGGGAAAGGTCAGGAGAAGGGCCAAGGAGGGGGTGGAATCTGGACATCTTTACCTTGAGGGGTTCTGCTGTGTCCTTCCTCCACTCCAAGACGGCAACCATTCCTCAGTGGAAGAGGCCATTAGCAAATTGACTGTACAAAAGAAATCCAATGGCCCGTTTCCTTAACCTATCTCCTGCACCTCCTTTTAGTGTCACCAGAGGGAGCCCTGACCCAGGTTTCCCTAGTGCTGGGGCCTGATTCTAGAGCAGAAGGGGGCTGATTCAGTCCCTCTCAGCCTCTTCTGTTTCTATTCTGTTTAGCGCTGCTGGATCACCTCAGCATGGGACTAGGAGCCAGGGAACCTCTTGAGATTTCCTACTGTCTTTCTCTGACAGTCCTAACCTCCTCAAGATCCTGCCTTCCCTATTCTAAGGAAAGAAACTGGGGCAAAACAAGATTTGTAGGCCATTTGATTAATATAGGAGGGAGACCAAGGGTCTCAGGTTAGAAATCTTGGCTCCTATACCATATTTCCATGACTTAGAGGAAAGGGAAGCTCAAGGAGCTGGAGCCCAAGAAGTAGTAAGAGCTTTGCTATTATCCCCCTCTCTGAGACCAGTAGCCACACTCTTATCCTGACCATTTTCTAATTCCTTAAAGTGAGGATGTAAGAGATCCTGGGCTAACTCTCCCTCTGCTATCTGGGTATAAGAAGGAATTAGATCTGCCTCTCTATTCCACCTCCCATTTCTTCCCACCTCCCTGCCCTACCCCCCTAAGAGTCTGATGTATATTCCCAGTCCCCACTGACTGGGGGGGGGGGGGATGAGGGAGATGAAGGGGGCTGAAGAGAACAGAGCAGCCCCAGATGTGTCTGACCACATCATGAACAGCAGAGAATGCAAGCAGGCGGGGGTGGGGAGGCCAAGGCGCAGGGCCAAGGACATGAATGAAGCTAAGGGCCTAGGGGGTACTTTAGAGAAGTGGGAAGGTTTGGGGCTCAAGGACACCCCTACTCCCTCTTTTCGTGTGTCTTTTAAGAACATTCTCCAGGCGGCTGTTTAGAAGCTAAAGCAACTGTCTTCCAGGATAAAAATGAAGTTTCCTCCCTCCCCAAGCCATTGAATTTCTATTGAGTCTAAGGGGACAAGCCAAATGGAGCTGCCTCCCTCTCTTATCTCCCAGACCCCAGCAGGATGATCTGATCTGTGCTTTGGGATGGGCTGTGGCCTGGGGGAGTATGGGTAGGGTCTTGCTTTTTCTCACCTGTTTCCCCTTCCCCTTTAGTCTTCTCCAGCTTCTCTGCTTTGGCCCTGAATACCCCTGCATACAGCACCCCTCTCCCATTGAGCACAGCTGGAACCATTCTCCTTGCCGCCTTTCATCCCTCCTGCCCCCACCCCCAGTGGCCCCTGTAATTGTGGTCTCAGGCAGTGGCTGTTGCTGCTGCTCTGGGGGCTGGAGCTGGGACAGGGGCCAGAGCACAGGGCAGGGACAGAGGGTGGGGATATGATTGGGACATGGAATGGGTTATATAACACTAGGGGTCCTGGGTCTTGGGATGCCCTCTCTGCGCCTTGCTTCCTGTCTTTTAGAACCTGAGTCCACATGGCTCTGGAACTCCCCAAATGCCTCTATTTAGATTCAACTCTTCCTTTTCTGGGGACAAGGGCAAGGGAAAAAAGAAAAAATAATGCCCAAGAGGCTCCAGTCTCTAGCAAGTGTGTGGGAGCGGTTCAAGTTCGGATGCTGGGGATTGTACATCATTTTCTGTACTGAGCAGAACCTCAGAGGAGAAGTTTGACACTCCACTCCAGACCCACAAGGATTGCTGAAATGGAGCAAAAGGGGCACTTGTCTATCTTTAGGAGGGTTACCCAAGGAGAGATCTGGTCTCAAAGAGTTTTGTCTTTGTCTCTAATAGCTGTTCAACCTTGGGTCAAATCATTTCCCTTTCTGGGCTTCGGTTTTCTCAGCTATATAATGAGCAGGATGGTCTAGAGATTACTTGTAGCACTAAAAGTATGATTCCATAATAATAATTCACATTCATTGAACTACACTTTATGATTTTTCAAATTATCTTTTTCTTAACCCAGTGAAGTAGATATAATGCCCCTGTATCCATTTTACAGATGAGGAAACTAAGACCCAAGTAACTTAAATGTCTTTTCTAAGGCCACCCGGCTAATAAGTGAACCACGATCCTATGTCTCCAGGACCAAACCACATTGCTTTTGCCTGGGTTAAGAGGCTTAATTGGGACAGTTTCTCCCTCTCATTTCTCCCTTCTACCTTGGAGATATACTTTTTGTTTGAATTTTGTCCCACACTGCCCTATCTTGTCCCATTCTGTCCTTTCTCTCTGACACTGCAGTCTCATGCTAGGCCTCTTAGGCCCAAGATGCCACTGTCTAGTTTGCTGGGAGTAGAGGTGAGTGGGGTGGGGGTGGGGGGGGTGTCTGCAGAGAGTTGGGTCAAGGTCAGACAAGGCTTGCTGACGCAGACTGCTTCCAGCCCCCAGCTGTTTTCCTGCTGTCCAGCCAGACTTCTCCCTAACCACTGCCCTCCACCACTCTCCCCCTCTGCCCCCACCCCTTCCAGCAGCCTCAAGCCCTTAATTCTAGCCAGCTGCTGTGGCTGGAGGGCCTGATGAGGCGGGGGAAGGGGAGGATGGAGGAAACTTCCCTGCTCGTGTTGCCCCTACCACCTGGTGATCTGGATACTGGGAAGGTCCCTCCCTGTTTGTCCCTCCTCCCTTTCCCCAACCAATTCCCTAGGGAAGGGAGATTCCAGGAATGGGCCCCTTTTGTCTCTGAGCCCAGAGACTCAAAATAGTCCCTTCCCTCAGCTAAGAGGGGCTTCACAGAAGGAGATGGTGATGTTGGGAGGGGTCAGGAGGGGATGTGGAATGCACTTGGTGGGACACCCCCATTTAAGGAGAGGAGATTGAAACACTATGAAAAATCAAACTCATCCTAGACCCCACAAGAAACTGGGGACCAAGATGGAAACAGAAGCCAGGTCTCCTGTTCTTGCCCTCGGATCCTTGGTTTCTTCCTTAGTCCCCTAACCTCTGAGGAACATATACATGTCGGGAATATTCTATGCCAACAGCCTACATGGAGGGGCAGAGGGAGAGAGCTCACCCTTCCCTTTTCCGTCTGAGTCCCAGAGAGCCCCCTGGACACCACAGCATTATCAGACTGCCTCCTCCATCGAACAGGAATCAGGTTGAAAATTAGGTTGGTCAGCTAAGCAGGACCCTCCCAAACCTCCCCACCTTTGGTCTTAGACTCCACCACATACACCACGATCGCCTTTCTTGGTCAGGATTCTTTCTGGCTGGAGCCGGGATTGTACTCTAAAGCAACTTCTGCTCGGACTTCCTGCCCCTAGCTGCAGGTGGCAGGGGGAGGCTGACCTCGGCAGTTGCATTTTCGAGGAGGACACAGGCAGGCACATACATACAACACACACTGACATCACACTCCCACACAAAAACACAACTCCCGACAGATCTCTAACTCACACAGAGTCATAAATACAAACATAGGCCTTTTGGTCCACAAACAGACGCTGAAAAGCCAACACACACCGAGGCTCTCCAGGTACACTCAGTCCAACCTACCACTAAAGCCTTAAGCTGACTCTGTGGCCTTCGGACACACACACGCCCCCCCTCTCCCTGCTCCGCCCCCTCCCCCAATCCCGGTCTGTGACGTCACCAGGAGGTAGAGCCCGAGCACTAAATGCTGAGGGTGGAGGGGGAGAGGAGGGGTGGACGGAGTCGGGGGAGTTGTGTTGGGGAATGGGGTGGGGGGGAGGAGGAGGAGGAGGAGGCAGAGGCAGTTGAGCTCCTCTGAGCCAGGACAGTCACTTATACACTGGGCTTCGGGACAGTGGGACGGAGGGACAGACAGCGACGCCTCTTGGAGCTGAGAGCTCAGAACCCGTAGGAAGTCCAGCCTCGCTGCTTCCAACCTCCAGCTATTTGCCGGCTCCCTGCCCCTTAACTCCGGCCACCCTAAGCTGTGCCTCCCGGCTTTCTTCTTCCCTCCGCCCCACATCACACACCTCAGGCTTCGCCAGGAGCCGCTGGAAGGGGAGGGGGGGGGTAAGGGGGAAATCCCCTCGTCCACCCCTGCCAGGAGGTGCCCCACGCGCCCGCCCCCCCGGAGGGCGGTGCCCCGGGGCGCTGCCCCATGGAGCGGGGAGGCGGGCGGCGTCTGCCCCTGGAGCCCTGACCCGAGCTAGAGCCAGAGCTCGAGTCCAAGCCGGAGCCTCCAGAGGGTCAGAGCCACCGCCGGCCGCCCGGGCGCTAGCTCTGCTCACCAGGTCTGCCTCCCCTGCCCCGGCGGACCATGCGCTGCCGCCCCCCTCCCGCGAAGCAGCGCGCCAGCCCTGCCGGGCTCTAAGCCCTTCACCCCGGCCCAGCCATGGGCAGCGCCCGGTCTCGCCCCCGGCTCCGGTCCAGACCCCGGGCTCGGCCTCGGCCGGCGCTCTGCGCGCTCCTGCTGCTCCTGCTCCTGTTGGCCGCAGCTGTGCCCAGGTGAGACCCCCGCCCCCTCTCTCCCAATCTCCCTTCCTCCCTCCTCATGCCCCGCCTTCTGGGACACCAAGGATTCCCAAGGAGTTTTGGAGACCCCCAAGACTTGGCTATGAGACTGGCATTGCTCGGGAGTGATCGGTGTGCTCAGGCCAGGGAACAGTTACGCCTGGGGTGGGGGGTCGGAGGGGAGAAGCTGTCCTCCCTTGGGGAGAGGGTAACACTTAGAGGGGACCAATCCAATGATGCTCCAGAGGGGGCAACGCCAAGAGCAGGGATAGATCCTTCAGTGTTGGGGGCAGCTGCCAAGTTCAGTCTCCTAATCATGCCTAGTTAATGTCTTCCTGGTAG
This sequence comes from Notamacropus eugenii, assembly GCF_028372415.1. NCBI lineage: Eukaryota > Metazoa > Chordata > Mammalia > Diprotodontia > Macropodidae > Notamacropus > Notamacropus eugenii. The sequence goes on from NC_092877.1 coordinate 317,348,273, forward strand.
GGGGATTCTCAGGGAAGACACCCCGAAACAATCCCGCCCTCCCCATTGTGGAGATCTCCCCCATGGGTGGGATCAGTAGATAGGGGTGGGTGAAGAGGAGGTGGCCCAAGGTAAGGTCAACAAGGGGGCACAGAAGGGAGTTCTCCCTTGTTGAGTGTGGCTTGTGTCCTTGTGTTTCTGAAAATAGATGTCTGTGAAAGTTTTTCTGAAAATGTGTAAGTACTATATTATTCATGCCTAGGAGACTTCCACTCTGTTTATGTCTACAAGTGTGTGTGTGTGTGTGTGTGTGTGTGTGTGTGTGTGTGTGTGTGTGTGTGTGTGTGTTAGATACTGATTTCAAATGTTGGATTCGGAATCCAGTCAGGGTACTGATATGAAGGACAGCATTACCTCCCATGTAAATCTTTGTGTCTCTAGAGGTATATGAGAGCTACTGTGTTATCTGTCCTTTATAGGTGTGACATTGTAAATTGTGTGAATCAGTTTGAGCTGATGTGTATGAATGTGAGGCTGGGTTTATATATGTATGCTGTATTTGGGAGATGCAAGATGTGAGGGAGAGAGTTGGGGAGCACATTTGGGAATTCTGCTGAAGCTTCATTCATTCTTTTATGCATCGTTTATTAAACACTGTGTGGAAAGCACTGTATTAGTTAGCACTGGGCTTTCCTGGGAGAAAATCCAATTTGGAATAAGACATGCTCCCAACCTTCCCTTACTTCTGAGGGATGGTACTGACATAGATCACTGTAAAATCCAATGTTACATGAGATGTGAGAACCAAAGTTCTATGTGACGTAGGAAGTGAAAGGTTTCTTATCATTTGGGAAGTAAGAGTAGAAAGTGGGGGAAAGAATGGAAGGAACAGAACTGAGGGGAGAAAGAGGGAATAGGTTTTGTGTGCATGTATAAATATGAGTGTGTGTGTGTACGTTTATATGTAGGAGAAACAGTCCATGCCATTGCTCTCCCAGCTCCCCAGATTAGGTCAAGGCCTTCCTTAATGGTCCCTACTTTTCCCTATATCCCCCCATACCTGCAGGTCAGAACCAAATGACATTCTGGGTCTTCGACTGCCACCAGAGCCTGTGCTGAATGCCAACACAGTATGCCTGACGTTGCCAGGACTGAGCCGACGCCAACTGGAAGTGTGCGTGCGCCACCCGGATGTGGCAGCCTCCGCCATCCAGGGCATCCAGATTGCCATACATGAGTGCCAGCATCAGTTTCGGGACCAGCGCTGGAATTGCTCCAGCCTGGAGACCCGAAACAAGATCCCTTATGAAAGTCCCATCTTCAGCAGAGGTAAATTCATCCTTTCTCCTCTCCCCCAAGCACCATTCTAAAGTCTTTTGCAGTTTCCATGCCCTCCTATACTCCACACACCGTCTCTTTAGCCCTTTCCTACTTCTGAATCCTAATGGTTCAGGCTGCCTGGTCCCTGGGCCCTCACACACTCCTCATTCTCTGTCTTTCAAAGGTTCTGCCTCCTACTGGTTCCTATTTCCCTCCTGTTTTTCTCAGCTCAAATCTTTCTCTTATTCCAGGCAGCTTTGAAGAGCTTAGGGGGTGGGGGAAGGAGGTGGTCTACTAACCATGTCACAAAGAAACAAAATAAGTAGCACCAAAGGGACAGACTATATGGAATGTCCAGGTTCAGGAACCCAGGTATCCTTAATAACTATTCTGACCCCATGGGGGAATGAAGCCATCTTGGGTTGCTTAAAATGGGTGTAGAGAGGGTAGGGCTCTGGAAATTTGGTTTCTATTCTCTTAGCCAACAAATCTCAGGCCTGTCCGGCTCAACCTTGCCATTTAAGATTAAGAAGGGAAATTGGAGGTCTGTTTGCTAGGGGAAAGGATATAGAAGGTAAAATGAGGTAAGTGGGAACCTTGGCTTTTGGCTAGAGCCAAGATGGAACCACAGAAACTTGAAATTTGGTGATAATCTCCCATTCATGACTCAGAGTTTGAGATGTCAGGTGAAGGTTTAAGTCTCCATATTTGGGCCACAAGGTCCATCCATCTAGCACTTTTCCCATCCTGGTGTACAAATAACTTTCCTCCAAATCACTTTGAGAAGTTCTCTTGGATTCAGAGGGGTTGGGAGAGATGACACTGATGACACTAATGACTTTGTACTTCTGTGCATATCAAATCCACAGATTTTTCAGCATTAAAAAATATCTCTCTACTGAATAGCAGGGCCCCTCTGACAGTCCAGTGGGGGAAAGTGGGAAATGCAGAATTGAGAGCTGGAAAGGACCTGAGAGATCATCAGGTCAAATTCCCTCATTTTCCAGATAAGAGCAGAAGCCAGGAGAGGTTATGTGATTTATCCAAGGTCTCACAGGAAGTGGTCCAGGATTCCCACCCAGCTTTCTGCTTCCAGGTCCACTTCCTTCCTTGGGGGGAGGGGGTATTGTGTTTTTACTTTTCACACTTGTCTCTTCCAGACTTGTGTGATGTAGAACCTGATCAATTTCATTCAAGATCATGTTTTATTGACCTGGCTAGTTAAACTGGTCCCTCTTATCAGCTGAAGGGAGGACGGTATGGAACAATGTGCTGGTGTAATAGGACAGGTTAGGCCTTTTTCCAACCAAACTTGGTTCAACAGGGGGTACTCCCTAAGGTTGGGGTGAAAAATTACCCCTTGGAGGTATAGACTGTCCTAGACAGAGACAGGAAGGCTAAGCTCTAGACTTTTCGGTGGTCAGAAGGAACCCTGGGCGTGGACGGTGAGCCTAATGAGCCAATTCCATCTTGCCATTCTCATACCCATTTTTCGACCCCTAGGATGGGGAGCCGCTGTAGCCTCCCCCAAGCCCAGCCCCGGGCCCCGCCCGCCTCCCTCCTCCTGCCCCGCCTCCCTCCCCCGCCCGCCCGGGGCTGTGTTTCTACCCGGCTGAGCCCAGCCCGACACGCGTGTGGCGGCATGTAGCCGCGATCTAATCCCCCCCGGGGCCGATCCAGACGGCTCCCGCGCTCCAGACAAGCTGCTTTCAAAGGCTCCCCCCCATTCCCTCCCCCCACCCGCACCCAACCTGCGCAAAGCCAGGCCAGGGACCCCATAGGGCCAGTTGAGAGGAGGCTCGCCGTGGCCCCTCACCCTCTCACTGCTCCTCCCTGTCTGGGCCTCCCCCTTCCCACACTGCCCACCTTAGGTCCCGGCCTCCTCAATGTCCCTCCGCCCCCACCTTTCGGACTCCCCCCCACTTCCCCACCCTTTGCGGACTCTGCTCCCCAACACGAAGTGACAGGTTCTTCAGACTTTCATGTCCTTGCGGCGGCTTCTCGGACTCAGCTCGTCTCCCTCAGCTCGCCTCAGCTAGGCCTCTACTCCCACCCCAGATTTTCTAGGTCGTCTGTCTCTATCTGTATCTCCGCTCCCCCCCTTCCCCTTGGGCCTCGTTGCTAGTCTTCTATTTTAGTCTCTGTTTCTCTGTGTCTGACTGTTTGTCTCCCTTTGACATATTCCTTCCTACCCTCAATTCCAGGACCCTGCAGCTCTCTTCGGATAATACTGGTATACTCGGAGAAACTGGAGCAAGAAAGTGACTTATCCCAAGCTACCTCCCAGGCTGACTTGGACTCTCTAGCTCCACCTTTCCCAATCCCTCTTATTCTTCGGTCTGTCCCACAGTGTCCACTCTTCTGAAGGTGGGGGAGGGGCGAGTGTGTGTGTGGGGACCTGGAAGGAAGTGGAGTAATGTCTGGAGCCCAGAAGGGGGTGACTGTCTCTAGTCCACTCTTAATTTGGTGAGTGGGGGGAGGAGGAGGAGAGAGACAAAGAGACAGAGACAGAGACAGTGAGAGAGACTGAGAGATGAATCCAGGCATCCTGCCTCACTTAGACCCAGTCCATATGGCCTCTTGAGGACTGGAGCACAGGGGTCTGGAGAAAGCGGTGGCTTTGAAGTGTGGGGGCGAGTCCAGAGCTGCGGAGTCGGCGCGGGTTGGCGCAATGCCAGATGCTGCTGGGTTCACCTGCAGTTTAATGAGCAGGAGGCAAACTGGGGTGGTGGTGGTGGGGAAGGTTAAGGGGGGTGCAAAACGTGCCGAGGCTGGCCAGAGAGGGGGGCCGCACCCAGGATCGAGGAGGGGGTTGGACAGCCAGCTGAGAAGCCAGGAGGAAGTTGTTCCCTCGGGTGCCCTCAGCCCCCAGCACCCGCCCTACTCCCAAACATCTCGAGTCTCCTGCTCTCAGATTGAGACCTTTTTTGACTCCACCTTAGACCAAGGGTATACTGGAAGAATTTTTGGAGAAGAAATTCTTGGGGTTCCAAATAGGCTAAGAGGTCTTTGTTCTTCCTGCTTTTGCCTTTCCTTCCCTGGGTCAGGTCACAGGCTCCCCTGAAGGCCATTCTTGGCCAAGCCTAACTGAGGCCTTCCTTGACATCTGGTGGTCAAGCCCAACACAAGGGGTCGTCTTTGCTACTTCTGAACAGCTCATTTCCTGTAGGGAAGCTACCCATGGCCAAGTGTCTGGGAAGCTGAAACTTGAAGCCCAGAGAAATGACCCCAGAAGGTCATTCTTACTGTCTGCCTCCCTGGTCTGAATATCTTCTTGTTTCCTACTGTGACTTTGAATATTGCCTGAAGTCTTTTAAAACTGTATATGAGGTCAGCAGCTCTGGGAAGTTGAATGGGCAGTGCTGATTCCTACCCTTCTGGCCCATAACTTCTCTCCAAAACTCATTTGGATTCACAAATTCCTTTTTTTTAAATATAAAATTTAAGAGTTATTAGCCACCCTCACCGTAGTACAAATTACTCTAACATTTGAAATCCACTTTACAGGAAAAGTCAATTTTAATGATATCGGAGACTAGGAGAGGTGGTAGTTTTGCTGCATGGATCACTCAGAGATACTGTACAGTAATGAAATGAGGGTTTGGAGTAGCTAGAGAGCAACTTGAGGATAGGGGGAGGTCTTAACTAGAAGAGGGACAAAGATAAGGAGATCTAGAAAGTCTCTTAGGAGTTTGACCATGATGAGACTTTAGATATTTAGTTTTATTTAATTTTGTATTTTTTTATTATAAATTTTATATTTAATTTTACAGATGAGAAAATAGAAGCAAATGACTTGTCCAAGGTACCACTAAAATTCACCTCTCATCAGTTCTTTGGTATTCATGCTAACCTATGCTAAATGCTGTGCAGAACATGATGTGGGTTGGGATTGGGGGTGGGTGTGTGACTATCTAACTTGAAGATTCCTGTAGGCTGCCTGGAAGCTGAAGGCAAAGCCAGGAAGAAGGGGAAAATGAGAAGAAGCTAGGGGAAGAGTGGCATCAGTAAGGGTTAATCTGTGACCGTCATCAACAAGAAGGTATAAGGCTGTGAAGGGAAAGTATAAGATATGAGAATCAAAGGAGAAAAGGTTAGGAGGAAACAGACTCACAATATTGAGGGTCATAGACCAGAGCTATGACCATTTGGGAGGGCTTGTCCTTTAGCAGAAAGTGCATTGCTGTTGCAATTAAAATATAGTTCTTGCTTCATTTTGCAAATCATTTAAAGAAACTAAGCCTCAGTTTTCTCATCTGTAAAATAAAAACGATGTCATTTTTCTACTTGCAAAGTAGTATCCCTAACAGGGATACTAAGATTCAATCGGTACTTCAGACACATCCTGGTTGTGAGATCTTGGGCAGGCAACTCTCTAAAACTATCATTCACGTTCTGCTTTTGGGGTTCGCTACACTAATTAAATCACAGAACCCCTTACCTGTGCCATCTACCTAAAATGGGTTGTAGCCCTGGATATAAGTGGGGTGGGGGCAATTATTCCCCCTTTGAAAGCCCTTCCCCATCTGTAAATACTTCTGTCTAGTAATCCTTCAGTCACATGTTAAAATGTCCCACATCTATTACAGGGACCCCCTTTACTATTAGATTTCCAGCATAAGGCAGTATCATATGTCTAGTCCACTCTATGTGGGAGGTCTTTCTATGGCATAAGGATTATCCCCTCCCAAGTCCTAATCCCTTTCAGGTTTGAAGAAATGGGGCAAGGTGAGGAGCCTTAGGGACAAGGAGGCAGGGGAAGGTGAAAAACAGGCAGGCTACTCGAAGAGGGGAGGTTCTGAGGCCCATTTATGTCAGGACAGGGAAAAGAGAGGCCTATGGCTTCATACAGCTCTGGACTCTTTTCTCTCTTAGCATTTATCCTAAGAGCTCTATTCTGCTCTTCTGCTCTTGATCAAGACTGGGGGACCTTTTTGGGAAGGGGGATGGAGGTACAGGGAGGATTTTTCAAGGCTCAAAGAAAGGACCAGTCCCAGGCACCCTGGTGTTGGGAAGGCAATAGAGGATCATAGATGGAGAGATGAAAAAGTGAAAGACCATTGAATCCAATTTCTTCATTATACGGATCACAAATCTAGAACTAGATTTAGACCTAGATTAGCTAATTCTTTCATTTCATAGATGAGAAAACTGAAACCCTGGAAATTGAAGTGAATCACCCAAAGTCACACAAATATTGTGTCAGAGGGGGGATTTGAACTTTAACCTTCTACTTCCATGTTTAGTGCTCATTCCACTGTCCACCCTGGGGGGGGGGGGCACCATAGTGCACAGAGGGGTGCTTCTGGAGTCAGGAAGACTTGAGTTCACATTTGACTTCACTTACTAGATGTGTGACCATGGACAAGTCACCTAACCTCTGTTTGCCTCAGTTCCCACAGCTGTAAAATAGGGATGATAATAATAGCACTTTGAAAGGTTGTTGTGAGGATCAGATGAGGTAATTTTTGCTTAGTGCAGTGCCTGATGCATGGTAGATGCTATATAAATACTTATTCCCCTCCCCCCAACAGGAAAGGATAGAAGATCCACTGTGTGCCTAGCAATATGCTCAGTGTCATAGAGTACATAGTCTAGTGCCTGAACATAGGAGGCACTATGTAAACGTTAGCTATTATTAGCTGCTTGAAGATATGCAAGAGAAGAATCAGCTCTGAAAGCAATATCTACCCACGCTCACACACATTCATATATGCACACATGTGTGCACATATCCACCTACATGAACTCCCATGCCTAAGTACCCCCACGTGTTGGACATACAGACATGTAGGGACATACTTACACACCAAGTGTGTGCACTAAGGAATATCTCCCGCTCCTTTTGACCTGGGTCTGGAGTAGTAAGGTGAGGTCAGGGTCTCTTTTCCCTGACCCCCTCTCCCCAGCTGTCCCGTCTGCTCATCTCTCCTTACTAGCCTGACTCCCTCCCCCCTTCCTCCCGGCTATTGGCTGGGGCTAGAAGCTGCAGCTGACTTTACTTAGATCCTGGCAGTCCCTGTCCCAGATCAAAGGCAGGACAGCTAATTGTGCATCTTAACGAGCTCTCCCCCCTCTCCCTCCCGGCAGCCCAGCTGGCCACCCTGCCCCACCCCTCTCCCCCACCAGCTGGCCTGCTGGCCCTCTGCCTGTATCTGCCCCAGACAGTCCGGGCCCAGGACTGGGGCCCAGGGACCGGAGCTAGGGCAGACTAGCCAGGCTATATCAGATTCTCCTGTGAGAGATCATACACTCATACCCAGACAGAGGTTCCCGCACACACAGAGAGAGACACCTGAATGCAGTCTAAGTGGGACCATGGATGGAGTTAAATCCCTAAGGCCAGAAGGGATGTGTTAGGGGGAAGGATCTTGAGGCCTCTCAGTGGACTCAGGAAACTTCACATTCTCTCTCTCTGTTTTCCCTCTCCTTCTCTCTTTTATCTCTGTTTATGCCTCACAGTGTCTCATTCTTTATGACAGTCCCCATATTTCATTCTCATTCTCAGACTGGTTGGCTTACAAGGAGTAGGAGAGGGTAGTTTCCAAGGGCCTAGGGCTGAAATTTCCTCCTCACTGCTTCCCATATTTTTCAAGTTTCATCAGGTCCCACTCTAAGGATCATATAAAAACAGGGCTGAAAGTGATCTTTTCCCCTATATCATATTCCCAAGACTACTTCAACTAAAGCTACTCACTGCCTTCTGCCCTCCTCCTAAGGAGAATTTCAGTGACATCCAAAGGCACAGCCTGGGATTCCCAGATACCTGGATTCCTTACTCAGTATTACTCAGTCATAATTGTGTGAATATTGAATACTGAATACTAATACTGAACTCAGTCTATATAAAAATGCTGAACTTCAGTTGTCTCAGTGAAATGTAGAAATGCTGCAGAAGGAACATGGAGTATTCCTGAATCCTGGGGACATCTGAGTTTTCTACTTCTATGCTCTTGCCACTAACTAGATGTGGTGATTCTGGACAAATGCTTTATAAAATGATCTATAAAATGAGAGGGACTGAATTAGATTAGCTCTGAGGTTCCATTCAGCTCTCAAAGTTTACGTTCTGTGATTCTCTGCCCGTCAAGTAGACTCACAATGCCTGCCAGCATCCAGGAAAGTTCTTTGACACTGACAGATGAAAGCATGGAAAAAAATTCTAGGTGCACTCCTAGCTAGACTCCTCCAGCCCCTGCACCCTAGGGGCAGTTTCCTGAGTAGCCTTTTCATGGAGGTTCTCTGACAAACCTTCACTTACTTCCACTCCCTGTTGGTTGTTTCTTGCCCTCTTGTGAGAAAAGGAGAAAGGAGCGGAGATGATTTTTTTTTTTTTGGTCTGGAGGAAAAAATAGTGAGGAATAACTGAATAAAGGCTTCAAGTCTTTATTACTGTACAGGACTTACTGTTCAGAGGAGACAGAGTTGCTGCTGGAATGAGAAGGAAGAGGTTAAAATTCTTGGCGATACCTCCAGGTGTGGCATATCTCAACTCTGGGGGCCATCCTGTCTGGAGGGGTGGAGTGACCCCTCCCATCATCCTGGGAGATAGTCTATAATTCTAGGACTCAGTGGTTACTCTCTGCTCATCTTTCCCAGGCTCCTGTGAAGATCTGAGAGATCTGAACCCGGGGCAAGGCTATACAGTTGCTTTAGGAAAAAACAGAGATCAGATTATGACCAAAGTGGATGTGTGGGTGCGGTCAGGCCTGGGCCTTTCTGACCTCTGGCTAACTTTGGTGCCTCTCTGGGAATCACTTTCTGGTTTCTACGATGTTATCTCAGCTATAGGAGAATGTGAAAGACAGGGAACCTTATTTCAGTCCTAAGGGAGTAGCCAGAGTCTGCACTTCATAAATGCTTGATGAATAAATGAAAGAACTAATGAATGGATTGGATGTTTCTGCCGAGTTTCGGGTACTCACATCTCTCCTTCAACTAACATCCTACCAATTTTCCCCAAATTTTGGGCTATTTCAGCTGACTTATTCTCCAGTACCTTCCCCCAAACATTGGACCCCCTCATCTACTATTTTTACATTTCTAATCTAATTTGATCCTAGTAGTTCTAGAAACACTGGTCAGTTGGAGAAACTTCACAGTCTACTCTGAGCTCAAAATAATTTCTCAGTTACAAAACTGAGGAAGAAACAGACCTTGGATTTGGGGTTTGGTCCCCTTTCCATTTTGCCTCTCTTCCTTCCAGACTTCCAGACTCACTTGGCCCCAAAGTATCAGGTTCATGAGCAAGAAACAACCTCCCTCTGTCCCTTCCTAGAGGTGGGAAACTGAAGTAAGAATTTAAGTCACAACTCCAGAGATTTTTGCTTCTGATTTCATGACTATGTCTTGCACACTGGGGACATAAATGTAGAAAAAATTCCAAACAAACAGAAGAATGTCAAACAATCTCTACTCCCAAAGAATTAATAGTCTATCAAGGGAGGCAAAATGTAGACATACATGTATATACAGAAAAAATGTAAAGTAAAAAATGTCAAGGTAGTTTGAAAAAGCAGGGTATAAACACTGAAGGGTAGGATCACTTTTGGGGGACTAGAGTTGAGAACTGCAGCCAGCTTCTATATGAGGTGACTTCTGCATGTTGCCACACTAAATGCTGGGTAGAAATTTGGGTGGCTACAGGAAATGAGGGGAATATTTTTCTCTACAAGCTCAGGCTTCCTTTGGTGGAATAAGGGCTAAGAAAACTCTGCAGTCCCTCTCTCTCTTTGCCTGTTAAGTCTGACCTTGAGGGAGATATTTTGTGGGTGAAAAACTGACAAGAGGAACTTATAAGATGAATTAGGAAAGAGTCAGCTATAGAAGTAGGGTAGTGGTGAGTAGTCTTGTAGAAAACCCAAGAAGGCCTTTCTACTCAAAAATCTCTACAGATGCCTTATCTTCTACCATTAGATATTTATCCTTTAGGTTAAACATTGCCTTCTGTTTGCTTAGCTCTTTTATTTTTTTCTTTTATTTAAAAAATATTGCTATAATTGCTAGCATTTATACATAGTATTTTAAAGTTTATAAGGAGCCTCACATATAACATTTCATTTGTACCTCACAACCACTTTGGGAAGTAGGTGCTATTATTATCCCCATTTTAGAGATAAAGAAACTGAGGAAAATAGAGGTTATATGACTTGCCCAGGGCGACACAGCTAGTAAGTATCTGAGCCTGAATTTGAACTCAGGTCTTCCTGATTCCAAATCCAGATCTCTATCCACCATGCCACCTAGTCTTCCATTGTAACAGAATTTTAAAAAAGAAAAAAGTTTCCCCAAATCAAAAAGAGCACATCTACTGAATCTGATGATGCATATAATATCTCACACTTGTGGTACCCCAGACCTTCAAAGAAGGGATTACTCATGCACTTTTAAATGCATTACCCTAGAAAGGGCTAGTCCTTTTTTAACCTTAAGGTATTTTTCAGTTGTTCACTGCCCATCCCAGAAAACACCTGCTATGGGCATTAGATTTCTGTGTGTTGAAAAGGGAGAAGGGAGGGACATATATAGCACGTTGGTGCCATGCTAATGTACCTATCATGTGATATTATGGTTTATACTTATCTGTGTTTGTGTCATGTCTTCCTCCTGGATGAAGCTCCTTGGGGTCAGAGGGCATATCTAAAATTTATTCCCACCCCACCCCCACCTCAGTGACTAGCAGGGATACTTTGTACATAATAGGCGCTTAATTAATGGTTGTTGATGCTATGTGGGAGAACTGAAGCTCTGGGTTTATACAAACTGGATTCAGCCTTGGTGATTCCGTCTCAAAATTTTCCCTTTGACTCATGTCTCACCCAGGGTTTCTCCTAGGGATATCTACGACAAAAGGTAAAGACCCCTTTGTGCTCTAGCAAGCACTCAGGCTAAGGAAACATTGGTTATAACATACACTTTATTTCATTTGACACACATACACAAATCGAGAAAAAAAAACCTACTGCTTACACCCAAAACTATAAACAGTCGAGTTAACTCTCTTGCCCTCTCAAGTAATTTCCACATTCTCCAAAGGGCTGCATAGTCTTTTTGACTTGTAGGACTCTTCTGGAGTTGAACACTCCCCTCCCAAAGGGAGTTTTGAGACTGTCCAACAAGCTTCCCCCTCTGATGAGCCTTACCTCTCTCAGGGACCTACACAGCTGCTCCACCCTTTGCTTGAAGTTTCTCCACAAAAGAAAAGAATTTGGGGTCACCAGAAAGTTGAACTGCATAGTCTTCATAGCTCGAATTGAAGGCAAGGGTTGGGTTAATTCCTTCACATCACAGAACTCTTCCTTGTTAATCTTAGGCCTCAACTTCCACTTGGTCCAGGCTCTCTGGTTGAAGAACTCTATGGCATATATGGTTCCCCAGAACACAGAGTTTTCTGGCGTGGTGCTGTGGTTGTCCACGCTTTTCTCTGTGGGAATCAGTCTGTGTTTGTCTGACTTCTCTCCTCTTTTTTGCTTCTTTCACTCCCTTAAAAATTATTATTAAATTTTAATGAACAAGAATCTATTTTCTCTTTGTCCCTCTTTCCCCTTCCCCACATTCAGAAAAAAAAAAAACAAAACAAAGAAAAGAAAACCCTTTGAACAAATAAACAAAACAAATTTCTGCATTGGTAGTGTCCAAAAGTATATGTCCTATTCTGCATCTTGGTTATATCACTTTTCTGTCAGTAAATTTCATCATCCCTTCTGGAATCTTGTCATTGTGATGATCTGAGTTCTTTAGTCTCTCAGAATTGTTTGTTTTGTTGGTGTTATTATATAACTCACTTCACTCTGCATGAATTTATACAAATTTTCCCAGGTTTCTCTGAAAAAGCCTCATTCGTCATTTCTTATGGCCCAATAGTACTCTATCACATTCATAGACTAAAGTTTGTTCAGCCATTTCAAAATACAGTTGATAGGCACCCTCAGAGGTTCCAGTTCTTTCTAACCACAGAAACAGCGACTATAAATACTTATGATTTCATTAATCCTTTTACTTTTCTTTTTTTGCTTTTTGGGGTATATCTGCCACTCTTAGAGATCAAGCCTAGAAGTATGAATAGACTGTGAATCAACTAATCACCCCCAATGTACTATTAATTGGTCAACTCAAGATAAGGCAAGGAATGGAAGTTTCACAAAGGAGTTTACCTTGTGATGGGAATTTCACACTTTGTTAAGGAGAGGACATCAAAACTTCATCAGTGGTACAATAGGAAATCGAGGATAAGGCCTAGGTGGACTCAGGATATGGCCTGGCTAGACTCCCTACATAATATTTAAAGTGTGCAGAAATGAGAACCTTTTTGCTAATAAAAAAAAAGAGCTAGATAAGGTAGAGATGAGAGCATACAAACTAAGTCCTATTCTCTGTGATGTTTTCCTGACTCTCTAATAAACCTACCCCAGATCTCAATATTTCACTGCCATTAGAACCTCCCTTTAACCTCTGGATACCCAGACTCCTCCCAGCTTTCCAGCTCTGGGCAATGAACAAAAATAGAAATAAAAATAACACTGACTTTCCTTAATCCCAATGAGACTTGGTAGAATTTAAAGAAAAACCACATAACTTTCCTAGGAAAAAAATCATCAAAAGCAAAAGGAAGGTACAAAGTTCTTCTGGTCAATTTACAAAACCATAGGGAGCTGTTCTGGTGCTTAACTTTCTCTGATCCTGCTTGTCTGTTCTTTGGAACGAGTATGCCTCTTTCCTAGTGCACCAGGACCTGCTAGGGCTTTGCTCATCCTGCGGTCTTTGTGGGCTACCTGGCTGCTCTTAAGGGTTTTTCTCACTTCCTCATCCATCTATCCTCTTGGTCACTTTTGACTTCCCCTGTCATTTAGCTTACTGGCTCCTTTGGGTACACTTTCAACAGTAGGGGAAAGGCTTTTGATAAGAAGGATAACACTCACAGCTGAACTCTAGATTTACCAAGCATAGATCCCAGCTCTAAATCTAAATTTAGAGCTGTTAAGGACTTCAGGCATCTTTATGGATGAGGAAACTAATGTCTGGGGTGGAAGGGAAATCAAGTAACTCACCTAGGGCCACACAGGGAGAAGGTGACAGAAGGGATTTGAACCTGGATTCTGATTTTTGTGAAATCAAACAATTCTTTGTATTTGCAAATGGTGACTGTTCAGGCCTTGTGTCTTCCTTTTCTGGTTGTTACTTTCCCTTTTAATGACTTAGTATCCATTTAACCCTACTCTTTCTCAGCTGTGTTAAAGGTGGAAGGTCTTTCGTTTTTGTTTTTGTTTTTTGTCTGGGTCTGGAGAAGTCAAGGGAATTAGGGATATCCTAGAACATGGGTGGGGAACCTGCAGCCTCCAGGTCACATATGGCCTTCTAGGTCCTTAGTGCGGTCATTTGACTGAGTCCAAGTTTTGCAGAACAAATCCTCTTGTTAAGGGAATTTGTTCTGTGAAGTTTAGATTCAGTCAAAGGGCCACACTTGAGGACCTAGAGGGCCACAAATGGCCTCAAAGCCTCAGGTTCCCCACCCCTGCCTTAGAGCTTGGGGTTTTAACCTCCATGTGTGTGTGAGAGAGAATAATGTTTGTTGTCTACATTCATGGTTGAAGGAAATGCTAAATTTCAGCTAGAAGTTAGTGAAAATAAACAACTTTTTCTATCCAAGTTTATGATGGAACCTGAAATCCAGTCATGGTCCCTATGGGAGTCAGTGAATTACTGGTGGAGTACCCCTTCCTTAGAGGGAGCCAGGAAGGGATGGGTGGCAGTAAAAATAGAAGGACCATCACCTGAAGGGTATGGTTGATTTGAGAATAAAGAAGGGATTCTTAACTTGGAATGGGGTCTGTGGATAGATTTCAGGGGGTCTATGATTTTTTAAAATATTTTGATGACTATTTCAACATAATGATTCCGTTTGTAATCTTAAGTATTTTGTTTTGCTCATTATCCCGAGGAGGGGTACTTGGGCTTCACCGACTACCAGAGTGGTCCATGCCAGAAAAAGGGTAAAGAACCTTTGGAATCACTGAGGGTGATGGTGAGGGAAAGCATTTCTTTGCAGTGATGAAGACAAACTTCTTTCTCCCCATTTTGCCAAGACCCTGGCTGGGCAGTGGTAATAGTCCCCTTCTTCTGGTCTCTGTATGCAGGCTTCCGAGAGAGTGCCTTTGCCTATGCCATTGCAGCAGCTGGCGTGGTCCATGCCGTTTCCAATGCCTGTGCCCTGGGGAAACTAAAGGCCTGCGGCTGTGATGAGGCTCGTCGGGGAGATGAGGAAGCCTTCAGGCAGAAGCTGCACCAACTCCAGCTGGATGCTTTACAGAGGGGCAAGGGCATGAGCCACGGTGTCCCAGAGCATCCCGCCTTGCCCCCTGCTGCCCCTGGACTCCAGGATGCCTGGGAGTGGGGGGGCTGCAGCCCAGATGTCGGCTTTGGAGAGAGGTTCTCCAGGGACTTCTTGGACTCCAGAGAGCCACACAGGGATATTCACGCGAGAATGCGGCTCCATAATAACCGAGTTGGGAGGCAGGTGAGAAGCCCGGCTCTGAAATCCTGGAACTCATCCTTCTAGCTAGGTTCCTGCTGATCCTGGGAACCCTATCTCACTCCTTCAGACCCACTATACTCATAGACTCCAGGACATAAGAACCATTCTGGTCCCACTAGCTCTCCCCTTTTTCCTCCACTCCTCCTTCTATTCCCATCTTCTCTGTTATCCTCCATCCTCTACCCTGCCAAACACTTGGCAATGCTGGTCTGGAAGTCAGAAGATTTGGTTTCTATCCCTTCCTTGTCAAGGTGTGATATTGGCCAAACCAATGTGCTCCTCTGCCATGAGAAAATGAGGAGCTTGGATTAGATGGTCTCTAAGGTATCCCCCACCTTACCCCCCAATACACAACAGACACACACACACGCACAAACACACATACACACACAGACACACACTATGGTTTTTACCATTTTCCCTTTAAGGAGGTTAGGCCACTACCATCCTAGAGCAGGTTTAGTGAATTCCCACAATGTCAGTTCAGTAGGCAGAATTACCAGGATCAAAAAGTGCTAGAAAGTGCTTTTAGGATCATAGGATTTAGATTGCCTAGTTAGTACAAACTCCCTCATTTAGTGGAGTCCTAGAGAAGTTAAATAAAGCACCTGTGTCCCAAAGGGTAAAGCTGGGATCCAAACCCAGATATTTGTCCTACTGGACTCTATGCTGGTCCAATGCCTGGAGTATTGTGCTTAGTTCTGGTCACCACATATTAAGATGGACTTTGATAAGCTAGAGCAGAGGTGAGGAACATTTACCCTCGAGGCCACATATGGCTTTCTAAGTCCTCAGGTGTGGCCTTTTGACTGAGTCCAAGTTTTACAGAACAAATCCTTTTATTAAGGGGATTTGTTCTGTGAAGTTTGGATTCAGTCAAAGAACTATACTTGAGAACTTAGAGGGCCACATGTGTCTTTGAGGCCTCAGGTTCCCCACCCCTGACTGGAGTATGTTCAGAAGAGGGAAAACAGAAGGGCTCAGAGATTATGACATATAAAGCTCTGTTTAATGAACTGGGAATAATTATCCTGGAAAAAGAAGGCTTGGGAGGAGATTGTGATATCTGGCTGCAAGCACCCCAAGGGTTATAACATGGCACCTGGATTAGACTTGTTTTGCTTAGCCCCAAAGTGCAAACAGAAATAAGGGCAACCAGGAGACATGACAATGAGACAAATTCAGACCTGATGTCCCAAAAAACTTCCTGACAATTGGAGCTAATGAGACAAATTCAGACCTGATGTCAGGAAAAACTTCCTGACAACTGGAGCTCTTGCAGAATGGAGTGGGCTACCTCAGGGAGTGGTGTACTCTCCTCTGGCAAAAGCTGGGTGACTATGAGTTTGGTATGTAGGTGATTCCTGTTCAGGTATGGATTGGATGATATGGATTGGATGATTAGGGGTGAGAGGTCCCTAAAGACTCAGTCTTTAGTTCCAAAGTCGTTTATTTTCCAACATGTACCACTGCCTTATTTCATTCTCTTCTCCTCAAGGTACAAGGTATACTGCAGGCCACCAGGCACTACTGGCTTTTGGAGAAGTCCAAATTCATTTTCCAATCTAGTCTCTCCTCTCCCCCCACTATCTGCTTTTATTCTCCCCTCCTTCTCACCATTGTGGTGACCCCTGACCCATTTTCATGATTTTCTCTCAATCCAGTCTTCTTTTTTGGTCCTGTTTAATTCATCTCCATTCCCTTCCCATCTCTGGAAGACTAAAGAGTGTTCCCTTCTCCCTTCCAGACACTGAGAGAGTTAACTGAGGCACAGTGGGAAGGAGGGGGTACACCCAGCCTCCCAGCCCTACTCCACCCAGGCAGATCTTCCTCCTAGCTTTAACACCTTTGCCCTCCCATCCCCCAAACCAATGGCTTCAACTTCTTGTTAAACTGGTTAATTAATGGCTGCTGCTGGTGGGAAGCAGTTTGGAATTGCTGGACTTGGGAGGCATCAAAGCTGGTTCTAATGTGGCCTCAAAACAGAGAATTCCAGGGCATAGCCCAGTCCCAGAACCCCAATGCTGGCCACTTCAGCTACAAACACTTCCGAGAGGGCCACTAGGGTTAAGACCTCCTAGCCCTGGGGATCTCAGGTTCACTTTGGATGTGGGAAGGGTTTAGAGGCCAAACTTGTGGCTTGGGTTTTGTCATACCATGGGTCACGGCTGTTCTGATTTGGGATAATACTCTGGAGTGGGATGGAAAGAATGTTGGGATTCTATTAAGTAGTCTAAGATGCTGAGGCTGACGCTGGGTTCTCTGGGAGGCTAATCGAATTTAGAGGAAGGAGGGACCTCAGGGACCATCTTATCCCAAACCTTCATCTTTCAAATGAAGAAACACTCTGAGATGTTAAGTGAGCGACTCAGAATTTCACAGGTAGTAAGTAGCAGAGCTACTCAAATGCTCCAGGGCTGGTGGTCTTTTCTCTTATATCACTGTTACATCTGTTCTTCCAGATTCAATTGGAGTTGAGACAAATAGGTTCTCTTACCTCCTACCTCACTTCTTCTTTCATTCGGGAATGAATTGGGCAGTGGACTAGGAGCTAGGTTCATTTCCCTGCCTTGTCCTTAGCTTTTGAGTCTGAGGAAATTTTTTTTTCTGGTGTTGCTTCACTCAAACTTCCCTTTTCAGAGGGGGAAACTGAGGCTGGAAGTGTGGCAGGTGCTATGGGAGATTTGAGGTCAAAGTTGCCTGCCCATTCTAAGGGGAGGAAATACCTTCCACTCCTACCCATGGTATCCCCCAAATGGACTCTAAGACCTCAAGGAAGCAATGGGACTTTCTGTGTCTCACCACAGCCTTCGTTCACATCCTGGAGCTAGGCCAGGCCATCAGATCTACGGGCTGGGACATGGTGGAGCCCATACCCCCCAGCCCCTCCAGCTCCTGCCCCCCACCTAGGGAAGGAAGGCTTGGGGATTTCCCTGGGGATTGGGTATCCCCCCTCAGGAAGTAAGAGCTGGCTGAAGTGTGGGGGGGAGACCCCCCAGCCCCAACGGTCCCTTGCAGCTGCTGTGGAGGGGGGAGCAGTGGTGGGAAGGGGAGGAGAGCAGGGGCTTCTCATACCGTTAGAGATACTGGGGGACTGGAGGGGGCAGGAAGCGGGGGGATTCCCCTGGGGTCTGGTCTTATGGGAACAGAATTAGGGATCTGCAGAATATAGAACTGGAGGGTTTGAAAAAAGGCAGCCTGTGTATATGGATAGTAAAGAGAAGGGGGCCTGAAGCAGGAACCTGAGTCCCATGGCGGCCAGTACCTCCCTCTTCTGTTTCTGATGATTTGGGAGACATCAAAGCTTGCCCCTGTTATGCGTGTGACCCAGAGGTGCCTAGGCATGGCCAGCCCTGGGAGCCAATTTCAGACCACTTGAAGAGGACCCCTTGTAGTTGGGCAGGGGTAGCGAGCAGAGCTGGGCCAAGTTGATGCAAAAGGCTAGGGCTACTCACTTAAGGGGGCTGCTGGGAGGCAGAGGGGTGTCTCGGACCCACTTCATCCAAGCCTGCCTCCTTGTCCTCCTCTCCTAGGCAGTCATGGAGAATATGCGCCGAAAGTGTAAATGCCACGGCACATCGGGCAGCTGTCAGCTGAAGACCTGCTGGCAGGTGACCCCCGAGTTCCGGGCGGTGGGCTCTCTCCTTCGAGCCCGCTTTCAGCGCGCCACACTGATCCGGCCCCACAACCGCAACGGTGGCCAGCTGGAGTTGGGCGTGGCTGGGGGTCCCCTTCCCTCCCCGGGCTCGCCCCCAGCGCGCCGGCGAGCCAGTCCCACAGACTTGGTCTACTTCGAAAAGTCTCCGGATTTCTGTGAGAGGGAGCCCCGGCTGGACTCGGCCGGCACAGCCGGGAGGCTGTGTAACAAGAGTAGCGCGGGGCCGGACAGCTGCGGAAGCCTCTGCTGCGGGAGAGGGCACAACATCCTGCGGCAGACGCGCAGCGAGCGCTGCCACTGCCGCTTCCACTGGTGCTGCTTTGTGGTGTGCGAAGAGTGCCGAATCACCGAGTGGGTCAGTGTCTGCAAGTGACCTCCGCGGGCCGGCTGTCTGACAGGCGTGGAGGTGTGATGAAAAGATCTGGGCCCTGCCGCGATCCTCTGCGCAGCCTTGGCCAGGTCTCTTACTTTCCATGGGCTTTAGTTTCCTCTTCCGTAGAATGAAGAGGCTGGTCCACACCATCTCTCAAGTGTCTTCCAGCCTATGCTTTTTTGGACTCCTCTTCGAAGGCAGCCTAGCTGTTCCCACGCACCCCCACTTTGTCACCGAGGAATCTCGGGACGGAGCTCTCACCCTCTGCCAATCCCCATTCCTTCTTCCTAAGTAGCCCCGTTGAGAAAGGGTTCAGGAAGGGGAGTAATGGGACATGCTGAGATATGAGGAGGTGCAGAAATCACTCTGTTCTCCCTACTCTTTTTCCCTCAAAAATGTCCTTCCCAGAAAACACTGATTCTGTCGAGTGGAATGCAGAGGTTTATTAAAAAGACACAGAGACAATTGGGCAAAAGAGATTGTCTATAAAGGGATCAGGCACTTCCTTCTTTGCATTCTCTCCTTTCTCTTGGCGTTGTTATCTTTAGAGTTCCAGATTTTAGCCCCAGCAACTCTACCCCAGGCCTCAGTTTCCTTCTCTATACCCCCAAGGCAGAAATGAGTGGGGAGGGAGAGTACCCAATAGCCTAACAGCAGGCAGGAGGTACGTATGTGAAGAATGGCCCCACGAAGGCGGGTCGTTGGTAATCCCTGGGCACGGCTTGGCATAGCCAAGCCCAGAGCCCCAGGGAGCAGGTGGGGCCAAGAGGTGGGGCCAGGGGGAGGGCTAGGGAGACTCACTGTCTGGAATGTTACTGTCTAGATTCCCCACTCCCAGGATGAGAGCTGAGTGTGGTAGAGGTTGGAGAGCTAGGGAGGAGATTGAAGTAATTAGAGAAGGTCCTCCATTCCCTATTCTCTTATTTCCCCTGCCCCACATCTCCCTTAGCCAGCTCATCCCAATTCTTCCCTTTCCACCCCCTTGTACACGTGTGTTTGTGTGTATGTATATGTTTCTACACATCCATTCACATATATGCCCAGATAATCGAGTAGAAAGCTTTCTCTTCCTCCTAACCACTCTCCATGACTTTCTCCCAGTCTTAAAGAGAACTAGGCAATGATATAGGGTCCCAGGACTAAACCCAACACCTGCACAAGGTAGGGAAAAAAAAAGAGGAAGAAAGCATCAACTGAAGGAAGCTAGAATCCAGCCAACTCCACTTTAAATCCCCTGTTATCTACAGCTGTAGCCCTATTGCCAGCTTCACTTTATCCTAAAATAGGTGTTCTCCCCACCCTCAAGATCTAGGGCTAAAGGTTGGGGCTTCTGGACCCATCTCTGAAGGCTAGTCTCCAATTCAAATGGGTGATCCATATCCTCTCCATCAACCTAGGCCAACTTCTTTGGGTGAAAGTGAAAGCAGAGGTTTGGAAGACTGTGGTTCATGTCTTGGTTATGGCCATACTCTGCTAACCCTTTCAAGCTCGACCTTGCCCAACTAGTTAAGAGCGGAGCCCTCATTGGACTGCTCTCAGGTCTCCTCATCTTCCCCAGTCCTGTTTTGCAGAAGTTTTGCAGCTTCTGAGTAGATTCACTTGGCTTGTCTGAGTTTTAGTAATGCCTTAACTTTCCAGGCCTGGTTGAACAAGGCTTGAAGAGGACAAATCTCCCAAATTTCATCCTCTAGGAGAAAGGCCAGGAAAATAGAAAGCTGTGGGGCCCCTGGGAGGAGAGGTGGAAAGGGGGAGGTGGGTGGGGAGGGGGGCAGGAGCAGTCAGACACACCTGGTTCATTCCATTCCTCTTGCTCATCTAGGAGGAAGCTATGGGGTTGGGCTCCCCCCCCCCCCACTTCCAATCCCTCCTCTGCCATCACTGGTCTAGGGGGAGGGGGAATAGAAGATGGGGAAGGATAGGATGAGGGTTAGGTAGGCCATGGCCATTCTCAGCAGGATTTTATGCCATGATGCCCCAGAGCTGCCCATTACCTCTATGCCTCGCTCTGCCTCCTGGATGGACCAAACCCTGACCCCAGACCCAAAGAGGACATTGAACTAGAACACTGAACTAGTACAGGGCAGCTGGGATAAGGAAAAGTCTAGGTGGAGATTCGTGGGAGAGTGGAGATGGATATAGTTAGCGGTACAAGATGGAGAAGCACCACTGAGCATGGCACAGAAAAAGCTAGGGGTCACAAAACTATTGGTTCATCTGTCTTGAAGTAAATTAGGAATCCTTACTTGAAGAAATGAGGAGGTGGGGAAAGGGAATTTCCTAGTGATGAGGTTAGGGAAATACATGATAAAGTGTCCTGCTCATCCTCAGTCTGGGTTCAGGTACTGGCCAGGGTCCTGAGGACAGGGCTAGAGTCAAAGGAAACTAGAAGAGAGTTATGGTGATGATGAGGGGCAAAAAAAATGAGATCTAGCAGGAATTGAGCTATAGTCCAGAGAAGGAAGGCTAAAGAGAGGCTGAATGAATGGGGCCTGAAGTTTATAAGAAAACTGATCTAGGAGTGGGAGAAGAGGTTAGATGCCAATATGAAGTGATGAACTAAGTGGTGGGGGGGGGGGGGGCGAATACAAAGAAACAAAGCTGGTGAAGTGGAGGAATCTCTGCTGCTCAGGATCTGTCAGTGAAGGGAAAAGCTTCCTATGCCTCCAAACCCCTCATCTGACTGAGAAGCCCTCCCAGGAAGCAAAGAATAAATAGGATGACCTTGGAAAGCCCAGCCAGACCATGGAGTGAACTGGAAGATAGAAGATAACGAGAAGGCATGCCAAGAAATGTCAAGTGAGGCAATGGGGCACAGTGAAGGAATCTTGGATCGAGAGGAGATCTCTACAACCTTAGGAAAAACATTTAACCTCGCTGACCCTCAGTTTCCTCATCTGTCAAATGAGGTTGGATTAGATGATCTCTAAGATTATTTAGCTCTATATTCAATGAGATGTACATCAAACTGAAACTAAAGTAGAAACAGGGAACAAGAATGGAAAATAGAAGCAGAAAGTGGGGTAAGGTTCTGGGACAGAGGGCCTAGAGTGGAATTGAAAAGTAGAACCTAGGTATCCTGCTTCCCAGACCACTCAGGCCTGGGGAGGAGAAGATGAAGTAAGGTCAGGAGCAGAGGGGCAAAGGTCAGAGAAATATCTTTAAATGCAGCTGAGAGAAGTCAGGAGAACAGATTCAGGAAGATGCCAGGGCTGGAGCAGGGAGGCAACTGCCATCAAGGAGGAGGAGTTACCAACCCCCTTTCTACGCCCCCCTCCAACTTAATCACCCCACAGCTGAGCCCCCAAGGGGGGCCAGAGCCTTTCATGTCTGGAGCTGGTCCAGGATACCCCCCCTCCCCCACCCCCGCCTCCCCAGCTCTGTCCCCCCCACCCCCTTTCTCATGTGGTTGCCGGCAGCTGCCTGCGGTCGCCCCAGCCCCTGAGCTCTGGGCACAGGGATTTTCCAACAGGGGAAAAAATGACTTAATGAGAGTGGGAGCTGGGGGCGGGAGGGACAGGTCCCTGTAATCACAGCCTCGCTTCAGGGCTTGCAACACCCCCTCCCCCATATACACACCTCCCGGGGCCCCTCCCTAGGCACCCCCAACTCTCTCCAGGTAGGGAGAGGGAGGGGACTGATTCATGACCGTAACTCTTCCTCTTCTCCAGGTGGGGAACAAGGGGGTCCTTTCCTCTCCATCACGAGCAATGATGTCCTATCAAAGGACACGACTCCTGAATTGAATTCTTGATGCCATTTCAGTCCCTGATCCAGAGTGACCTAGAAATCTTCTGGACACCCCTCACCCATCCTCACCCCCACCCCACTGAACTTGGAGGAAGGAGGCTTCCCTCCAAATGCTTGGGTGCTCCGGTCAGGAAGTGGGGAAAGAGCCATCCTGGAACCTGGGGATCTTCTCCTAGGCGATTGAACACATCAGCGGGCACCCCAGTTGCTGTGGCAACAAGGGCAGCCGACAAGCTTCCCCGGGGCAGGGAGGTTCCTGTCACCACCACCCCCCCTTCATCCTCCCCTCCCACCCCAGCCTCCGCTGCGGTGAGCGGGGGTGGGGGTGTGCCGTTGCCATGGCAAGCGCTGCGCCAGGAGGGTACATTCTTCCCCAGGGTGGGGGCGGCCCCGGGGACACTCGGGGAGAGGGGCGAGGCAGGGGAGAGGGACCGAGGGCGGAGTCAGGAACAGAAATCCAGAAGAGAGGTGCCCCCAGGACAGTCTCCTCCCTTCCCCCAACTATCCAGCTGTTTCGGGGATCTGGCCTTTGAGAAGTGTCCCATCAATCCCCCAAGAGTCAGAGACCGTCTCATAGCTCTGAAGTAAAGGATTCTCTCCCCTCCTTCGGTCCCCACCCCCAGCCTCTCAGACTCTGCTTCCCCCCGCCCTCCTCCCCCTCCTTCCGGTTCTCCCTACATGCTTCATTCTGTGTCCCTCTTTCTGTCCCACTCTCCCCTGGGGAGGTGACCTTCTGACCACCGCACGCGACGGGTCAGGCCGCTCCAGCCACGGCCTGCTAAGAGGCGAGCGCACCCACCTCTGGCCTCCCCTCACTTCGAACTCCTCCCCCACACCCACCCCAGCCAAGCAGAGCCACAGCTGAGACTGCGGCCCTACAGCCCTGCAATTAACCTCCCTCTATTCTACACCCCCCCGCCCCCCATCCTCCCTTTCAGTCGCCCTCCGCAGGGCCGGTAGGCACCGCCAATTACAGCCACGAAGCAGCTGATTACCCGAGGAGCCGGGGGCAAGGGCGGGGCCAGAGTCTGGGAGGGGCCCGGGAGAACAGGGAGGAGGGGAGAAGTGAGTGGGAGGGGGCAAATCATAGAGAGGGGGGTCTCCTAGGGTCACTGTTTCCTGGTAGCTCCCCTCTCTCCTTCGCGGCTGCCCCGCCCTTGCCATTGTCCCTCGCGTCCTTAATATGATTTTCAGCTTTGACATCTGCCTTTCCCCCAGCCCCAAGAAAGCTTTGCTCTGACTCTGTCCAGAGGTTCTCTTACCTTATCTCATGGTTCAAAGTGACAGTTCTGAGACACACATTTCCTCAATTCCCGCTCCCCGCCGCCCCAACCTTCGATCTCGGTGGGGGACGGGGAAGGAGGCGGTTAGCATATGCTTATGACAAAGGGAGGGGTGGAGGGCAGGGGAAAGAAGAGAAACTTTATTATTGGGCTAGGGGACAAAAAAGTCCTCTTTTAGATAGGTCCACAGACCGTCACTTCTGTCCCTACTCGCCTCTTTTACAGAATAGGGATCTCATTCCATACCCACCTCCACTTATAGTCATCCCCTTCCTCCCTCAGCCCAGCCTGAATAGTTAAAAACTCAGGAGATAGTTTGGAGTTCCTTGGAGATGTCCTGAGTAAGAAAGGCTTGGGATGGTGGGAGAGAGTAGGGTGTGTGTGCCCTGGCATCACCCTCTATCGTCCCCTCGCTCTACTTCTCCATCGTTCTCTCCCCGCCCTGCTCCCCCCACCCCATACAGTGCCCCAGGAACTCTGGTCCTCTTTCCCATCTCCCGCAGTCCAGCTGTCCACATCTGGCCGGCAGCTGGGAGCCGCCCACTTCCTACTTTTGGGGAGAACATGCCCTCTGCTGGAGGCCCTGAGAGAGGAGGGACAGGACCAGAAATAGAATTATTGTCTCATCTCCCGCCATTCTCCCTCTCCACATATTCCTCCCTCCCACAGTCCTCCCACCCCAATCCCTGTTCCCCACTTCTATGTCCTTTGCACGACTCTCTGACTGATTGTTATCTCTCTTGAACCTCAAGCCCTTCTTTAATCTTTATCTACATCTATCCCACAACAGTATTTTCTGTCTGTGTCTTCCAGAAAGTCCATCCTACTGCCTTTTCTGTTCCTCATTGCTCTTTCCTCAGTCTCTCTGCATGCTGTCACTTTGATCTTATATTCCACCTCTTTTATTCTATTCATACCTTTTTTTATTTGCTTCTTAGCACCCAAGCCTTCTCTTCTTTTCATTCCAGTCTGGGAAGCATTTTCCTGCCTCTCCTATCTCCAGTCACTTTTTGGGGCAATGTATCCTTTTAAAAGTGGAATAAAGATAGACCAGTGAAGAAACTCCCTATCAAAGCAAGTCAGTGCCTTCTCTTTGTCATACAGTTTGGGAGAGTTGCCCATAGCACTGACATTAATTGATAAACAATTCTGTTGAAGGTTCTACTGTTTATTTTGTCACCAATACACTGGAAATTTTGAAACCTGGATTCTACACTTGTCTCTGTTATTATGCTGTGTGATCCTAAATGAGTCATTTCCCTCTCTGGGCTTCAGTTTTCTTACCTGCAAAATGAAGAGTTCCACTGAGACCTAAAAAGCAGTCCATGTGCCTATCTGTCTATCCCCTCTATCTATTGTCTCTATCCCTTTTCTTTTTGAGAACTCATCTTTCTCTCATATCATCCTTAGCTAATCATTCACCAAATTTTCTTATATTCTCACTTTGAAATGTCCCTTATGGGCCTGCAATGCAAAAGGTATGATTCTAGGTGCTATAACAGTGCCTGCCCAAATAGATAGAGCATGCATACAGAGAATAATATAAATATAATACAAATTAATTTAAGGAATATGAGAATACTAACAGCTGAGATAGTCCAAGAAGGCTTCATGGAAAAGGTAGCATCTAAGCTGAGTTTATCCTTTCTATTTACATTGCCACCATATTGGTAAGCCACAACTGGATTTTTATAACAGCCTTTTAACTGGTCTCAATTTCTCCATATTCTGTGCTCTCCAATCCAACCTTTAAAAACTACCTAAATAATTCTCCTAATGTGCCAATACAATCATTTCACTATCCTGCTCAGAAGCCTGCAGTGTCTTCTTTTTGCCTAGGAAGTCTCACACTTGGGTTAATTCATTGAACTTTTTAAGTATAAAATTGGGAAGTGGGTCTAGACAGCAGTACATTTGAAAAAGGGCCAGAATTTTTACTATACTGTAGGTTTGATTTGTGAGTTAACATTTTGACATGGCAGTCAAAAAATTAAGATCTTTGACTGTTCAGGACTAGGAAGGTCATAGAATCTTAGATTTAGAGTCTGAAGGATCCTTAGAGGCTTTCTAGTTGAACCTTCTCATTTTACATTTGAGAAAACTGAAGCTTGGAGAGATTAAGTGACTTGTCTAGCATCAACACAGTTAATAAGTATCAGGAATGGCATTTGAACCTAAGTTTTTTTGGTTCAAAGTCTAGTGCTCTTTCCACTATACCACACTGGTAATTTTGCTCTCATTTAACCTGGTCAAACCAGTCTAGAATACTATATTCATTTCTGGGTGCCATATTATAAGAAAGATGTTGATAAGTTGAAGGTCAATTTATCATTGATAAGAAGTGGCCAACCAAAATGGTAAAGGACCTTTCTATTGTGCCATGTGAAGACTGGCTGGAGGAACTTGGTAGTTTAGCTTATAGAAGAGAGTACTTGAGAGTGACAGGGGTCATATTGCCTTCCAATATTGAAGGACTGAACATAGAAGAGAGATTGGTCCTGTTTTGCCCAACCCCAGAAAGTAATGAATTACAAAGGGACAAATTTAAGCTTGATGAAAAGAAAACCTTCCTATTGAAATTTAGTTTTGTTAATTTATTTTTATGTTAATTATAATAAATTAATCATATTAATTTAATTAAAAATAACAATAAATTATATTAAAATTATGCCAAAGTGGGATGGACTGCCATGGGAGACAATGGATTTCCTTTCACTGGAAGACATCTAGCAAAGGTTGAAAGACCCTATGACTTGCAAGATTCAAGAAGTCCTTTCTGACTGAGATTCTGTGATATTATGGTGAAAATGCAAATACCTCAACTTAGTATTCAAGAACCTCCATGATCTAGACCCAACCTGTCTTTCTAACCTCTTCTTCCATTGCTCCCCTCAGCCCACTCTACCATGTGACAAATTGTACCACTCATCATTCCTTGAATGGGATTCGTACTCTTCTGCCTCTTTACTTTTACTTATTCCACTCCTTCCACTTGGAATGATTTCCTTTTGCCTATCTCTAACAACAAAATTGCAGTTCAGCTAACTTAATCAAAAAGAAAATATAATTGCCCAAAGTGAAAATGAGCAAGATAAGTTTACAACCAGAACAGAAGCAAACTGATTTATTAGAAATTATGGAGCACAATTGATAGAGAGCTGGCCTAGGAGCTGGAAAGACCTGGGTTCAATTCCCTGCCTCTGATATATACTGACTGTGAGACCCTGGGCAAGTCAATTGGCCTCTCTTTTCCATATACAACCCTGTAAGACTGTAAGTTTCGGGGAAATAGCTGACCTGCACTGGTAAAATTTATATCAATGAAGAGCAATGAAATGACTCATCCAAACCTCAACCCTATTGTGTACATCTATGTGCCAATAAACCCTGGGGAAAAAAAGGAAATGGATGACTATCATAGAAGTATAAAACTCAGATTAGCAAAGCAAAAGATCAAGCTCTTGAACAACTCAATCTAAGTAATAGAAGTAGAACAAGTCATAAATGAAACACTGAGGGGAAAATCCTGATCATTATGAATTTATAAATGAATTTTATCAAATCTTTAGAGAGCTATTAATAATACATATGGTACAAATATTTTTAAATACTCAGGAAAGAAATTCTTCCATATTTATTTTTGGAGATAAATATTGTCCTTATACAAAAACCAGGCAGAGAAAAGTAGCTAGATTTATTGACCATTAATAACCATATATGTAAAATTTTAACATAAAATCTTAGAGAAGAGATATGTGACGTGTTGTATGTAAAAAAATTTATTATGATCAAGTTGAATTTATGCCGGAGAGGTAAAAATAGTTCAACATTAGGAAAACTATTAGCATAATTAATCATACACTCTAATGCTCAAGTGGATCTGTGCTCTCATCTATGTATCAGTCCATTCAACAGTGATGCAAATCCTCTATAATCTGCACATTCTGTACAACTCTTGTTTAAATTCTCTAATAAGTTCATCACAGGCTATCCACCCAATATTTTGGGAGAGTCTTTCTTCATTTCTCTTGACATTATGAAATACCAGTGGAGCACATGGGTTTTCTCCTAGTAATCTTAAATGGTAATTATTTTCTCAGTGGTCTTTTTGTAAATACTTATGTAAGTATTAAAATATAAATTGGTCAAATATTTAATAAAATAATGTTTCTTTAACCATACTTCATTATGTCAAACATATTTCCACATTAGTCATATTGTAAAAGAAGAAACAGAAAAAAAGGGAAAAACCATGAATAACAAAAACAACAAAAAAGTGAAAATAGCATGCTTTGATCTACATTCAGACTCCAAAGTTCTTTCTCTGTATGAGGATAGCATTCTCTGTCATGGGTCTTTTGGAATTGTTTTGGGTCATTGTATTGCTGAGAAGAGATAAATCAATCATAGATGATCATCTCACAATGTTGCTGTTACTGTATACGATGTTGTCCTGGTTCTGCTCACTTTCCTCAGCATCAGTTCATGTAAGTCTTTCCAACTTTTTTTGAAATCCACCTGCTTATCATTTCTTTCTTTTTTGTAATTTTTAAAAAAATTTTACTCTTAAATACAAATTGAGAAAAGAAAAAAATTAGCACATACACTGAAGACTGTAAGAGAGGATTTAATATAGAACAATAAATTTCTGTTTTAAGAAAACCTATATAACATTACACACTGCTTTCAAAACTGACCAGCTTTTCTCTGCTTCCTTGGTTTTCCTTTGTTCTCTGCTGTGCACTTTTTACTTTATTTTTTCCTTTCCTTCTTCCCCTCAACCCTAAAGAAGGCTGCAATTAAGCATGAATATGTGTGTATACACATACATAGATGTAACCAACTACATGCAAAATACATACATGCATATCATATAGATATCTATAAACATGCACATATATACACATATACACAGTACAGCCATACACCTATATATAAGAATGTACTATGCTTATCTCCTCCTATCATCTGTTTCTCTGAAGGTGGATAGCTTCATTTTTCGTAAGTCCAAGTTTTTTTATATATTACCACATCAACCAGCACATCACTTCCTATAACCACAACAATATTGCTTTGTAAAATCGAACAGCATTTTCCTTTATAGGATCTTTGAAGTTATTTGGGATAATTATAGTATTCAGAATGACTTGGTTTCTCAAAGTTGTTCTTAGTTTTAAGATTTTAATATGCTGTTACTATATATTCATTTCACTCTTTGCTATTTCATGGAGATCTCTACATGCTTTTCTAAAATCATAGAGCTCATCATTCCTTATAGCAGAGTAATGTTCCGTCATGAACATATATCATAATTTGTTTAGCCATTTCCCAATTGACTGGCATCCCCACAATTTCCAGTTCCTTGCTACCACAAAGAGGGCTGCTATACATATTTTAGAACATTTAGGTTTTTTTTATTGTGCCTAATCGTCTTAGGAAACAGACCTAATAGTGGTATTGCTGTGTCAAAGGGTATAGGCAGTTTTAATACCTCTTTGAGTATAACTCCAAATCTCTCACCAAAATGGTTGTATCAGCTTACCAATAATGATCCACCAATAATGAATTAAGGTCTCAACTTTTTCACATCCCCTCCAATATCTGTTACTTTTCCCTTGTATCATTTTAGCCAATCTGATAGGTGTAAAATGATCTCAAGGTTGTTTTAATTTGTATTTTTCTAATCCATAATGATTCAGAGTATTTTTCATATGACTATAAATTGTCTTGGTTTTTCCATCAGAAAACGTCTTGCTCCTTCCTTTGACCATTTCTCAATTGGGGAATTATGCACAGTCTTGTAGATTTGACAAAGTTCTTTATATTTTTGAGATATGAGATTTTCTGAGGAATTGTTTGTAAAAGTTCCCCCCTCCCAGTTTTCTGCTTTCCTTCTGATTTTGGCTACATTTGTTTCATTTGTACACCCCCTTTTTAATCTAATGTGATGAAAATTATCCATTTTATATCTCACAACACTGTCTATCTCTTGTTTGCTCATAAATTGTTCACCTCTCCATAAGTCTGATAGGTAATATGTTCCATATTCTTCAAATTTTCTTTTAATATTTCCCTTTGTATCTAGGTAATGTATCCATTTTGGCCTTTTCTTGGTAAATAGTGTAAGATATTGGTCTATGCCCAATTTCTGCCTTTCCCAAAAATTTTCTTTTAACCAAATAATGAATTCTTATCCCCCAAACTTAAATCTTTACACTTGTCAAATACTGGGTAACTGTATTTGTTTGCTGTTGTAGATTGTATGTCTGCTCTCTTCCATTGATCAATCTTTTTACTTCTTAACCAGTACCAGATAGTTTTGATAATTACTGCCTTATAATATAGTTTAAGATCTAGTACTGTTAAATCTCCTTCCTTTACACTTTCCCCCATTACTTCCTTTGATATGGTGCTCATCATTTCTTATAGCAAAATAGTATTTCATTACATTCATATACCACAACTGGTTCAGTCATTCTCCAACTGATGGACATTCCCTCAATTTCCAATTCTTTGCCATCACAAAAAGAGCTGCTATAAATATTTTTGTACATGTAGGTCATTTTTCCCTTTTTATGATTTTTTTGGGATATGGACATAGTAGTGGTAGATACTCCAAACATTTCTAAACAACTTTAAAATAACCTATCAAACTGAATTCTGGGGTGGCATAGCCAACAAAACATTGGGGTAAGTCGTTTTCTAGCCCAAGACAACTTAGGAAGTTAGAAGAAGAGGTCTGTGACACTGGGGTAGGAGTTAGTTGAGAACACAGTGAGGCAGCAACACCAGCTATGGACATGGGAGACTATGGTAACAGCATCAGCAGTGGTATCAGTTTCAGGAGCTCTCACTGTCCAGACATGGTAAAGCAATTGGATGACTGATCAGAAAGATATTATAGGGAATGGCTGTGCTGACCCTGGATGCGGTCCTGAGTGCTGTTGGACAATTCCATTGCCTATTACCTAGTTCTGGGTTGCAGTTCCAGTGTGGAAGAGGAGCACTAGCACTTGTGGTTGCAAAGGGAGCAGGGCTCATACCCAGGTAAAGACCAGAGGCACAGACCAGGAGATCAGTGACCATACCTCTCCCTGGATCATACCACCTCTGAAGCACTACAGACTCCCAGAACTAGCTGTGAAAGCAGCAGGGCAAAAAAGCCTAAAGCTTGGAAAAGTGAACTCTCCTCCTGCCAGATGAGCAGAACTCAACACTAACATAAAATCAAAGCCAAAAAATATAGGGAAGCTCAAGACACAAACTCAGAAGAAGACAATAACATGAAAACATCTACAAGTAAAGTCTCAAAGGAAAACTGCAGATTGGACACAGGCCCAATAAGAATTCCTGGAAGAGTTAAAGAAAGAGATTTTTAAAAGACCAAAAAATGGTTTTATAGATCAAATCACTTGATTCTACTTTCACTTTGCCTCAGTTCATATAAATCTTCCCAGGTTTTTCTGAAACTATCCTGCTCATCATTTCTTATAGTTTTCCATCATAATATACAACAACTAATTCAGCCATTCCCCAACTGATGGCCAAGCCCTCAATTTACACATCTTTGACACTACAAAAAGAGATGCATATTTTTTCCTTTTCCTTTGATTTCTTTGGGATATAGACCTCGTAGTAGTGTTGCTGGATCAAAGGGTATGCACAGGTGTATCACCCTTTGGACATAGTTCCAAATTATTCTCCAGAATGGCTGGATCAGTTCACAATACGAAGGTGTGTTAGTATCCCAGTTTTTCTACATCGCCTCCAACATTCGTCATATTTCTTTTCTGTCATGTTAGCCAATCTGATAGGTATGAGGCAATATCTCAGAGTTGTTTTAATTTACATTTCTTTAATCAATAGTGATTTAGGGCATTTTAATATGACTATAGGTAGCTTTTATTTCTTTTTCTGAAAAAAATTTCTTTTATCAGAGAAACTTCCTGTAAATTCCCCATTCCCTCCAGTTTTCTGCTTTCTTTCTAATCTTGATTTTGCATTGGTTTTGTTTGTACAAGACATTTTTAATTTCATATCATCAAAATTATCCATTTTCCTTCCTGTGATCCTCTCTATCTCATTTGAGCACAAACTCTTATCCATAGATCTAACTGGTAAAATATTTCATACTCTCTTAATTTGCTTATGATATCACCTTTTATGTCTAAATCATGTACTCATTTTGACCTTGTCTTGGTAGATGGTGTGAGATGTTCATCTATGCCTAGTTTCTTCTGGACAGCTTTCCAGTTTTCCTAGCAGTTTTCGTCAAATACTTAGTCTTGTTCCAAAAGCTTGGATCTTTGGGTTGAAATTAAGGAAATTATTAGGAGCTATTTTGCACAATAAAACTGACAGTCTAAATGAAATGAATGAACATTTACAAAAATATATATATGGCCCAAATTATCAGAAGAGGAACTAAAACACTTAAATAACCTGTCTTAGAAAAAGAGATTGAACAAGCCATAAATGAGCTCCCTAAAAACAAATTCCTAGGAACAGATGAATTTAAAAGTGAACTCTATCAAACATTTAAAGAACAATTAGTTTCAATACTATACACATTATTTGAAAAGTCCTACTAAGTTTCTCCTATAACACAAATATGGTCTTAATGCCTAAGCTAGTGAGTCAAAAACAGAGAAAGAAAACTACAGACCAATTTCCCTAATGAATATTGATGTAAAAGTTTAAATAAAATGCTAGCATGGAGACTACAGCAATATATTGCAATTTATACCAGAAATGTAGGGCTGGTTCAATATCAGGAAAACTATAAGCATAATTGACCATATCAGTAACCAAAGCAGCAAAAATTATTACATCAATAGATGCAGAAAAAGCTTTTGACAAAATAGAACATCCACTCCTTTCAAAAATGCTAGAAAGCATAGGGATAAATGGAGCTTTTTAAAAAAAAAAAAGATAAATAATTGCTATCTAAAACTAAAAGCATTATGTGTTGTGGAAATAAACTAGAATTCCTTCCAATAAGATCAGGGGTGAAGTTAGGATAGTCATTATCATCATTATTATTCAATATTGTACTAGAAATTCTGGCTAAAGCAATAAAAAAAGGAAAAGAAATTGAAGGAATAAGAATAGGCAATGAATAAACAAAACTCACTCTTTACAGATGATATAATGGTAGAGAACCCAAGAGAGTCAACTAAAAACTAGTTGAAATGACAGCTTTAGCAAAGTTAGAGAATATAAAATATATCCACATAAATTGTCAGCATATGTACATATTACTAAGCAGACCCAGCAAGAGGAGATAAAAAGAGAAATTCCACTTAAAATAGCTACAGACATAACTACAGTATAAAATACTGTGCTATACAGTACAGAATTTTATACTGTAGTCTATGTGCCAAGTCACACCTAGGATTATACATATATACATAAGTACAAAATACTTCACACAAAGACAGATCTAAATAATTGGAGAAATAGTCATTGCTCGTGGATAGACTGAGACAATATAATAAAAATGACAGTTCTGACTAAATTAGTTTACTTATTCAAGGCATTACCAATCAAATTTTTCAGTCTTTTGAGTTATGCCCAACTCTTCATGGGGTGTTCTTGGCAAAGATACTGGAATTCTTTGCCCTTTCTTTCTTCAGCCCATGTTACAGATGAGGAACTGAGGCAAACAGGGTTAAGTGACTTACCCAAGGTAGTAAGTATCTGAGACTGGATTTGAACTCAGGAAGAGGAGTCTTTCTGACTTCAGGCATGACACTCCATCCACTTCACCACCTAACTGCTCTTCAAACTGAGTATTTTATGAAGAAGTATTTTATGAAGCCAGAAAAATACTAA
Organism: Notamacropus eugenii; assembly: GCF_028372415.1. Taxonomy (NCBI): domain Eukaryota; kingdom Metazoa; phylum Chordata; class Mammalia; order Diprotodontia; family Macropodidae; genus Notamacropus; species Notamacropus eugenii. The sequence continues at coordinate 317,381,998 of NC_092877.1, forward strand.
CAAAATTCATTTGGAAGAACAAAAGGTCAAGAAAATCAATGGAATCAATGAAAAAAATGTGATGGATGGAAGGCTAGAAGTATCAGATTTCAAACTATATCACAAAGTGCTAATCATCAAAACAACTTAGTACTAAGAAAAAGAATGGTTGGCCAGTAGAATAAACTAGGTACACAATATAGAGTAGTAAAACCCATAACAATTTAATATTTGAGAAATCCAATGATCCAAGTTTTTGGAATAAGAACTATTTGACAAAAACTTCTGGGAAAACTGGAAAGCAGTCCAGTAGAAACTAGGCATAGATAAACATTGTATACTACGTACCAAAATAAGGTCAAAATGAGTACGTGATTTAGACATAAATGGTGATAACATAAGTACTTCAGGGAATCATGAAAAATTTTATCTGTCAGATCTATGGATAATGGAAAAGTTTATGCTCAAACAAGAAATAGAGCAGATCACAGGAAGTAGAATGGTGAGTAATTCTGATTATATGAAATTAGAAAGTATTTGTGCTAACAAAACCAATGCAGACAAGAATAGAAGGAAAACAGGAAACTGGGAAGAGTATTTACAGCATGTTTCTCTGATAAAGGTCTCATTTCTAAAAAATATAGGAAACTGAGCCAAACTTATAAAAATAAGAGCCATTTCCCAATTGATAATAAACAGGTAGTTTTCAGAAGAAGAAAACAAAGCTATCAATAGTCATGTAAAATGCTTCAAATAACTGAGTGAAATGAAAACAAAAACAACTCTGAAGTACCATTAACAGAACAGAAAAGAAAGATGACAAATGTTGGAGGTGATGTGGAAAAATAGGCATACTAACACCCAAGGTATTAGTGGGGTTGTGAACTCATTCAACCATTCTGGAAAACAGTTTGGAACTATGCCCAAAAGACTATAAAATTGTGCATACTAGCTGACCCATCAATAGCGCTACTATGTCTGTCCCTCAAATTGGTCAAAGTAGAAGGAAAATGTACAAAATATGTACCAAAATATTTATAGGAGCTCTTTTTGTGATGGCAAAGAATTGGAAATTGAGGGGATGCTCATCAACTGGGGCATGGCTGAACAAAATGTGGCATGTGATTGTGATTGAATACTATTGTGCTCCAAGAAAAAACCAAACAAGCAGGTTGGTTTTAGAAAAACCTAAGAAGACTTATATGAACTGATGCAAAGGGAGGTGAGTAGAACCAGGAGAATATCGCACACAATAACAGTAATATTGTAACAATGACCAATAGTAAAAGATGTATTTACTCTGATTAATACAATTATCCACAACAATTCCAAAGGATTCATGATGCAATATGCTTTTTATCTCCAGAGAGAAAACTGATGAACCTTGAACATAAATTTAAATATATTTTTTCACTTTCTTTTTTCTAGTTTTTTTTTTGTGATGTGACTAATATGGAGATGTTTTGCATGACTTCACATGTAAAATGGCTATCATATTGATTTCTTTCTCAATGGGTAGAGGTTGTTGTTATTGTTGTTGGAGGGGCTGAGGGAAAGGAGAGAATTTAGAATGTGAAATAAAAAATAAATATTGGAAAAGTAATAAACAAAATGGAACCCAGAAGAAAAATAACTATAACAAAAATGACTAAACAAAATAATTGCAGAATTCACTTGGAGTAAGAGAAGCAGACTCATTGGATTCTCTCAGAATTTGAGAAGACAGAAGAGAGTGCAGCATATTTGAACTGTTTTAATGAGACAGGGTAGCAAAAACTATGACTCTGTGCAGTTTTCTTTTTCCAGAGCAGTTGGTTGTAATTTACAGCAGAATAAATGACAGAAGTATATATAAAATAATTTTACACACATGCACATATGTATACACACACACTTATTTATGTCTAATGGTAGTCATCCCTAAGGTCAGGTGAGGAGGAAGAAAAAAAGGAAATTTATAGGATAACTTGTTGTATAGTTGGAGAGAATAGCAAGTTATACATAATAGATTTGCAGTTTCATGTGCAATCATCTTTTTCATTGTACTGTGTTATGCAAATGCTTCTTTTCTTCCATGAATTGAAAATAAAATTTTAATACCAAAAAGAAGAAGGAGGAAGAGAAGAAGAAGAAAAAGAAAAAGAAGGAGGAGGAGGAGGAGGAGGAAGAGGAGGAGGAGGAGAAGAGGAAAAAGAAGAAGGAAAAAGAAAAGAAGAGGAAGAAGAAGAAGGAGAAGAACAAGAAGAAGGGGAAGGAGAAGAAGGAGAATAAGAATAATGAGAAGAATAAGAAGAAGGAGAAAAGGAGGAGGAGGAGGAAGAAGAGGAGAACGAGGAGGAAAAGGAGAAAGAGGAGAAGAAAAGGAAGTAGTATATGACAGAAACAGGTATGTATTTACAAAATACTTGGGAGGTTGGGTCACAGACATGCTTGTGACCTCCAATCCCTATGTAGATGAGGTGGAACTTTGAGTTGCATAGGTTAAATGACAGATTACCTGTGCAATTTCAGCTTTGGGAGGTGCCTTGTGTGAAATTTAACCTTCAGGATTTCCCAAGTTCAAGAATTTGAGGGTCAAACCTTTTAAAAGAGAAGAGTATTTTCTAATGCAGCATGCTCCTTGGAGGAAAACAAAAGAGGATCATCTCTCTCCCTTAAGTCTCTTCCCAGTCTTAATCCGACCTCCTTTCAGTAGCAAGGTGATTTTTCTAAAGCACAGGCCTTACATGTCATACTGTCTCTTCATCTCTTCTCAATGAGCTCTGGTCTCCCCATTACCTTCAGGATCAAATAAAAACTCCCTTATCTGGCGTTGAAAGCTCTTCATGACCTGGCCCCTTACTGCCTTTCCAATCCTTTTATATTTTACTTTCTACTACCTCCTCACATCCTTGCACTAACTTTATAATCCAGCTATGCTGTCTTACTTACAGTACCTTGAATAGGAAACTCCAACTCCCATCTCCGTGCCTTGTCACTTGCAATTTCCCATGCTTAGAATGTTCTGTCTCTTTTATGTTCTCTGTCTTCTTTCAAAGCTAGGACCATATTTCATCTACTCTAGCAGGATTTACTCAGGCTCCCTTCCCGTCAGCTGCTAATGCCTTCCCTTCTCAGAGTATTTTCCATCCTCTCTCTCTTGAAAATAAAATAAATTTGTAACACCAAGAAAGAAAAGAAATATATGGTAGAAGCAGGTACATGCTTACAAAATACTTGGGAGGGTGGGTTATACCCAAAGCACTCTCCAACGCCTCTCTCCCTCCTTCCCTCCCTCCCTCTTTCCTTTCCTTCCCCCCTCCATCTCTCTCTTTCTGGATGGATATATAGATTAATATGTCTTGTGCATACCTAGTTGTTTACACATTATCTCCCTCATTACCATATGCTTTTGACTTTCTTTGTATCCAAAGCACTTTAGTACAGTGACTCTTGGCACATGGCCAAATGTTAATAAATGATCGTTGATTACTCATCTCTTCTCCATAGCTCTTATGAAGCATCCTATTTGAAAGGCAACGTCAATGAATTACTTAGACTGTGGGGTCTCCCATGCAGACCCCCACAGTATTATCTTGTGGGGGCAGTCTAAACAACAGGATAATACCATGAATCTTGAGAGGATTATGCAAATAACTGTTGGAAAGACTCCTTGGCAAATTAAAGTGTTTCCTCAGTGGCAGCCTCAGTACTATCAGAGTGTTTTGTGTACTTTCTGTGTTTATTTATAGATTCTTATTATTTTCCTTTTGTATTTTCTGTTAGTTGAAATAGAGACATATCCTCTACCCATATACATTACTACCTCGATTACCTGTAGGACAGCTGGGGATCCTATTACCCACATTGGGGAAATTTTATAAATTAGATTTTCCTGGAGGAACTTCAGTTTAAGACAATGAACCAAAATTACTTTGTTGAGGTCAGCACTCCGGATCAAACTCAATATGTATAAGCTCAGAGTTTTGGTGGACCTGATATACACCTAGAATTGACCTAAGTACACAACATCATTAGTTAATAGACAAGGAATCACTTATTGATTGAAAACAATTTTCAAAAGAATTGCAAATTCTAAATGACCACATGTAAACATTCTGTAAATATCCTTAAATAAGAATAACTGAGGTTTTACTTCACACCTCTTAAATTGACAAAGATGACAAAAATTAAATATAGTCAATGTTGGAAGGGCTGTGGGAAGACAGGCATACTGAAACATTAAGAAGTTGTGCATCTATTCTGAAAAACAATTTTGAAGTTTGCAAAATAGAAAAAAAAAGAGATCTGAGCACATTCTCTGATATAGTGATCTCTCTGCTGGGCGTCTACCATAAGCACACTGGAGACAGAAACAAAGATTCAATATATACTAAAATATTCATAGCATCACTCTTTGTGCTGGAACTGAAAAAGGTAGGTCTCCACTGGTTAGACAATGACTGTAAAAACTATTGCACGTGTATATATTGTAGGAGACTGACCAGTAGGCCCCAGTCCTTTAAGCATGTGTAATCTGCTCTACACGCATGTGGAACATGCTTCTGGACATAGCCACCACTTCAGAGCAGGACAGATATTCTATGACTTTTTCCTGTCTGTTTATTTTGTGGTAATAAAAAACCTTTTAACTGGATAAGGAGTCAGAACTGAGTGTACATACAAAATCCTTCAAAGGAGAAAATTTGTCTTTCTTTTTGGTTGACCATGAAGTATAAGTAAAATTCTTTGAGACATGAAAGACTGGAGACCTTCTCCACACTTTGCCAGGCTGATGGGTGGATACCCTTGTAGGCAAACCTGTGTCCAGGAAGGTCATTTCTCCTGTTTTTTCCTTCTCTCCTTTGGTACAGCACCTTGTGAAATCCCCAAAAGTGAAAAGCATCACTAGAAGTCCAATAAACTGAGTTGGGGAAGACACCAATCCTAAGTGACTGTATGACCCTTCCCAGCATTTAATTTAACTGACAGTAAGAAATGACAAATATGGGGACTTCAGAGCAACATGGGAAGATATGTGTGAGCATTCACAGAACAAAAAAAAGTAGAACCAAGTAAATAATTCTACAGCAATATAAACAAAAAGATCCCAAAAGGGAATTTGAACTTTGAGGAACGGAAAATGCGGAAATGGTACTGCACAAGAGATAATGAAATATTTCTTCTTCTTCATGATAGAGAGGTGTGGGATGAGAAAGAAGAGTCCATTTTCAGAAAGGGTTACTAGTCTACAGGATGTTTTTGTCTAATTATTTTTATTTGTTACAAGGGATACTCCATTCTGGAGGGCGGTGACTGTGCTGTAAAGACAAAAGACTTCCATAAAGTGCTTTGAGTAAAAGAAGAAATGCTGAAGAGGATAAAGCCCAGGGGGCACTGTCCAAATGTCCTCTACCTGACCAGTAGGGGACAAGAAAGCCTGCATATCAGCTCTAGCTACTACAATTTCACTCTAAGTTTTGTTCTTTCACCTTCTGGCTTATGCTGGAGGGAATATATGTCTCATGTGACAGTAGACATGGAAGTTCATTAATCTAGTCCAAGTTCATTCTGAGACAGCAGCATCTTGCCTGGTTTTCCTTTTCCTCTATTTAAGACATGTACTCCCCCTCTCCATGTCTCCACAATATCTGTCCTATCATTCACCCAGTCACATGGTCATCAGACTAACATAGTTCAAGCTCTAATCATGTCTCATCTGGACTATTGCAAAAGCCAACTAATTGATCCTCCTTTTATTAACCTCTTTCATGTTTAATTCATCTGCCAAATAGAAATCAAAATCATCTTCCAAATGTCACTCTTCTGCTCAAAATTCTTCCATGGTTCTTGGACTTTAAGATAAAATACAAATTTAGGTGGATACTTAAAACCGTCCACAACCGGACTTCAGCCAACCCTTTCAGACTTATATCACATTTCTCTCCTTTATGTACTCAGTCTTTTAGGTAAACTGCTCTACATGCTGTTCTCCAAACTTAGCGTTTCACCTGTGGCTGTTCTCTGAGTCTTCTCACAGGTTGTCCTATGTCCCTATGCCTAGAATGCATTCCCTCCTAACTTCCACCTCTTAAAATCTTTACCATCCTTCAAGCCTTAGCTCAGGTGTCTTCCTAGAGGAATCCTTTCTTCTCTTCAACTATTGCTCTCTATCTTCTCAAATTAGGAGCCTTAACTTGTCTAGTTGATATCGGGTCTGGTCAACCTGCATCATGATCAGTCATCTTGACATGTTTTACCATTGGACAAAGATGACTCTGGAGGAGAGAATGAGGCTGATGACTTTGCTTAGCTCTACCTCACTTAAATCCAATTCACTCCTAAGTCAAGATATCACCCTTGTGATGTCATTGGTCCTCTTCCAGGAGGAAGGGTGAGCAGTCTAGTCAACAGAATGTAAGTTTCTTGAGGGCAGTTCTGTCTTTTATCCCAAACACCTGGCATTCTAGCACTATGACAGTAACCACTTAGTAAAATTTGTTGAATTGACATTGACTTGCAATTAAAATGTAATCTCCTTGAGGGCAAAGACTGCCATTTTTTATCTTTGTACACTCAGTGCCTTGCACATAGTATGGGCCTGATAGATTTGTTGAATTAAACTTGCCAAGTAGTCAGATAAATTATTGTTGAATGTCAGATCCTCTTATCCAGCCCACCACTCCTGAGAATAGAAAAATAATGATAGGAGTGAAGAGTCAAGAGGAACTGGGGTTAGTGTATTAGAACATCAGAGCTGCCCCTAAAGCATGGTGAATTGGGCCAACTCAAATGTGGACTGGACCATGATGCTTTGGGATGGGCAAAGATTCTGAGAGGCAGCTGGTGGGTAGGAGGTGCCTCTGTCATCTCATGCTAAAAATGATTTGAGGCTCATATATATATATATATAATTAGTCCATAGCATGTGTACCCTGTTACTGAGGCAAAGAGAGAGACTGATCCTCTACAAATATATAACTCAGACTAATTTGGGGGTTTCCTTCCTCATTAGGGCTGCTCTTGATATCCATTGTTCTTTACTGATCTATCCCCTTTAGCCTTGATGTGTTTGATTAGATATTTTTGTCGATATAATTTTTTACATCATCTTCATTTCTGAATATATTCCTCCCCTACCCAGTGAGTCATACCTTATAACAAAGACTAAAAAAATGTGTAAAAATCCCAGGCCTAACCTTTCCCATTAAGGGGAATACAACCCTTGAATCACATAGACCAAGTTTGCTCCTGAACAAACCTGTCCTAAAGAAGGCAGGAAGGTTTTTCTTTAACCCTGTGGCTTATATCTCTCCTGTGGAACCTAAACCTTAAAGTTTAGGCTTGGCTCATGTTGAAAGCCTCTCCAAAAGTAATTTACTGTACCCTTTTTTAGAGAATTTTGTGCATAATCTAGAGATATTCTCTTAATTTTCACTCAAAATGGCAGGCAAACTCAAAATGGGTTTCCAAGGGGTGGTTGCTAATTTTCTCTTCAGGGTTCTAGGTACCCTAAGGGAGTAGGAGATGTTTTTTTAGTTCTGTGGTTCATGAGCTCCCACCATTGTGCTTCCCAACTGGTTATGAATTGCAATTAATTAGCCAGTCATACTTAAAATAGTCTTTAGTTAAGCGTGTCTGCTAAATATAGTAAGAAACAATTGGTACAATACATATTCCACCCTTACCCCTACCCCAAAGTCTGTGACACACCCTTTCATCAGTCACACATAGAACAGCAGAGAGAGGGCTCAACCTTGGAGAATACATGTGGCAAGAGTTTAACTACAGCTTCTGGCTCCTGGAAGTCTCTCTCTTCTTCATGGGACTACTCATGAAATTCTCTTTAAGCACGATATAGCTTTCTATTGGGCTTTCTTAAGAGTCCTGAAGCTGCTTTTCCTCAATGGGTCTAATTTTTCCTTGGTTCCCAATGTAGAAACTTGTAATCATTCCTGCTCCTGGGATGCCGTGAGGACTCTAGTGAGAAGCCTAAATTGTCAGACTTTAAATTCACAAGGCTGTCCTTTGGTCAAAGTGGTGGATTAGTAGATTTCTATCTCCTTCATAATAGTAATTTCCCCCCAATTACATGGAAAAACAGTTTTCAACATTCATTTTTGTAAAATTTTGAGTTCCAAATTTTTCTCCTTCCCTCCTTTCCCACCTCCCTCTCCAAAACAGTAAGTAATCTGATACAGGTTTTGCATGTACAGTCATGTTAAAAGTATTTCCACTTTGTTGTGAAAGAAGAATCAGAATAAAGGGGAGAAACCATAAGAAAGAACAAAAAAAAAAAAATGAAAATAGTATGCTTCAATCTGCATTCAGATTCCATAGTTCTTTCTCTGAATGTGGATCATGAGTCTTTTGAAATTGTGTTGGATCATTGTATTTCAGAGAAGAGTTAAGTCTATCATGTTAATCATCAAGTCATCAACAATGTTGCTGTTGCTGTGTACAATGTTCTCCTGGTTCTGCTCTCTTTACTCAGTATCAGTTCGTGTAGTCTTTCCAGGTTTTTCTGAAATCTGCCTGCTTTCGTCATTTCTTAGAGAACAATAGTATTCCATTACATTCATATACCACAACTTATTCAGTCATTCCCCAGCTGATGGGCATCTCCTCAATTTCCAATCCTTTCCTACCACAAAAAGAACAGTTATTAATATTTTTGTACATGTAGGTCCTTTTCCTTTTTTTTTTTTTTTTGACAATCTCTTAGGGATACAGATCTAATAGTAGTATTGCTGGTATCAATATGCACAGTTTTATAGCTCTTTGGGCATAGTTCCAAATTGCTCTCCAGAATGGTTGGATCAGTTCACAACTTCACCACCAATGCATTAGTGTTTCAATTTTCCCATATCTTCTCCAATATTTATCATTTTCCTTTTCTGTCATATTTAGCCAATCTGATAGGTATGAAATGGTATCTCAGAGTTGTTTTAATTTGCATTTCTCTAATTAATAGTGATTTAAAGCATTTTTCATATACCTATAGATAGCTTTAATTTCTTCATCTGAAAACAGTCTGTTCATATCCTTTAACCATTTATCAGTTGAGAAATTACTTATGTTCTTATAAATTTGACTCAGTTCTCTATATATTTAGAAATGAGGCTTTTATCAGAGACAATGACTGTAAAAATTGTTTCCCAACTTTCTGTTTCCAACTACTCTTTTGAAAGAGGTCGTGGGGAGAGTTATCAGAGTTCTAAGTCACACATTCAAAAGAGGGAAAAGGATACTGAATCAGAAATCTGGAAACTTGGATGGCCATTCTGTCTTTGATGATAGGTAGATTTGTGATTTTTTTTCTGTTGATGGTGATTGTTCAGTGTTTATTGTGAGTAGTGGTGGAGAAGGTGAACTTCTCTAGAATTCCCCTCAGTGATGGCTGCAGGAGCCAGGCTGGAAGCAGTAGGGCATGGCTATTCTCAGAGCTTTTGGATTCAGGCGCCTGAGTTGCCTTTATTAGGGTCCGAGGGAAGATTGTGGTAAGGATGGTGACAATACTTTGACTCACCTGACACATACTACCTCTTATCTCTTCCTCAGAGAGAGAGGGGGAAGGGTTTAAGGAAGGATTTAGTAGGGCCTTACTAAGCTCCTCTTGGTTACAACTTCACCCTCTACATGCGTATTTGCTATATTTCCTTTCCCGAGGGCAGACATTGTGCTGTTTTTCATCCCGCTTCTAACATTTAATATCTGTATGATCCTGGACCAATCACCTAAGCTGTCTCAGCTTCAGTTGCCTTATCTGTAAAATATATAAAAATAATACCCATAGCGCCTAACTCGCAGAATTATCATGAAGATCAAATGGGATAATGTTTGTACATTAATTTAATTATAATTAATTAATTAAAAATCTTACAGTATTGTATAACTGTTACCTAGTATTATTTTAAAATCATATTTGTATCTCTAAGGCCACAAACAGTGCTTTAGACAGTCAGTGCTTAATGAATGCTTTGAATTTAATTGAATTTGAATCTCTGATGCTTATCTTTTATGCAAATTATTTGGCATTTTTGTATGCTACCTTGTGTTGACATTTATCTTTTGGTTTGATTTACCTAATTAGCTTGTAGGCTTCTTGAGGGTAGGCACCATGCCTCATCTTTGTTTCTTAGAGCCTAATATTTAGTTCTGCTGCTTAGTTTCTAACTTTTTGTGTGTAGTATCAGCTCTGGGACTACACTCCCCTCTCCTAACTCACACTCTGAGTCTTCAGCAAGCAGCTATTACTTTAGGTTCTTGGTATTCTGTGGGTCTGCCCTCAGAATACTGAACTTAATAGTCAGTAGTGCAATTAGCTCAAGATAAAGATATTTACTAAGATAGTATGACAGAATCAATAACTATAAGATATCCCCCTTCCCTCATCTGTAAACCTGAGGCTCACTCTCTCGCCACTATGTACAGCATCAGTGGGAAGAGTGGGTTATAATTTAGATTATACAGGTATGGGGAACATATGAAGCCAATACATTTTATGCCTGTGGTATTACTGGACCTCAGTGACCTTTCTCTTCTCATGGTCTTTTCACATCACTACCCATTGGGTACAGCATCTCTGTTGGACCAGTTATTCAGCTGGGTTCTCTGGGTGGACTGCTCTCCCCAGATCAACTCCCTACTACAGGACTAATGCTCTCTTGAGTTCATAGTTGGCTGTCTTCTCTGCTGCCATTGGTCACACTCCTGGAAAAAGCCTCTACTAACTCTCTTCTCTGACAGTTCCAGTGTCACTTATGGTAAGTAGGGAAAGTAACTGCTATGGAGGTGCCAATGGGATGAAGGGAGAGGAGAGAAAGAAATTCCCTCCCTTGATCCAGTTGATTGCTGGTAGAGACACAGGGGTCATAATCCACAGACCTACTCCTAGTTTCAATTCAGACTGATTACAGGGCTAAAGAGCTAAGACCATTTTAATGACTATTTGGGGGATGGTCAATGTTCACTGATCTAATGACCAACTGCCTTTCCAATTCAATTCAGAAATTTTCTTCAGTTTGTAAGGTGATAATAAGTATAGGCTTGTTTTTGCACTTAATTTATTACATTATTAGCATCTTGTTACCTCTGTAATCTGTCTCCTTATGTGATTGAATCAATCGAGAGGGGCCTGAGACCAATCTTTCCTACCTTACCACCTTATAGTAATTTCTTCTTATATTTTTTCCCATACACTTGAAGGCTGGTTGATTCTAATACTTAATGATTTAGATAAATCATGAATTATCCAGGAAGAATAAGCAAAACACTTAAACACTCTGGAAGTAGGAGGAGCAGGGACAGGACCCACAGAGGATAGAAGCTCACAAAATCACATCACTTTGTACATGGTAAGAATGAAATAGATTTCTGTGGAATGAATGAATGGATTCCCTGGAACTTCGGAACTAATGCCTAACTTACTGATGTTCTGTTACTTTTTTGATAAAGTCACATCAGGGACCAAATTAAACAACAGCCCCATAGAAATTTTGGGTACATGAGCAGCAACTGGAACAGGAGTCATGAGAGAAGTAGAGTTTTGAAAGCTAGGTCCTTAATGATGAATGCCCTAATGAAGGAAGCCATGCTAATGAGGCAAGGGCTGAGGGAGTTTTCTCCCCTCTGCTCTCTGGGTATAAAACCTTTCCTTTGCTACTAATGAATCCTAAATTCTTTTATTTGACTCCTCCCTTCACAATAAAGGGGAAACCAAGGCACAGAGCAGAGATTTGAAATCAATCTCAGTCCTTAGCCTCAGCCCAAGCATAGTCTATTCAGAGAAGGGGTTAGGAGGGAGATTTTTCATGCGAGGTAGAGGGAGCAGTGAGGGGTAGGGTGGGGAGGAATCTAAAGGTTCTAAGATATTATCAGGATCATGGAAACCAAGCACCCTCTGGTCGTGGATATGGACATTATATGAAGCACCCCCTTGGTAGAGGCAAAAAAATTGGCCCAAGGGAAAACTGGAGAGAGTGAATGGAAAACAGAATGAAGGACTGGGAAGTAAAAGAAGAATGGAGGTGACTTTGGAGCTCATATCTTCTCTTTTTCAGGGATCTCTAGGTTCAGACTGCTGCCAAGGTCCTTTCTTCCCATCCCCCCAAGTCTCCAAGGACCTATCCTATCCAGGTTCCCTTTTCATTCACTAATTCCTCAACTATGCATACAGAAGGGATCCTTAGATTAGAGAAACCCTGAGCCCCATAGGCTTCTCTTTCGAAATAGTGGCCAAGTTGGAGAGAAGAGAACCCCATCCGAGAACTGCAACCCTGGGGCTAAGAAGAAATATGGGGGAAAATGAATCTGAGTACAGGAACCACCCCGAAGTTGTGAACTGAGTGGCTGAGACAATGACACAGAAAGAGAAGTAGGAGACAGAGAGTGAGACACATTGATAGGTATGGAGACTGCTTTTTCATAGCCACCTGCCTGGTTGAGATGGAAACACTGATTCTGGTTCCAGCCCCCAGACAGCGCTAAGAATATCCTAGGGAAGTAATAGTCACCACCCCCTCCCTCTTGGATATGCTCCTACATTTTGAGTGCCATGTTGAGAGCCATCAGGGGTTCAGGAGAGAATGGGGAGGGTGGGAGGAGGGAAGAAATAGGGATAAAGAAAAGAAGAAAAGAAGCATAAAGCCAGGGAAAATGTCAAATCAGGGAGCTGAGAAGAAAAAAAGGAAGGAAACAAGAGAGAGAAGAGCCAGGATCCTGGGCAGGGGAGCTTTGAAAACAAAGCTAGAAAAAGCAGAGATGGTTTTAATAAAAATTGACATTTAAGTGACACTTTAAGGTCATTACCCCTCATGACAACTCTGTGAAGTAGGTGTTGTTATCTCCATTTTAAATATGAGGAAATTGAGGCTGAGAAAGGTTAAGTGACTTATCCAAGGTCACATATAGTAAGCGTCTGAGACAGTATTTGGAACTCAGGACTTCTTGGAACTGAATCCAATACTCTATCCACTGCACCTACATACAGCAATAGGGAAACAGGTTACAGAACATGGATAAGAAAGTCTGGAAGAGTCAGTACAGGAAAGACAAAATAGAGAAGGTCAGACAGAATTGGAGTTGAGATCTGCCTTGGAATTGATACCAGATATTCTCTGAGCTCCAGAAACCTTCGTACCTGATAATCCTCCATCCACAAGAACCCCCCTCCTCCTAAGGAGTAGGATAGACCTTGATTTTGATACAGAGATAGGCTGATACATTTGAAAAGGTGGGTGAAGTGGTGGTAAGCAGCTTTAACCCTATTCTGAGATCTCTGAATTTTGCCCCTTTCCCCTTGGACAATTTCATACCCATACCTGTTTCCCTGTTCCCTGCAGTGGATTGCCATTCCTCTAATGAATTCCCAACCCATTCTCTTTCTCAAAAACCTGTATTTGAATTCTTTAACTATACTGGACTACTGGTGGGGAGAGTAAGAGAACATGTGAGAATTTAAAAAGAGGGGAGAAGAGAATAAGAATTTATTAAGCACCTACTATCTGTTAATCACTGTACTAAGCTCTTTACAAATATTATCTCATTTGATCCTTATAACAGCCTTGGAAGGTAGGTGTTATCATTATCTTTATTTTACAGTTGAGGAAACTGAGGCAGAGAAAAGTTAAGTGACTTGCCCAGGGTCACACAGCTAGTAAGTACATGAAATTGAACTTGAACTCAGATCTTCTAGCTTTTCTATCCTTCAGTGGTACCACTGAACTACATCTGAAAGCAGAGCACCCCTCTGAATCAATTGCATCTTGCCGAGCTCTCATGCTTTATGTGGTTCAGGCTTGTTTTTTCTTGCTCCCCATCCCTATTCCTAGGATCTGACATCTTCAGTGGCTTTCTTGTCCCTAGGGTGGGAAGAATGCTTGAATCTAGAAAGCTGATGGAGTTGGAATTTTTTTCCATTGGATTAATAGAAAAGTTGGAATATCACCAGAGAAGTAAGGAAGATGAGAAAGGACAGGAAATATAATTTAAAAATGT